>NC_041224.1:40364990-40371392 GCF_002837175.3 Physeter macrocephalus | reverse complement strand
CCCCTTGGTGTCCATACGTTTGTTCTCTACATCTGTGTCTCTATTTCTGCCTTGCAAATTGGTTCATCTGTACCATTTTTCTAGATTCCACATAATGTGTTAATATACGATATTTGTTTTTCTCTTTCTGACTTACTTCATTCTGTATGACAGTCTCTAGAGTGGCTGGATGATTATAATGCCCACTCTGTCCCACCATCCAGCACTGGACACTGGACAGTAAAGTTGTGTGGACAATGTCTATAATATAATGAGGCCTACTTAATTCCCCTGCATCGGCAGGCGGACGCGCAACCACTGCGCCACGAGGGAAGCCCAGAGTTTACTTTTGTAATTTAAAAAAGTTATAAAATCTTAGCCTTCTTACATTTTTAAGTTCTTTGATACATTTTTTAATTGAAGATATGTGTTTGATGCCAAATCTTTATACAGGAATAAACTGAAGGATTATGACATGGTTTCTATGGAAAAATGAGGTCCACTGTACAGTAATCCACTTACGGCAAGGTGTTCAAGAATGCTTCTTAAGTAATGTGGGCCTTGGGAGAAAGCACGATTTTTCTCAGTGGATATTGAGATTACAGAGGGCTGATCCTTGTCTTATCTCTGCATTATTCTGCTTTGCTCAAAGGACCTTGCAGAGTGCTTTGCACATAGTAAATGCTCATTAAATATTTCTTAAATTAAATAAATATAATTAAACCTACAGACATTGTTTCTGAGTTCTTGATGGTTCTCCTTCATTGTCTCGGATTTTTCCTTACATGGAGTTTCTATCGTATAGAGTGTCTAGCAGAACTGCCCTTAGAGTCTTTCAGCTCACTGTTTTGTGCCAGGGGTCACTGCAGCAAACAGCCACATTCCAGTGTAGCTGACAGCACCTCTCCTGAGCGACCCTACCTAGCTCACACTTTCTGCCCTCAACATCATAGGATCCCCTCAGGAGTCTGTCCAAAGCCCTGATGCACGCACAAGACTGGGAGAATGAGAGGGTTAACCCCTCCAAGATAACCCTGGATCAGTGTGGGATAGACGCTCACCATTAAAACCTCCTTCTTCCCCGTCTTGAGTAGATTTTGAGGGGCATTCTGTGCAGCTCCCCAGAAGGTCCAACCAGGACTGGACGGTGGCCCAGTGACCACAGCAGTCACCAGCTCGATGAGCGCCTTCGATTGGCATTTCTTCTTTACCTTTGGAATCTCCCCAGTTCCTTACTCTCATTCCCTGGTCATTTTCAAAGTATACCACCTGGACTCAGTCCTTTGTCTTGGACTCAGCTTTAGGCTGGGCCACGTGCAAATTCTAATGAAATTCAACCTGCTTTACTCAGTAGTCACCTGGAACTGTTTTGGTTTGCATTTGCACCTTCTCCCTCACTGTACGAGGGCCTAGATGTACATAGGATGTGAGATGGCTTCCAGTGCTGGTTTCAAGCCAAACAAAAAGAACAGATTTTACTTGTCTCTTTTAGAGCACTGAATGTGGCAGGTTTCACTCCAGCTGGCAAAAGTTGTCATGACTGGGTGGGGCTTCTGAGGATGTGAACATTCCTTCTTAGCTTTTAGGATGGCTTAGGAAATGGCTGCCTGCTCTGTCCTGGACTCCATGTATTTATATTTCAGGGGCTACCTTCAAGCAAGGAGCAGACTTCCCATCACCTGCTCTAGGGAGCTCTGGAGAGAGCAGGCAATTTGTAACTGACAATAACAGGAAGTATGTTCCTGTCCAGTTTTCCCAAGATGGGGGAGTGTTTTTGTTTCCTCTCAGAGAGTTGAATCTTCAGAAGAAATTTAACAAAGCCTCAGGTGGAATTTCTGTCCAGATGGGACCAGATCCCAAGGAAGATCTTGTCACTTCTGCAGTATCTTTGATTATATGGGCTGCCTTTCTGTAAGATTTAGGTTTCAACCTTCAAGAAGTTTATTTCCTAATCTCCTCGCTCCTCCAAAGAAACAGACTTGCAAAGAGGATACTTACTCTGTCACCAGTTGACTGAAGTTGGCTTTATTCACCTGGCCTCCAGGACGGAAACATAAGAGGCTGTTTGAACCGATCTAAATTCCTATCCTGGGATTGCCTTCTGCTTGTTTTACTTTGCTCATAATGTACATATTATGCATGTTTGTATAAATCTAAATTTTTATATATGGGTGCACAAGTGTCCATAAAAGCATTTGATCCAAAGAGTAGTTTTTATATGAGGATTAGGACAACAGTGATGTGTCTACCTCAAAACTTGGAGCTAAAGTCATCCTCGAGATGGAATCCTTATTTTAAACTTTGTATTTTGGCATATTTTCAGATTTACAGAAAATTGCAAGAATAGCACAAAAGTCCCACGTATCCTTCACCAGATCCTCTAAGTTTTAACATTTTACCATGTTTACTTTATCTCTCTCTCGCTCTCTCTTGCTCTCTCTCTCTCTCTCTCTCTCTCTCACACACACACACACACACACACACACACACACACACACACAGTTTTTCTCCTTAACTTTTTGAGAGCAAGTTGCAGACATGACATCGCTTTGCCCCTGAGTACTTCAGTGTGTATTTCCTAAAAAAAGACAAAGTCTCTTCTGTAACCACAGTAAAATGATCAAAATCAGGAAAGTAACACTGACACAATACTACTAGCTAACCTATAGACCTTGCTTAAATTTTGCTAGTTGCCCAATAATGTCTTTTTTGTTGTTGTTGCAGCGCCTCGCAGCTTGTGGGATCCTAGTTGCCAGACCAGGGATGCAACCTGCGCCCTCGGCAGTGAAAGCTCAGAGTCCCAACCACTGGACAGCCAGGGAATTTCCCAGTAATGTCTTTTGTAGCAAAAGAAAATCTCAGATCGTAACATTGCATTCAGGTGTCACATCTCTATGGTTTCCTTTATTTTCTTTTTTTAAAATAGTGTCTCCGTCTTTCCTTGACTTCATGAATTTGAGTTTTTTGGAAGGTGCAGGCCAGTTATTCTGCAGAATGTCTCTCAATGTAGATTTATCTGATGTTTCATCATGATTAGACTCAGATGATGCAGGCTTGGGCAGGAACATCACAGTGTTGCTGTATTCTCTGTGTGTCATATTAGGACATACATCAAATCTATTTGTTACTAGTGATGGTAGCTTGGCTAATTTAGTGAAGGTGGTGTCTGCCAGGTTTTTCCATTATTCAGTTATTTTCCCTTTGTAATTAATGAGTATCATGTGGGGAAATTCTTTGAAATTCTATAAATATCCTATTACTCATAAAATTTTCACCCACTAGTTTTAGCATCCGTTGATGACTCCTAACTGAATCAATGAAAATTGCCAAGTAATGATTTTCTAGAATATAGCTCTTAAGAGTTTAGTCTTTGGGTTGATCTGCGGAACAATTTTATTAAATATTTACATGAAAAACCTTATTGGGTTTATTAGTCAGCTTGGGCTGCCATAACACAATATCACAGATGGGTTGGCTTAAACACAGAACTTAATTTTCTCACAGTTCTGGAGGCTGGAAGTCCAAGATCAAGGTGTCAGCATGGTCTGTTCTGATAAGGACCCTCTTACTGGCTTGCGGACAACTGCCTTCTTGCTGTGTCTTCACATGGTGGAGGGGGAGAGAGAGAGAGAGAGAGAGAGGGAGGGAGAGAGAGAGAGAGAGAGAGAGAGAGAGAGAGAGAGAGAGAGAGAGGGAGGGAGATTCTCTTCTTGTAAGGCCACCAATTTCATCGTATTATGGCCCCACCCTGATGATATCATTTAAACTCATCTCTTAAAAGCCCTATCTTCAAATACCATCACATTGGGGGTTACAGCTTCAACACATGAATTTTATGGGGAACATAATTCAATCTATAGCATTAGGATTGTAATTGTCATTGTATCGTCTTTGTAAATTAATTTTGGGAAATTGATACCTTTACAATATGGAAACTTCACATCCAGGAATATGGTATATGTCAATTTTTCATCTTATTTTATGTTATTTATAAAAATCTGTGGTTTTCTTCATTCATACCCAGCATATACGTTATATTTGTTTATTAGATTTTTTTCTTTCCATTCCGAAGGGAATCTATTTTTCATTATACTTTCTAACTAAATATTTTTGGAATGTAAGAAAACACTCTTTGATGTAATATTTTTTTTTTTTTTTTTTTTTTGCGGTACGCGGGCCTCTCACTGCTGTGGCCTCTCCCGTTGCGGAGCACAGGCTCCGGACGCGCAGGCGCAGCGGCCATGGCTCACGGGCCCAACCGCTCCGCGGCATGTGGGATCTTCCCGGACTGGGGCACGAACCCGCGTCCCCTGCATCGGCAGGCGGACTCTCAACCACTGCGCCACCAGGGAAGCCCTTGATGTAATATTTATTTCATATTTGCCTCTTTGTTTCAATAATTTTCCAATTGATTATCCTGCATTTCTTAGAGATATTATTTTTTTAATTTTCAAATAATGGTAATTTGGTCAGTTTCTTTCTAATCTTTGTGCATTTCTTTTTCATTCTTTTTTCTCATGTTATTAAGCTCTATAAGTAAATAGAGCTTTCAGATCAATATTAAATAACTGTCATGATCATGGGCAACCAAGATGCGATCCTGATGCTAAATGATAAATTCTCTTGAATTTCACTGCAGGTGAGCATAATACAGGGAGGTGCCATGGCAGGGGTAGAGAGATGCATTCTGGAGCCAAACTGTGTGTGTTCCAGTCCCAGCTGGGTTCATTACACTCTCTTCTCTACTGTTGCGCTGGGTGGACTTGGGCAAGTTACTTAACCTTTCTGTTCTTGGTTCCAGCACTTGTAAAGTAGGGCTGGTAACAGTATTTCCCCGTGGAGCTATTGGGAAAATTAAATGCATTCATATATGTAAAGTACTTAAATAGAGACTGGCATGTAATAAATCCTATGTAAGTGCTTGCTGCTGTTTATAATATGGTATTGCCTGCTCTCTTGAAATATTTTTTTAACATTTTAACAAAATATCACATTTTTCCTAGTTGACTAAGTGCTTTTTCTGGAATAGATATTTAATATTATCAAATGCCTTTTCTTTTCTTTTCTTTTTTTTTATACAGCAGGCTCTTATTAGTCATCCATTTTATACACATCAGTGTATACATCTCAATCCCAATCTCCCGATTCATCACACCACCACCATCCCCACCCCACCTCTGTTTTTCCCCCTTGGTGTCCATACGTTTGTTCTCTATATCTGTGTCTCAATTTCTGCCCTGCAAACCAGTTCATCTGTACCAGTTTTCTAGGTTCCACATATATGCGTTAATATACGATATTTGTTTTTCTCTTTCTGACTTACTTCACTCTGTATGACAGCCTCTAGATCCATCCATATCTCTACAAATGACCCAATTTCGGTCCTTTTAATGGCTGAGTAATATTCCATTGTAAATATATACCACATCTTCTTCAACCAGTCGTCTGTCGATAGGCATCGAGGCTGCTTCCACTACCTGGCCATTGTAAATAGTGCTGCAATGAACATTGAGGTGCGTGTGTCTCTTTGAATTATGGTTTTCTCTGGGTGTATGCCCAGTAGTGGGATTGCTGGGTCATATGGTAGTTCTATCCTTAGTTTTCTAAGGAACCTCCACACTGTTCTCCACAGTGACTGTATCACCTTACATTTCCACCAACAGTGCAAGAGGGCTCCCCCCTCTCCACACCCTCTCCAGCATTTGTTGTTTGTAGATTCTCTGATGATGCCCATTCTAACTGGTGTGAGGTGATAACTCACTGTTGTTCCAATTTGCATTTCTCCAATAATTAGTGATGTTGAGCAGCTTTTCATGTGCTTCTTGGC
Source organism: Physeter macrocephalus (assembly GCF_002837175.3). Taxonomy (NCBI): domain Eukaryota; kingdom Metazoa; phylum Chordata; class Mammalia; order Artiodactyla; family Physeteridae; genus Physeter; species Physeter macrocephalus. Next base: position 40,365,586 of record NC_041224.1, on the reverse strand, counting down.
CATCTGTATGTCTTCTTTGGAGAAATGTCTACCCAGGTCCTCTGCCCATTCTTGGATTGGGTTGTTTGTTTTTTTAATATTGAGCTGCATGAGCTGTTTATATATTTTGGAGATTAATCCTTTGTCCGTTGATTCATTTGCAAATATTTTGTCCCATTCTGAGGGTTGTCCCTTCATCCTGTTTATGGTTTCCTTTGCTGTGCAAAAGCTTCTAAGCTTCATTAGGTCCCATTTATTTATTTTCATTTTTACTTCCATTACTCTAGGAGGTGGATCAAAAAAGATCTTGCTGTGGTTTATGTCAATGAGTGTTCTTCATATGTTTTCCTCTAAGAGTTCCATAGTGTCCAGTCTCATATTTAGGTCTCCAATCCATTTTGAGTTTATTTTTGTGTATGGTGTTAGGGAGTGTTCTAATTTCACTCTTTTACATGTAGTTGTCCAGTTTTCCCAGCACCACTTATTGAAGAGACTGTCTTTTCTCCATTGTATATCCTTGCCTCCTTTGTCATAGACTAGTTGACCATAGGTGCGTGGGTTTATCTCTGGGCTTTCTATCTTGTTCCATTGATCTATATTTCTATTTTTGTGCCAGT
>NC_041224.1:40360926-40364716 GCF_002837175.3 Physeter macrocephalus | reverse complement strand
TCTTTTGTCTCCCTAGGTAGGTTTATTCCTAGGTATTTTATTCTTTTTGTTGCAATGGTAAATGGGAGTGTTTCCTTAATTTCTCTTTCAGATTTTTCATCATTAGTGTATAGGAATGCAAGAGATTTCTGTGCATTAATTTTGTATCCTGTCAAATGCTTTTTCTTTTCCTGCCTTTGATTTGATGACCAATAGATTTCTTTATATTGAACCATTTTTGAGTGTAATAAAATAAATTTTGGGCTTCCCTGGTGGCACAGTGGTTGAGAGTCCGCCTGCTGATGCAGGGGACACAGGTTCGTGCCCCGGTCTGGGAAGATCCCACATGCCGCGGAGCGGCTTGGCCCATGAGCCATGGCCACTGAGCCTGCGCGTCCGGAGCCTGTGCTCTGCAACGGGAGAGGCCACGACAGTGAGAGGCCCACGTACTGCAAAAAAAAAACCCAAAACAAACAAACAAATAAATAAATAAATAAAATTTGCCTTGATATGGTGTACATATTTGTTTAAAAAGCATTTTGTTATGGAAATTATCAAAAGTGAGCCAAAGTAGAGAAAAGAGTGTAATGAACCTTTATGCCTAGCTTCAACAATTATCAACATTTTGCCATTTCACATACTTCACATTTTCTAACACTCAAAGTACATTTTATCCAATTTTGCTTGTGGCAAATCTTGTGTTGTTTTTATATACTCTACTTTGGACTTCTTTTTTTGTTAATGTTTTGTTTAAACATTTACATCCATATTTTTAAGTGAGATTGACCTAGTTTTCACCTGTGTGTGTGATGTATTGGGTCATAGTTTTTTTTTTGTTGTTGTTTTTTTTTTTTTTTTTTTTTTCGCGGTATGCGGGCCTCTCACTGCTGTGGCCTCTCCCGTCGCGGAGCACAGGCTCCAGACGCCCAGGCTCAGCAGCCATGGCTCATAGGCCCAGCCGCTGCACGGCATGTGGGATCCTCCCAGACTGGGGCACGAACCCGTGTCCCCTGCATTGGCAGGCGACTCCCAACCACTGCGCCACCAGGGAAGCCCAGGGTCATGGTTTTTTAAAATCAAGTTTATACTCATATTGCAGAATAAAAATTATATTTTTATATTATTTTAGCTAAATTTTCTCTAAAATTTCCTGTTACCCTTGCCATTTCTAGATTCAGCTCCTCTATGGCTACAGCATTTAAAGCCTATAGAACCACGTAAGGAATAACATAATAAAAGATGGAAAATAAAAGTGTTACTGTTAGGTTGGAGGGTCTAAACAAGAATTTTGAAAGAATACATAAAAAACCAAGCTTCAGAATAAATAGACTCTGAACTGGGGGAAGGAGAAAATGTCAAAATTAATTTCAGTAGGTGCTGAGAAAAAAGCATGTCCTTTGACTTCCCACACCAGGACCTCCAGTCCCTGGCAGTCAGGAAGCCCGGATAGTGATGGGGCACTAGGAGGAGAGAGCACCCATCATCTATTTCCCAGGGAGGGTGAATAAACAGGATGGTCCCAGCCAGGGATACTACTAGCACACAAGATGCCTTTGTGTGATTATAAAAAGGGCTGTGTTGGAGGGGAGACCATTATTTCCTCTTTTCATATCAATGTTATTTTTTAAAGTATTTAAAAATTCCTGAGTGTTTGGATTTCTTTGGATAAGTTTTGTTCTCAGCGTCTTTGTTCAAAAGGTTTTTTTTTTTTGAATTGTCACAAAAGAATGTAACGTGCAATATCTATTTTATGAAGTAATTGAGTTTTGGTGTTCTGATATGAAATTAATTTTTTAAATACTCTAGAAATATTTGAAAGGAAAATGTATTCTGTGAATTACAAAGTTTAAAAGTGTGTGGCTATTGAAGAAGGTCACTAGTTTTAGGATTAGAATATTCTATATCATCATGTAATTTTGATCAACTTGATGTTTGAAACACAAGAGATATGGATTAAATTCTTCCACTGTGATTATGATTCTGTCAACTTTCCTTCTATTTCTAATAGACTGGCTTTATATATTTTCATGATAATTATACACAGAATAAAATTTCTTAGTTGCTATGCATTCATTGTGGATTTATTTTACTGTTATGAAATGCTATTTGTTTAGAAGTATTCTCAATATGATAACAATATTGCTATCCTTTTAAATTTTTCTTGGTACCTCTTCACTCATCCTTTTTTTTTTAAAACATATTATTGGGGTATAATTGCTTTACAATGTTGTGTTAGTTTCTGCTGCATAACAAAGTGAATCAGCTATATGTATACATATGTCCCCATGTCTCCTCCCTCTTGTGTCTCCCTCCCACACTCCCTACACCACCCCTCTAGTTGGACACAAAGCACCGAGCTTATCTCCCTGTGCTATGCGGCTGCTTCCCACTAGCTATCTATTTTACATTTGATAGTGTATATATGTCCATGGCACTCTCTCACTTCATCCCAGCTTACCCTTTTCCCTCCCCGTGTCCTCAAGTCCATTCTCTATGTTGTTTATTTGAGATGTTTCTTGTTTCTTGAGGTAGGATTGTATTGCTATAAACTTCCCTCTTAGAACTGCTTTTGTTCCATCCCATAGGTTTTGGGTCATCGTGTTTTCATTGTCATTTGTTTCTAGGTATTTTTGATTTCCTCCTTGATTTCTTCAGTGATCTCTTGGTTATTAAGTAGTGTATTGTTTAGCTTCCACGTGTTTGTATTTTTTACAGATTTTTTTCCTGTAATTGACATCTAGTCTTATAGCATTTAATGTTGTCCCAGAGGTCTCTGAGACTGTCCTCAATTCTTTTCATTCTTTTTTCTTTATTCTGCTCTGTGGTAGTTATTTCCATTATTTTATCTTCCAGGTCACTTATCCGTTCTTCTGCCTCAGTTATTCTGCTATTGATTCCCTCTAGAGAATTTTTAATTTCATTTATTGTGTTGTTCATCATTGTTTGCTCGCTCTTTAGTTCTTCTAGGTCCTTGTTAAACGTTTCTTGTATTTTCTCTGTTCTATTTCTAAGATTTTGGATCGTCTTTACTATCATTACTTTGAATTCTTTTTCAGCTAGACTGCCTATTTCCTCTTCATTTGTTTGGTCTGGTGGGTTTTTACCTTGCTCCTTCATCTGTTGTGTATTTCTCTGTCTTCTCATTTTGCTTAACTTACTGTGTTTGGGGGCTCCACTTCTCAGGCTGCAGGTTCATAGTTCCCATTGTTTTTGGTGTCTGCCCCCAGTGGGTAAGGTTGGTTCAGTGGGTTGTGTAGGCTTTCTGGTGGAGGGGACTGGTGCCTGTGTTCTGGTGGATGAGGCTGGATTTTGTCTATCTGGTGGACAGGACTGCATCTGCTGGGTGTCTGTGACCTTATTGTGATTTTAGACAGCCTCTCTGCTAATGGGTGGGGTTTGTTCCTGTCTTGATATTTGGTTGGAATAGGGTGTCCAGCACTGTAGCTTGCTGGTTGTCGAGTGGAGCTGGGTCTTAGCGTTGAGATGGAGATCTTGGGAGATTTTTCGCAGTTTGATATTACATGGAGCCAGGACGTCTCTTGTGGACCAATGTCCTGAACTCGGCTCTCCCACCTCAGAGGCTCAGGCCTGAGACCCAGCTGGAGCACCAAGACCCTGTTAGCCACACAGCTCAGAAGAAAAGGGAGTAAAAAAGAAAGAAAAATAAATAAAATAAAATAATGTTATTAAAATAAAAATTTTTTTAATTATTAAAAATAAAAAATTTAAAAAATAATTAAAAGAAAGAAAGAAAGAAAGAACATTAGCATAAATGGTAAAAGCAAGGCTACACAGACAAAATCACACAAAG
>NC_041224.1:40310036-40360482 GCF_002837175.3 Physeter macrocephalus | reverse complement strand
CTACACAGACAAAATCACACAAAGAAGCATACACATACACACTCACAAAAAGAGAAAAAGGAAAAAAACATATATCTATATATAAAAACAAAAAGCAGTCCGGAGCCTGTGCTCCGCAACGGAAGAGGCCACAACAGTGAGAGGCCTGCGTACCACACACACACACAAAAAAAAACAACAAACAAACAACAAAAAAAAGTCCACTGCCTCAATTTTGGGATGATTTGTAGTCTCTTCAGGTATTCCACAGATGCAGGGTACATCAAGGTGATTGTGGAGATTTAATCCGTTGCTCCTGAGGCTGCTGGGAGAAATTTCCCTTTCTCTTCTTTGTTCGCACAGCTCGTGGGGTTCAGCTTTGGATTTGGCCCTGCCTCTGCGTATAGGTTATCTGAGGGTATCTGTTTTTTGCTCAGACAGGACGGGGTTAAAGTAGCAGCTGATTAGGGGGCTCTGGCTCACTCAGGCTGCGGGGAGGGAGGGGTACGGAATGTGGGGTGAGCCTGCAGCGGCAGAGGCTGGTGTGGCTTTGCAACAGCCTGAGGCACGCTGTGTGTTCTTCTGGGGAAGTTTTCCCTGGATCACGGGACCCTGGCAGAGGCAGGCTGCACAGGCTCCAGGGAGGGGAGGTGTGGATAGTGACCCGTGCTTGCACACAGGCTTCTTGGTGGCTGCAGCAGCAGCCTTAGCATCTCATGCCCGTCTCGATAGCCGTGGCTCGCGCCCATCTCTGGAACTCGTTTAGGCAGTGCTCTGAATGTCCTCCCCTGGCGCACCCCGAAACAATGGTCTCTTGCCTCTTCGGCAGCTCCAGACTTTTTCTCAGACTCCCTCCCAGCTAGCTGTGGTGCACTAGCCCCCTTCAGGCTGTGTTCACGCACCCAACCCCAGTCCTCTCCCTGGGATCTGAAGGAAGCACGAGCCTCAGCTCCCAGCCCCCACCCGTCCCGGTGGGTTAGCAGAGAAGCCTCTCGGGCTGGTGAGTGCTGGTTGGCACTGATCCGCTGTGCAGGAATCTCTCTGCTTTGCTCTCTGCACCCGTGTTGCTGCGTTCTCCTCTGTGGCTCCGAAGACTCCCCTCCAGCCACCCTCCATACCTGCCAGTGAAGGGGCTTCGTAGGGTGTGGAAACTTTTCCTCTCTCACAGCTCCCTCCCAGAGGTGCAGGTCCTGTCCCTATTCTTTTGTCTCTGTTTTTTCTTTTTTCTTTTGCCCTACCCAGGTACATGGGGAGTTTCTTGCATTTTGGGAAATCTGAGGTCTTCTGCCAGTGTTCAGTCGGTGTTCTGTAGGAGTTGTTCCACATGTAGATGTATTTCTGATGTATCTGTGGGGAGGAATGTGATCTACACATCTTATTCCTCCACGATCTTGAAGGTCTCCTCCCAGATTGCTTTCTTAATTGGGTCATCTTGGGCCTCTGTTTCCTGATCTGTAAAATGGGTTGCATACTGCATTTCCCAGAGTCCTCATTTTCCCAGAGGTCCCTCAGTTGCTGGAGGAGGGAGGCTGCAGTCAAAGCCTCCACTCAAGCTCTCCCCATCCCGTTCTGCCTTCCTGTCTCCCACCATTCCCCCACCCTTTCCCTCTTCATCAGAGCAGCGTTTGCTTGTTTTACATGTCAAGATGACCTCACGACCTAATATCCAACCAAGGACTGCCTGCCCTTTGTGATCTAGCTGCAATGTTGTTGGATCTCTCGCTTTGACGCTGGTGGAGATCCAAATCTTCCTCTTGATTTATGTTTAATCCAAGGGATGCCACTGTTCCTTTGGCTTCCTTGGGTTTTGGATTTCTCGTGGGCTACTCTGCCATACCAAGTCAACCCTGATACGCAGCAGCTCTTCATTTCTACAACAGCAAATTCCTGTATCACAGACATCCTTGAGCTTAATAACCTTTTCTGGAAGATGGTTCTAGGGAGGGGGCTCACAGTCCTTTGCCATCTTGCCAGCTCCCTGTTGCCTTCCTAACCCTGCCCCTCACCCCATCCCTGTGGGGCTTCCCTGGAAGTTCCAAGTTCTCCCCTTCAGTCATGCAAGGTAACCTCTCTCTGCCTCCAAAGCTTGGAGCCAGGCCTTGGAGAGGCTCCCCTTTGACTTGAGGTGTGCAGCAAAGGACGACAATTCTTCCCCTGAGAAAGAGTCTGTCGCTGGTATTTAGGTTGTCACGTGTTCCTCTTTCTTTGCATATGGTGACCATTTTGCTTTTTAAAAAGGTTTCATGACTGAGCATAGTTTGAAAACCATTGCACATTACTGTTTTCTTGTGACTCAAGCATGCTATGAATTTTACTGCATTATCAACAAGCCTTCCAGATAAATCTGTGCTTTCATCCAATTAAAATGTTAGCTAATATTGATATTTTCATTGTATAATGGTTCATCATACAAAAATCTGAACCAGTAGTTTTCAAACTGCAGGTAACATTTGTTTAGAAAAGAAATAGAATAAAGTAGAAAATATCAGAGTGCATTAATTTAGTAAGGGTAAATATTTTTTCATGAAACTTTGGTTTCAGTTCTGTGTGTGTGTGCGTGTGTGTACACACACCTGCATCTGTGTTCTGGGTCACAAAGTAAAATAACTTCTTTCTTACCGTGGATCACAGTCACAAAGTTTGAGAATCACTGCATAGACAATACTATAACAAACAACCGAGTACTCCAAACCCAGTTCTATCCCCGCCAGTTCCACTCAGTTCTAGAACATCATACAATATCATTTCAGGGTTTTTTTTGGCTTGTTGTTGTTTTGTTTTTAAATTAACATTACAGATAGAGCTGAAGCAGAGAACTTCCCCCACCCCACAAACCCTGCCTTGATTCCATTCCTTTTCTTGTTGCCCAGTGGCCACTTCATAAAGTTATATCTATAGTTCCCCTGCATGTTTTTATGCTATTACTACATATTAAGCGTATGGAATTGTTTTGTGTGTTTTATGTTATTATTTATTTTAAGTGGTTTCAAAGAATATCATTCTGGAACTTTTTATTTTCTCTTGACACACTAATTTTCAGACTTCCCTTGCTGATATGTGTGGCTCCAGTTCTGTTATGCTTACTGCAATATAAATACACTGAAAGTTATTTACCCATTTTATTCTTTTTTTAAAAAAATTTATTTATTTATTTTTGCTGTGTTGGGTCTTCATTTCTGTGTGAGGGCTTTCTCTAGTTGTGGCAAGCGGGGGCCACTCTTCATCGTGGTGCGTGGGCCTCTCACTATCGCGGCCTCTCTTGCTGCGGAGCACAGGCTCCAGATGCGCAGGCTCAGTAGTTGTGGCTCATGGGCCTAGTTGCTCCACGGCATGTGGGATCCTCCCAGACCAGGGCTCAACCCGTGTCCCCTGCATTAGCAGGCAGATTCTCAACCACTGCACCACCGGGGAAGCCCCCCCATTTTATTCTTGAAGGACATTTCATTTACAATTATGAAAAATATTGCAATGATCATTCTTATATAACTTTGTCCACCTGTGACAAAAAACTTTTATAAAACATTTTTATAAGCCAGAAAAGATGGCTTGATTAAAGGGAGAGTCATGCCATATTCATGTTTATAAAGTCAATTTCTCCAAACTAATAAAATTAGGTCCCCAACTCATACTTTAAAAGAATTGATGGTAGCATGAATTAAAAGACTTAAGTGTATAAAACAAGTAAAAAATAAAATGTAGGAAAATATTTGTGATGTTGGAGTTAGAAAGGATTTTTTAAGTACTAAAGGAAAGCACAAACAAAGAAAAAGATTAAACTTTCTACTTTATTAAACTTTAATGCTTCTCTTTGTTGGAAGATACTAATATAAAAGTTAAAATACGATTGATTCACAACTTTGAAGAAGATATTTGTAAAGTACAAAATCTACAAGGAATGGTAGTACTTTTTAAAAAAATTCATTCACCTGGAAAGCCTTCTTTTCTGTCTAGCCAAAGGCCCACTCTTAAGTACAGTTTTCTTGCTTACCTTTTATTTCCTGAATGACTAAATCTGCTTTTACACATTGGATGATGTTGCTCCCTCTTTGAAAAATGATCTAGTCCCACCTACATTTCCCTGTGGAAATTTTACCTATTCCTAAGGCCCAGATTTACCATGACTTTTCCAGATTCACATACATGACTTTGAAAACTTCCTCTCTCAGTCCTTCAAAGCAGCTTGTTTAATATTTTTCTTTTGAAATACACCAGTCAACTTTTAAAAATAAATTCATACTTGCATCAAAGGCTGAACTTAAAGTTGGAGACCAATATCTAATACCCCTGCAGCTTGTAATGGATCAAATAATGTCCTCCAAAAATTCACGTCTATCCTGAACCTCAGAATGTGACCTGATTTGCAAATAGGGTGCAGATGTAATTAGTTAAAGACTGAGATGAGATCATACTGGATTAGGATGGGACCTAAATCTAATGACTGGTGTCCTCAAGAAGAAGAGAAGACACCCAGAGACACTGAGAAGAAAGCCATGTGAACATGGAGGCTGATTGGAGACGTGCAGCCATACAAGTCAAGGAATGCTGGCATTTCCAGGAGCCACTAGGAGCTAGGAAGAATCAAGGAAGAGTTCTTCCCCAGAGTCATAGGAGAGGACATGGCTCTATTGTTACCTTGATATTGGAGTTCTAGACCTCCAAAACTGTAAAAGAATAAATTTATTCTTTGTTCTCATCTACCCAGTTTATGACAATTTATCACACAGGTAATGTGTTAGAAACGAATACATAGATACAGGTTTATATGCTAATCAGGCCAATCTACTTCAAAGTTTCTGCCATACAGTGACCTGAAGCACATCTTTACTTCATTTATTACTGTGGCTTGGGCCGTATGCTTTGACTGAAGTCACCCCAGCCATGAGGGCCACAGCCGATTGTGCCAGGGATCAGTGTCTAGCCAAAGACAATGGGTAGGGCATGAGGAAGTCATCTTTGAGGTTGACTTGAAGACAACTTTGCCCAATAGAGGTACTCTGTATTGGAAAGTGGCCGCCTAATGCAATCTGATCTGATTTCTTTGGAAGTCTCAATACTAGGTAAGCCCTGAAAACGTTGGTCACTTATGCTTTAATCATGATCCTAATTACTGTATTACCTTGTCAGTTCTTTGGGATGCCAGCGTATGTACCAGACCCGGACACAATGGAACAGAGAATGTTTGTACAACGATCAGGTGACTCCCCATCAAGTGAGACCCTTCCTGTGGGTCTTAATAGTAAAATTCTATCATTGATGGATACGTTTGCTCGTCTTTCCTTCCATTTACAAGAAATCTGAAAAATATCTTTAATGTGATCTCTAAACGGTTTATTCTCAAAGGGCTTGTTGTACATTATATCACCTCTTCTGAAAAGCATTCTCTGATTCTCCCAGGCAATGTTAGCTTCTCCCCTATATACCTCTGCTACAGCACAAAGCATACGGTAGAGACCGTTTGAGTTCACATTTTTGTCACCCCGATAGAATGTGAATCTCTGTAGTACAGTGTTAGACACTGATTGTCTCTGGACCACTGTACCCCCATAGATCTGCTATCACACTGACTGTTCTACTGGCACTAGCAATTGACTAGCTTGCCTCCCCCAATAATGGGCGAGCAACTTGAGGAGAGTGATTTTGTTTGGTTCATCTTTGTATCTCCAGCATTCAGTAGTATCTGGTACACACACAGTACGTGGTCAATAAATCATATTCAATAAAAGTTCTAGCAGAGCTGAGTGGTAATATTAAATTTTGCCAATAGATGTCGCTGTGATAACAAAAGTTACCATCATGCAACTCCCACATAGCTAAGTATGTGTGATCACATATAATCCTCCCAGCAACCCTATCCTACAGGTGAGGAAATGGAAGCTTGGAGAAGTCATGTTGCCTACCTAAGATCTCTAAGCTAGTAGGCTAAGAAGCAGAATTCAAAGCCAAGTTCATCTCCTTCACGGGTCTGCTCTTAATCTTTACCAATGTGCCTGAAAATTCTTAACTTCCAGACATCAAGTGATATTAATATATGCAAATCATTAACATGATCTATTAAATAACTTGTCTAAATTTTAGATTCGTATCTTACACTTATTATATAACAGTGGTTCACAAGTGGGGGCAATTTTTCCCCCTGGTGATATTTGGCAATATCTGGAAACATTTTTGGTTGTCACAATTTAGGGTGGGATGTTATTTAGCATTTAGTTGGTAAAGGCCAGGGCTACTCCTCCACAACAAAGAATTATCCAGCCCCAAACCCTGCTATGTTAGGATAGAATGACTACTTGAACTTTAAAATACTTTAATATCTTGGCAAACATATTTTCCTTTTACAATACAGAAGAGGAATACAATTATCCTTGTGTTATAAAAAGAGAAGACAAAGACAGCACAGAGGTGGTGATTTGTTTAAGACACAACAGTGTGGGATGGAGTCTTATTGGACCAGGATGGCGGACACCTTCTCCCTTGGCTTTCCTATCTCAGTTATGGAAGTTTGGCTTCTTTGGAATAGAGATCTTTGTTAATTAGTCTGAAATCAAATACAGGAAGCAAAAAAAAGTGAGAAAAGTGGTTTGTCAGTGATCCAGGAGAGAGTGGTTTATGCAGAGGACGCCTCATTTTCTGGACATGGGCAGTAGCTCTGGGCATAACAGAATCACAGAGAGTTAATGCTGAGAGAGGGTGCAGATCACCCCACCCACACCCCAGTTGCACAATGATAAGAACTGAGGTGCTGAGAAGGGAAATGCGCTCAGTGTCACCCAGTGAGAGGCATTCTGGATGGAGTTAAGTCTCCTGACTTCAGTTTGGTGCCTTTTTCTCCATCCTATGTTGTCATTCTCCTAGCAGAGGCAGCTTTTACAATTTCAAGGAAATCCTCAGGTTTTCCTTTTGAAAACCTGGGATGACACTCCTACAGTAAAATGGAGAATAATTGTCTCAAAACAAGAATGCTAGGATTTAGGTATCAAGAGTATTAGGCACTCATTCAGAATGGGATGGCCTCTGGGCCGGTGACTCACTTAAAAACCCGAAGTCAGCACCTAGAGGGGTGGGATAGGGAGGGTGGGAGGGAGACGCAAGAGGGAGGGGATATGGGGATGTATGTATACGTAGGGCTGATTCACTTTGTTATACAGCAGAAACTAACACACCATTGTAAAGCAGTTATGCTCCAATAAAGATGTTAAACAAAACAAAATAAAACAGAAGTCAGCAGGAATTTCAACAGAAATCCAGAGGCTTCCTTCCTGCATTAGCTGACAGAAAGGAAAGGTCCTAATGGTAGTAGAGTGATATATGGGAGGATGAATGGATGTGGACTCAACTGCAGTTAAGGTGTTGGTACAGCCCAGGGTCCCAGTCCCATCCTGTCTTACCAAGGAAGAGGAAGTGACAGATCCTAAGAGGGCTCCAGATTTTCCCAAGGTTTATTATGTAATCGGAAACGCTAGTAAGAGTGAACAGATAAGAACACAACAGGCCTGCAGACCAACTGCCCATGGGAAGCGGGTTGTGGAGACAGACTCCCCTGGGGGAAAAGAATTGGTCTTTCCAAAATCAGGCAATCTGACCAGAAGTTAATTCTCAAAAATTCAATGAGTCAAAATTCAGTTCATCAAATGACCAACTCGTTAAACTTATCATATTTATCAATTGTAGCTTTGGAGTTTAAGAGCTTTCAAGTGACTGTTTTATAGCTTTGGCAGAAATGTTCATGTTTGGTTACTGATTATGTAATCAGACTTCCTAATTATGAACTAATCTAAAATTGTTCTGCCACCTGAGAAACTGGCAAGCAAATTCCGAAATTCTTAAAGTTCGGCCAAAGAGAAATCATGATATATGAACATTTTTCTGTGTAAAGTGCTATTTTTCTGTCACTCGAACATATTGTAAATGTGATAAGATCTTCTTTGTTACTTCTGATATCTTTCTGGTGCTTTTGAATGTATTTTTCTATTTTTAAAAGCTTTCCATCATCAGTATTGACCTGATAATCCCTCAAATCAGCCTTGTATATATTTCTAGCAATTAATTTTTTAAAAGATAAACTAGATGAAAATAATGTTAAAGAAATCAGCATTGACTGAAAACACATTGCTAAAATGAAATTTTCATGTCTAATAAGCAACAGTCTGGATGTGTTGACTTGTCATAATTTGTATAAAAATTAGACACAAAATGTTAATACCATTCAAATCAAGAGAAAAAGAATGAGAATTCTCAGAAGAAATGACTGTAGTGGACTATATGCTTGTACCTCAGATTTCATATCCATTAACTACAAATGTGAAATTGTGAAGAAGGATTAAAAATCCTAAAAATGCTTAAAGATTGGTAAAAACAGCAACAAGAAGACATTTAAAAAAGAAATAAACCCACATTATATGGACAGTTAATTTACGACAAAGGAGGCAAGAATATACAATGGGGAAAAATACCCTCTTCAAGCAATGGTGTTCAAAAAACTGGACAGCTACATGCAAAAAAATCAAACTGGACTACTCTTTCACACCATACACACAAATAAATTCAAAGTAGATTAAAGACTTAAATGGAAGACCTGAAATCAAAAAACTTCTAGAAGGAAACACAGGCAGTATGCTCTTTGACATTGGTCTTAGTAATATTTTTTTGGATATGGCTCCTCAGGCTAGGGAGACAAAAGCAAAAATAAACAAATGGGACTACATCAAACTAAAAAGCTTTTGCACAGTGAAGGAAATTATCAACAAAATGAAAAAGCTGTTTACTGAATGGGTGAAGAAAATTGTAAATGATATATCTGATAAGTGGTTAATCTCCAAAATATATAAAGAACTCATACACCTCAACATCAAAAAAACCCACAAACAACCCAATTAAAAAATGGGCAGAAGACCTGAATAGACACTTTTCCAAAGAAGACATACAGAGGGCCAAAAGGCAAATGACAAGATCCTCAATACCGCAAATCATCAGGGAAATGCAAATCAAAACCACAGGGAGATATCACCTCAAACCTGTCAGAATGGCTATCATCAAAAAGACAAGAAATAACAAGTGTTGGTGACGATATGGAGAAAGGGTAACCCTCGGGTACTGTTGGTGGGAGTGTAAATTGGTGCAGCTGCTATAGAAAACAGTATGAAGATTCCTCAAAAAATTAAAAGCAGAACTACCATATGATCCAGCAATTCCACTCCTGGGTATTTATCTGATGAAAATGAAAACAGTAATTCAAAAAGGTATATGCACCCCCTATGCTCATTGCTGCATTATTTACAATAGCCAAGATACGGAATTAACCTAAGTGCCCATCAATAGACGAATAGATAAAGAAGATGTGAGATATATATATAACACAATGGAATATTACTCAGCCATAAAAAGAATGAAATCTTGCCACTTACAACAACATGGGTGGACCTAAAGGGTATATGCTAAGTAAAATAAGTCAGAGAAAAACAAATACTATATGATTTTAAGTATATGTAGAATCTAACAAACAAAACAAATGAACAAACATAACCAAAAAGAAACAGTCATATATAAAGAGAACATGTGGTTACCAGAGGGGAGGGGGTGGGGTAGGAGAGAAATAGGTGAGGGAAATTAAGAGGTACAAACTGCCAGTTGCAAAATAAATGAGTCACAGGTATGAAATGTACAGTGTGGGGAATATAGTCAATAATTATGTAACATTTTTGTATGGTAACAAATGGTAACTAGATTTATCGTGGTGATCATTTTGAAATGCACAGCAATACTCAATCACTATGTTGTGTAATAGGAACTAACATAGTGTTGTAGGTCAGCTATACTTCAAAAACAAAGTCATAGAAAAACAGATCAGATTTGTGACTACCAGAGGCAGAGGGTGGGGGGAAGGGGAATTGGATGAACTCAGTCAAAAGGCACCAGCTTCCAGTTATAAGATAAGTAAGTACTAGGGATGTAATGTACAACATAATAAATATAATTATCACATATGAAAGTTAAGAGGGTAAATCCTGAGTTCTTATCACAAGGAAAAAAACTTTTTTCCTATTTTTTTAAAGTCGTATCTACATGAAATGATGGATGTTCAATAAACCTACTGTGATAATCATTTCATGATATATCAATATACGTCAAATCATTATGCTGTACACAAACTGATACAGTGCTCTGTGTCAATTATATCTCGATAAAATTGGAAGAAAAAAAAATCTCAAAATTGATTAAAATATCAACATTAACTGAAAAATTCTCACATAGAATGCTGAAGTTTTTGTTTCTGATAATGAAATATTTAACATTTAGAAAATTATATTTCACTACTGAGAATAAAGTTTGAGCATACTTAAAGCTATTACATACTCAATGTTAAAGTGGTTAACAGCATTTCTGATAAGCATGGGAATGTGGTAAATTTAGCAAATTATATGGTCTATTGTCTTCATCAGATTGGTGAATCAGTGAACTGAACTCCAGGGCTCTGGCTCTTGGCGAGCTGACTTTGGGTGCACACAGAAATGGATCTCTGGTTGTGGCACAAAAGGCAGGAGCTGTGTCCTGTGACCTCTAATTACTCTGTGTAGGGTCAGCTGGCGCAGAGTTCCTGGGGCTGGAAAGGGTTGGAAGAACTGTTGTGGGGCAGGGGCCAAGCAAGTGACCAGGGACCCATGATTACATGGCTCAGCAGCCCTGAGGGCCCAGCTGAGACCCATGAACACCAAGCTGTAGAGATGACAACACTGATCAGACCTGGTCCCCGGTCCACTTTCTCACTTCCTTCAGTTCTTTGCCCATTTGCCATCCTGAGACCCCTGTGTAAAGCCGCATCCTTCATCTCTTCCTACTGCCTTATCCACCTTGACTGTTTTTCACAATACTAACCTCACCTGTTAATTTGTTGGCTTATTCACCTCCCCTTGCTAGAATGCAAGCTGCATGAAATCAGGATTGCGCGTGTTTTCTTTTCTGCTGTATTCCTAGTGCCTAGAAGAGTGTAGATCCTGAGAACATGTTCAGTAAATATTTGTAGAATGAATGAACACATGAATGCGTGAATAATGTACAAGAACCTCCATGATAAGGCCCTGGCCTATCTCTTTCACTTACTCCTGTTTTCTTTTACTAGGTCCTATTTTCTAGCCATGCTGGAATACCCAATCGCTGTTTCCAGATAAAGCTAAGCTTTTCTTACTTGCCCTGTATTTTTTTTAAATTTACTGCTCCATTTGCCTAGAACCTCCTCTCTTGTTTTGCCGATGCTGTGGACGCCTGCTCATCACTCAGCCCACACTTGGAGCCTTCTCTCTGTCCCCAGGAACATCTGGCCATGGGCTGCCTCACTGTTTGGCACGTCTACCTGATAGTGCTTGTGTGGGTCACCCTGGCTTGTAGCTATCCGTACATACAACTCCGTCTGCACTATGCTATACGCTTCTTAGATCACAATTGTACCTTGATCACCTTTATTTCCCCAGCACCTGTCATAGGGCCCAATAAAAGTTCGTTGAGTAAATGAGTCTAGGACTGGGGATGGGTTGAGTTGATTTGTCAGTGACGCAGAGAAGCAGAAATATAGGTTCCTGACCATCGGTAGTCAAGCCAGGCCCCAGGGACGGCAGATGGCACAGAAGATGGCACATCCTAACTGCGTGTACTTACCCTACTGAGGTGAGTTGGGCTGAAGCACAAGGGACCCACGTGGTCTTCTGGGTTCCTCTAACATCAAGCCTCAATGAGAGACGAGAAAAATGCCCAGTGATTATTTCTCCATTCATCTTCCACCCACAGGGTCAGAGCGGAAGCCCAAAGGAAAGAAAAGGACTGGATTCAGCCACGACGGTGAAATCCCATCTCTCTGGGCTCCACATGGATCCATATAAGGGGTGGGGGGCCATTCCCAAGTCCTAAGTAAACGTTGCCTGGGAGCAAAGAGGGAGAGGGGAACAGGTGTGTGAGGCGGTCAAATCAGGGAGCCAGTCAAAGATGGCGCCACACTGCATTTAGCAGAGGTAGATTATAATGTCTTTATTCTTAACTTCACCAACAGTTAGTACCTGGAAACAACTGAGTCCTTGGCCCTGATTTCTTGTCTTCCACAGGGAGCATGGAGAGGGGAGGGAGGTAAGGCCTGAGCTCCTCCTAAAGGCTAGCAAGCCGCCATGGTCCCTGGTTCTCATCTCCCAGGAAGGGCTAATGATAAAACCCAGACTGAAGGCAGACTAACAAGTGCATCAGGCTCTCAACCTTCTTCACAGACTGTTAGGACAACCTGCCCATTAAGGGGACATGCAGTGACATTGGTCTGATTAACCCTCTGCTGGATGGCCGAAGAGGGAAGAATGAAGGCAAATGCAAAAGTGGTTTCTGTTGCATCCTATGTAGCTTAATAGATGAATATAGAATTTCTAAATACAGAATTGGAGACTCTATCCCATGTCCTTCCTTGGCTTTTGTCGCTTCTCATTTTGAGAATTCAGATTCCATGACTTTCTGGATATATCGTCCCTCAAATGCTCTTCTTGGGCATCACCATTGGAGAGCAGATGTTTCTGTGAAAATGCATGGAAGTTATTACAGGAAAACGTCTCCAAGAGGCATTGGCCAAATGATAAATGACAAGAAGCCTTTGGGCATAAATCTAGAAAGGGAAAATGTGAATTGTAAATGACACCGCAATTTTTTTTTTTCCAAATACAGTTTTAGCTGTTTGATACTTTGGGAGCTTAGGTGGCCATCGCCGTAATTCTCATCAGCTTGAACGCACTTTGAAATGGAACCAACATTGTCAGCGCAGCTTGGGAGCCACTCTCTATTTTTTCCCATTCGAATATCAGTCTCACCAAAGTGAGTTTCAATTTTAGATGTGTTCACTCCCTGAGTAGAAACTCTATGGAAAATGATTCTTGGGAGGACATGCAAATGTGCCAGTGACCTACATACGGAGGCTATAAGCCCATCAGATTGCTTCTGCCACTTGAAACCTGGGCAAAAAATGGAAAAATATAATTGCATTTAATATATCGTGCTACAAAAAGCACTGAGATTTTCCAGGGCTGTTTTATAAAAGATTATTCATTAGGAGCATTTTCCTTTGTCTCTGTGGCTTTGCCAAATGACACATTTAAACTGGATGTGGTTATTCATGGAATAATTAAAGTGTGAAATTATTATATTTGATGTTTTATTTTAGGGTTTTAAAACTGCACGATCCTTTCACAACCTAGGGAATCAGGAGCTTTCAAAAAACGGAGGTTGTGGGATTCCATAGCTGGTATAAACAACACACACACATATATATCCTTGCCCCTTTCCTTAGGCTAGGTGGACAGAAGGTTAGTTCACCTAAGCATTTCCATTTGGGATTAATTAACTTTTTTTTTTTTTTTTTTTTGCGGTACGCGGGCCTCTCACTGTTGTGGCCTGTCCCGTTGCGGAGCACAGCCTCTGGACGCGCAGGCTCAGCGGCCATGGGTCACGGGCTCAGCCGCTCCGCGGCATGTGGGATCTTCCCGGACCGGGGCACGAACCCGTGTCCCTTGCATCGGCAGGCGGACTCAACCACTGCGCCACCAGGGAAGCCCCTAACATTTACTTGAGATTAATAAAGTTGGTTAGTCTAAGGGGATTAGGGGAAGGGGCCTTTGTTTTCTGGAGTCTATGCTGAGTTGAGGCAAACGTTGCAAATGTGGGTTTCATTTCTCTCTGGCATGGTTGGGGCTTACCTTCCTTGGCTGGTATGTCCTCATCCTTCCATTTTCCCACATGCCTGGACACTGTGCCCCCCACATAAAGAGAGCACAATTGGATACGGCTCCTGCACTGTATTTCTTGGGAGTGGGAGTGTGCTTGATGTTTGTCACAAGGACTAAGGACCCCCTAAAAGACTTGGAAGGGCCCCAGGTACATCAAGGTTGGCAGAAAGTCCAAACAACGGCAATTTTGTGCCATGAAGGTAATCAAGGCATTGAAATGTAATGGGAGATGGGTTTCAGGCACAGAGAGAGCAAGGGTGAGCAAGAAGTTATGATATGACTCAGGACACTTTCACATTCAAACAATAAAAACTTTCAAAGTGGCTTCGCCAAAAAAAAAAAAAAAAAAGTTTTTTGGGCACAATTGGATACGGCTCCTGCACTGTATTTCTTGGGAGTGGGAGTGTGCTTGATGTTTGTCACAAGGACTAAGGACCCCCTAAAAGACTTGGAAGGGCCCCAGGTACATCAAGGTTGGCAGAAAGTCCAAACAACGGCAATTTTGTGCCATGAAGGTAATCAAGGCATTGAAATGTAATGGGAGATGGGTTTCAGGCACAGAGAGAGCAAGGGTGAGCAAGAAGTTATGATATGACTCAGGACACTTTCACATTCAAACAATAAAAACTTTCAAAGTGGCTTCGCCAAAAAAAAAAAAAAAAAAAGTTTGTTGGTGTTGGGAGAGAGGGTTTATTGGGAAAGATCTAGGAAGTACAAAGGTAGGTCTAGGAAAGCAAAGAGAGGGGATAAAGAATCATTTTCCACCTCCTTTTCATCTGCTTTGTCTGAGCAAACCCTCATTTTCACCTATCTTCCTCTATGTGGCTGAGAAAAAACGGTCATGCATAGCAGTGTGTCTATAATCCTTAGAATTCTCAATCCACGGGTAAAAAGAAAGAACTAGCTAATTGTCTCCTATTTGTAAATGTTCTGAATTGGCTCATTTGCGGTCACATTGTTGGGGGGACACAGTGCCTGCTAAGCCTACTCTTGGTCACATGTTCACCCCTATGGGCTGGGGAGGAGAGAGTAGGGCACTTGGTGGGCAGCTCCACCAGAATTACTGGAAGTTACGGAGGAAATTCCCCAAGTTAAAAATGGTCTGTGATCAGAATACAGGAATGAAACCCTACGGGGCGAAGAGTAACAATTGTCGTTGCAAGTCACCCACTTTTGTCTCTTCCTTCCTCAGTTACCTGGTAGCTAAGGTCACTGGTCTACTCCACCTTCGTGCTAGGATTTTCTTTTGCTTGAGGGCTAAAGAAAGGCACTCTCAGGCTCTGGGACAGCCTCAGAGTGGAAGAGTGGAGAATTGCAGAGGCAAATGCAGAAGTCATTGTGGCCACTCCACTGCAAAGGAAGCAAACCCAGAAGGGGACATTTCTGAGGCTTATCAAGTTAGTAGGTCACAGAGCTGGAACCAGAACTCCTAAGAATTTTAAAGCAGTAGGTGATAGAAGAAAGCTGTTGCCATGAGAGTTTAGCGGGCTATCTCCATGAAGCTTCACAGCATGGTGTCCATGGCAACAAGGTCTGGTCTCAAGTCTTTCTTTGACTGGGACCAGCAGGAACTGTGAGGGGATCTTGTCTCTGACTGGTCTGGCCTGACTCCTGTCTGACCAGGGGGAATGCCTGGAAGCAGGCTGAATCCCACTCAGGCCCATGGGGCCCCCAGAGGAAAGTTTCAGCTTGGTGAATTCCCAGCATGGGGAGTTCATTGGAGAGATATGGGGATCTGGGCTGGATCAGACCCCATGTATGGGTGCCAGACCAGAGTCTCATTGGCTCATGGATTGGGTAGGGCTGAGGGTCTACACTGGAAATGAACAGAAAGAGACGATGATGGGCTTCCCTGGTGGCGCAGTGGTTGGGAGTCGGCCTGCCGATGCAGGGGACGCGGGTTCGCGCCCCGGTCCTGGAAGATCGCACATGCCGCGGAGCGGCTGGGCCCGTGAGCCATGGCCGCTGAGCCTGCGCGTCCGGAGCCTGCGCTCCGCAACGGGAGAGACCGCAGCAGAGGGAGGCCCGCGTACCACAAAAAAAAAAAAAAAAAAAGAAAGACGATGAGTTATCAAGAGGCCTTTGAGACAATAGCATCAAAATAGAAACGGGAGAAAAGGAGGAGGAAAAAGGGTCAAAGAGTTTCACTTCTCTGGGGACTGTGCTTTTCTTGAGTCCGGTGGCATAGACACCTGCAAGTCTGGGTCCTTCCTGCTTGGACACTAAGTTACCTCATGGTCACCTGCAACAGGTGGTGACTTAGGACCTTCACATCTCAAGGGCCAGAATAGAACGTCTGGATTGGCTTCCCAAGTCCCACAGAAACATTCCTTTCCCAAGGCTGTGTTCAGAAGACTTAAATTGCAAGTTAAGTAGATTCAGCTATTTAAAACTCCGTGACTGCTGTGGGCATGTATCCTATTCTTCAATTTCCTTTTGGAAGCTTTGTACTTCTGGAATCTAACTTCTCTCCCTCCTTCCCGCTTTGTCTTCGGTCAACCACATTTCATTGTCCTTAATTAACCTGGAGGCATTAACGCTGAGTACACAGATTAAGAAACTTTTGCTTCTGAAATTAAATTTCACTTTCTTTTCCCCCTTCTAGGAAAGGTTGGGGCAGCCAAGAATATATAGGTCATGTTTCTAATTATAAAACACCAATGATGCTATTTTTCCTCCTGCACTAATAAAAATAGAAATGAACAAAGGAAGCTGAGCTGTCTGTGTGAAGTCAGTAGTCACCAACATGGCTGCTGCAACCACCAGCTGTTAACCACCAGCTGGACTGTCTCATGTGACCAAAGAGGATGCGTGACAGCCAGGGAGGATTTTTACCCAGCAGAGTCGCTGGGTGGCACTATCAATAAGAAAGGATTAAAAAGTGCTCCTGGGAATTCCCTGGTGGCGCAGTGGTTAAGAATCCGCTTGCCAATGCAGAGGACATGGGTTTGAGCCCTGGTCTGGGAAGATCCCACATGCCGCAGAGCAACTAGGCCCGTGAGCCACAACTACTGAGCCTGCGCTCTAGAACCCACAAGCCACAACTACTGAGCCCACGAGCCACAACTACTGAAGCCCATGCGCCTAGAGCCCATGCTCCGCAACAAGAGAAGCCACTGCAGTGAGAAGCCCGCGCACCGCAATGAAGAGTAGCCCCTGCTCGCTGCAACTAGAGAAAGCCCGCATGCAACAACGAAGACCCGATGCAGCAAAAAAAAAAAAAAAAAAAAAAAAAAAAAAAAAAAAAATGCTCCTTGATACCAGACCTGTGAGAAGCAAAGCAATTAAGCACTTAATATATGCTGAAAAGAAAATGGGGGTCTTAGCCTATGAAATAGAGCAATATCAGGCAAATTGTTTCAAATCTTTGAATTTCTGGAGAGTAAATTTCTGGTGGGTAAGGGAAGGATGGAGGTGCTGGATAGAGGGAACAGAATTTGCAAAAACTCCTAAGCACAAAACAGTGTTTTAGAATTTTAAGTAGTTCAACATCTTATGGCTTCAGCTTCCTATGGGAATGAAGAAGAATGTAAGGTTGGAAATGGAGGGTGATTTATCAAGAGGAGTATGGAACGTCACGCTAGGGATTTTATCAAGAGAGACTAGGAAGTCATTGAAGCAGGAGAGTGACATGATCTGTAAGTCATGAGGCTGAAGTCATAGTTACAGGCGAGAAATGATCAGGTCTGAACAGTAACATAGGAGATGAAAAGTAGCTTGTGGGAGGGGCTTCCAGTGGGTGAGGGCATTGGGAGAAGGGTGATTGTGGATGCCTCTCTCCCTAAAAACCTCCTTAGGGTTCCCTGAACTCTCTAATATTCACCTATCATCCAAGAATAGAACCTTCATTTGGAGAGGATCTTCAAGATGCTGGACCCAGTGCAGTGCCTTACTGACATAACGGTCACCCAGTTTCCGCTCCAGAGAATACTCAGACTCTTGAGACTGGTAAGTGGATTGTGGCAGAGTGCAAGTTGTAGGAATTCCTGTTCGTCGTGCTTATGTCTGTCTTCTCCTAGCTCTAGCTGTAGCCCGCGTTGTAGGCATTCTGTCCGTATCCCATGAGACTTTGCATCTGCATGGTTGGCTAGCTACCCCTATGAGGCAGGATGAAAGTGCTTAGGTACCAGGGGGGATGGGTTGGGGGAGGGATAGCTAGGGAGTTTGGGATTGACATGTACACACTGCTATATTTAAAATGGATAACCGGGGACCTCCCTGGTGGCACAGTGGTTAAGAATCTGCCTGCCAATGCAGGGAACACGGGTTCGAGCCCTGGTCCGGGAAGATCCCACATGCCGCGGAGCAACTAAGCCCATGTGCCACAACTACTGAGCCCACAAGCCACATCTACTGAGCCTGCAAGCCACAACTACTGAAGCCCGTGCAACTAGAGCCCGTGCTCCACAGCAAGAGAAGCCACTGCAATGAGAAGCCCGCGCATAACAACGAAGACCCAACACAGGCAAAATAAATAAATAAAACGTCATTTAACAAATGGATAACCAACAAGGACCTAATGTATAGCACAGAGAACTCTGCTCAATATTATGTAACAACCTAATTGGGAAAATAATTTGAAAAAGAATAGACACATGTATATGTATAACTGAATCGCTTTGTTGTACACCTGAAACTAACACAACATTGTTAATCAACTCTACTCCAATATAAAATAAAAAGTTTAAAAAAAGAAAAAAATTTTTTAGTTGTGTAGAAAGAATAGTAACCAGTTATCATGATATAAATTGCAAAAAAAAAGAAAAAGTGCTTAGGGACTAACACTCCCAGGAGCAGCCATCAATTAATGGTTGGAGCTACTGCCTAATACTTTCGAGCCCCTCCCAAAGAGGGACAATGCTCAGGCATGTGTTTCCCACTGTTTCCCAGAGTTCTGCAGCAAGACTAAGCTTTAGATACCCACAATGGTAACTAGCCTCATAATGTACTCTTTATCAGTTCTTTCCCTTCCTATCTCACTTCCCTACTTCTCTACCAGTGTCTGCTGGGATCACCTCTCACTCTGCTTGCACACTAACCTTTCTTTGTCTCAGGGGAGCCCAAAGTAAAATAATATTATATCAGGCCCAGCTCTGCCTTCTGGAGAAAATACTTCCAGTGCTGTAAACAATCAAGGTCAGTCTATTTTGCTAGGAACAGCAGCATCAACATCACCCAGTAACTCTTTAGAAATGCAAATTCTCAGGCCCATCCCTAGACCAACCAATGAGAAACTCAGGGTGAGGCTGACAAACAACGGTTTAACAAACCTGCTACGAGATTCTCATTTAGGCTCAGTTAGTCTGAGAACCACTGCTCTGGGGAATTCTGGCTTAGAAAAGATGAAGGGTGTATTTCCAGGATCTTCAAATGTTCCTCACCCTTTTGATTGCCCTCTGCTGGATGTACCCTAGTTCTCTAGCATCGCTTACAATGGGTCCTACATGAGAGGTCAAAATAAACCCACTGCTTTATAAGCTCAACAGGAAACACTGCTGTTGAACCTCTGCTGAGGATCCAACTCTCTCAGCTAAATTTGTAAAAACTCTTCCAGATTCACTTCCTTCATCTGTCTGCAGCTACTGGTGACAGCCACAACAGTAAGAATGTGTGGCAGGAAGACTCACATTTACACATATTGTCTGTGTCCTTTCTGTAAGATATTGTTAGGAGAAGCTGAGGGGGGTGATGGAACTGTCGTGGAGAAGGAGGCCTGCTTTCTCAGGTGGACACTAATTATTTGTCCTGCCTCTGGCTCTTTTACAGAAGCTGATGGACCACAGGCTTATGAAGAGAAGCTGCAAACACCCCCAGGCCTTTGCAACAATTATTCCACAAACTTCCTGAATTCTGTGCCAAGTTTCATCCATTCTAATACTGTTACTGTCAAGCTCCAGACCCTTGGTTCTGCCTCTTCACTAGCTTTCTCTGTTGATTGGCCTTGGTGTTTCTTCAACAGATGTGAGATCCTTCTATGTGCCACCTCACTGGCTTATGATGACTTCTGTTGCATCCAGTATGAATTTTCTACCCCATCCTTAGCCCCAGTGAATAACCACTTGGTCCTATCTCCCTCTGTCTCTCCCACCCCATGCATGTTATGTATTTAGACAACATTTACTAACCAGGGCAGAAGCCAATGCCATCGGCAAAGAGGGATTGATCTTGGGACGTATGACAGATGGTGCTCAGCTTGCAGGCAGCAATTTTTCAGGAAAGAGTCAGGGTCCCATTTGTTCTTCAATCATAAGGCAGGGGGAAGGGAAGCAAGAAACCTGGATATGGGAAACTGATGCTGCCATTTTCTCACCAATAGATCACTGGTTGGTTTGTGGGAAGGGTTCATATCTGTGCTCAGCAATCAAGGATTATCTCCATCCCCTTTGCTCCAGCCGGAACTCACCAACACCTTTTGAAATATTCCTTGTATGATATGTCCTCAGATGCTCCCATCTGCTCACCTTCTTCTGGCATCTATCATTTATCAGTATATGCTCTTAAAATAAGGTCTCTAGAATGGAGCAAGGTACTCTATTCTAATGTAGAAGATGCAGAAGGAGATGCTGTCTGATTGTTTTACTGACCCTCTCATACTCTCAGCTCTTATTTATTTATTTAAGCTTACATGTGGTTCCTTAGTTTTATCCTTGTTAATTGCAAAGAAAAAAATGTGGATTAGAAAACACCTTCTACCATCTTTCCTCCTTATCATGATTATATGCCACTTTCCCTTGGAATCATCCTGAGGCAGGGATGAAGCATCTCCCTCCTCTTGATCTCTTGCTTTGTTTTATTGTCTTATTAAATATTGCAACTATGATTTTCCATTTCTGAGCCTCTTTTTACTGCTAGACACAGGGAATTATGTTTTAACCCTCGTGCCTAGGACAGTGCTTGGCAGAGAGGAATAGTTTAATCAAAGTGAAATAAAAGAAAAAGATATTTTTAGAAATATAGCTCCATCTC
The DNA here is from genome assembly GCF_002837175.3 of Physeter macrocephalus. Lineage (NCBI taxonomy): Eukaryota > Metazoa > Chordata > Mammalia > Artiodactyla > Physeteridae > Physeter > Physeter macrocephalus. The sequence continues at coordinate 40,339,798 of NC_041224.1, read as the reverse complement.
CAATTAATTTACATTCCTTTCCTTTTTAAAATATATGTGACTTTATCTCTGGGCCTTCTATTCTGTTCCATTGATCTATGTGTTGTTTTTTTTAAATACCAGTACCATACTGTTTTGATTACTATAGTTTTGTAATGTAGCTTGAAATCAGAAATTGCAATACCTCCAGCTTTGCTCTTTTTTCACAAGATTGCCTTTTCTCTTCAGGGTATTTTGTGGTTCCATACAAATTTTAGGATTGTTTGTTTTTCACAATGTTGATTCTTCCAATGGAATATCTATTTACTTGTGTCTTCTTTGATTTCTTTCATCAATGTTTTATAGTTTTCAGTGTACAGGTCCTTCACCTCTTTGGTTAAATTTATTCCTAGGTATTTTATTCCTTTTGATGTAATTGTAAATGGGACTGTTTTCTTAAATTTCTCTTTCTGATAGTTTGTTATTAGTGTATAGGAATGTAACAGATTTTTTTATATTGATTTTGTATCCTGAAAATTTACTGAATTCATTTATTAGTTCTAACACATTATGTTCCTTTTCTTTTAATGCCTAGGAGGAGATTTTCTTATTCTTTTCAACCTACGTGAACTTCATTGACTACACTCCCTCCAGCTTTTCAGCCTCCAGGCTTTGCACCCTCTTTTGAATGTTTCCCTAAGACCAGCAATTTTTCCATCTTCATTTACCATAGAAGTCCACAGATATCAACTATAGGGAGTGGGAGGTTAAAAGGATCTTGTTTGACATGCTCTATGCCTTGAATGAATGCCCAATGCCCTTTCTTCCATTCACAGCCAATCTTCACAGAAAAGGAGGATTTCAGGTCCTACTTACCCACCTTTAGTCTAGATCTCAGCACCCCCTACTATTTTTCTTTTAAAGATTTTTTTATATGGACCATTTTAAAACTCTTTATTGAATTTGTTACAATATTGCGTCTGTTTTATGATTTGGAGTTTTGGCTGTGAGGCATGTGAGATCTTAACTCCCCAACCAGGGATCAAACGCACACCCCCTGCACTGGAAGACAAAGTCTTAACCGCTGGACCACCAGGGAAGTCCCTCAGTCCCCATTTTTTTAGTGGTACCAAACCTTGCCAGTGAGGTCTGTGTTGCCAAAGCATTAAATCAGGATGGGTGGGTGGGCACTTGTCAAAAATATGTGGGAGTGTGGCCGAGATAACTTTCAAGACTCCTTTTAATCCCCATTTCTAGTATTCTGTTGTTCATTGCCTTATGGTTCAGTTAAATGCAAGATCCTCAGACTGAAATATACATTGACCTAAGTCATTTGTCACCAGGGCCTGTGTGACTCTTTGTATAACGATGCAATAGATTTTCTACCAAAATAATGCCCTTCCATTGCTAATAAAGCAGCCGTCCAGGTTTGAAAGGAGGAAGTCCAACTCATGTTGTTGGACCTGGTCCAACAATACTTTCATACTACCTGCCCTGTCCCATCAAGGCACTCTTTTGTTTCTCATTTCTTTTTTCTTTAACTGACTTTTTCTTCCTCTCACCTCACCTCTGAATAGATCAGTCAAAACACTGAAGGAATGGGGAGGTAAAAGGAAAGGTCCTGAAAAAGACAGTGGAGGAAATGTTATTCTTATAACTAAGAAAATGGTCATTATTAGAATGTAGACATTTATACTAAATGGATGGCAAAGTACTGGAATATATTCTAAAGTGACTGTTTTAATATCTGTATCTTGGTGGTTGCTAGGTTACACTGGTACTTTTAATAACATTAAAGGCAGCTAGAAATACTTGTAGATACTTTCCCCATTGAAAATATTACTGGCAAGAAAAGGGACATATTGCTGGCTAGCACAGTGGGATATTATAAGCTTTCGGTTGCTCATTAAAATGCATTTTAGTTATTCATAGTATTTAGTGGTTCAGTTTAGAATTTTCCTTCAAAACAGTTAAACGTTGTGATAATGTGCCTTGGGTTGAGAGATCTGGGTGGTGGATACCTCTATCTCCCTGAAACATAACTGTATTCACTTCCTTTGTCTTACTCCATTCCATTTCATGTGATCCAAAAGATCCTTACTGAGCACCTCCTAAGTGCTGAGCGCCGTACTTAGACACTTGGGATGTAGAGGTGTATAAGAGAGTGACTGGACAAGAGGCAGTCAGGAAAGCAGCTTTTGCTTGAAAGCATAACAAATGGTGTTTCTTTATTTCTGTTTAAGAATGTACACTTCCTTTTCATTACTTGTGTATCAAAGACCGCAGAGCTTGGAATTTGCCTGTGACCCTTAGTGGAGGGGTTAGCCCACTCTTGGCTTGTACTAGGTAAAGCTGCATTAAGTAGCTAATTCAAATAAATACAGTGCTATTATTGCTTTACCTGGGTCTGGATAAATCTCCTGGGAGCACAAAATCATGGATTAATTTTAAATTGGAGAATAGGAAAAGGAAAAAAAGCTCTAAAAACTTTAAAGAAGTGGTGATATTTGAGTTGAGATTTGAGAGAAGAGGATTTGGAGATGTGAAAAGCGGGAAGAGCATTTCCAGCAGAGCGATGAGGGTATAGCATCATGGGAACTGTGAATGTTTGTTCTCTAATCACTAACGTTAATTGAGCACATATTCAGTAGAAGACAGTGATCTAAGTGCTTTGCCTGTATTAACTCATTTAATCCTCAACACAGCCTTCCGAAGTAGGTATCATTGCCATCCCATCTTAAGAATGTGGGAAAGGATAACAGAATAAGTAACTAGATAAGGTCATACAGTCAGCACATGTCAATGTCATGAAACTGGGGCTCCAACCCATGCAAACTGGCTTTGAAGACTGAGTTCTCATCCATGATTCCACCCTTCCACCATGAGGTGGTCCAGTGTGATTGGTATGAATGGGATGGGGTGGGGCAGGCTGGTGGGTAGGATAGGGCTAGATTGTGCTGGGCCTTAAACGGCATATTTAAAGAATTTATACTTTTTCCTTAATATCATGGGGAGCTAATGAAGCATTGCAAGCAGGGGAGTAATTGGTCTTTGATCCATAGTTTAGAAAGATATTTCTGGTGGGATTATGGAGGTGGACTTGGGTGAGGATTGCAATTGGAGATTTTAAAAAAAAAATTTTTTTCTATACAGTAGGTCCTTGTTGGTTATCTATTTTAAATATAGCAGTGTGTGCATGGAGATTTTTAAAAATTATTTAGGAGAATATTGTAAAAGCCCAGATGAGAAAACTCAGCCTAATAAATACTTTTTGAGCACCTGAAGAATGGGTCACAACAGCTCAGTTCCTTCCCAAATAAAATTTTAATCATTGGTCTTTTCATAGCCATGAGGCTTGCTAATTCCATGCACTCCTGGCACCATCCAACACCTGAGCCCCTCAGGTCACCTTTTCCATGCTCTGCTGTTCCTGCTTATCCATGCTTCCTTCCTTGACTTTTCACTGTGGAGCCTTCCAATCCTGTACATCGTGCCCTCTGGAACTCCTATTGTTGTGAGGACACATTCTACTAAAATTCCAGCCCCCTCACCAAAAATTTACTTCACCCTTTGCTTTAACCACAGCTTGGATCCATACTAAGGACAGAGGAGCAGCTCCCACTATAGAGGGCACCTTGGTTGACAAATTAACATCCTCTGTCTACTTCTTCTCACCTTCCCCAGTATCCCATCATTCCCGGCCTCATTTCCTTCCCATCCAGTCTGAATCTGAGAGAACAGCATCCTCCAAACCCTCTTGCTCACTTTCTAAGTCCTTGCTGTCCTATGTCCTTCTACAACATCCATCCTGTCTGATTCAGTCTTGAATTTTTCTAATCACCCACTTTCTGACCCTACCCGTGGGTAGCCAAGCAACAATGGAGAAAACTCACTTAAAACTATGGATATCTGCTTTGTAAGACTTTTAGGGAAAACTGGTCACATCCTTGTCCCATCACCATCAGAAGCTTCTGCAAACCCTCCCCACCCAGCTCTAAATTTCCCTCCTTGTACGTGTACTCTCAGCAGATGGCTTTGTCTTCCACTTGAGAGACAATCAGCAGGATCCCACGCCATCCCACTCCACCTCCTGTCTTCTTTTCTTCATTTATATTCACCCTTCCCTTCTAGCTCAGCTACGATTGTTCTTTTCCCTTCCATCCCTGACTTTTATCCCCACTACTTCTCTATTTTCAGGAACTCCATGATGTCTCATGTTTCTAACCTTTAATTTCTTACTGTCATCTTCTCTGCGGTCCATGATTGTGTGCAAGTCTCTCGTACCTGAAAATAAATAACAAGGAAGAGGCAATCACCTCCAGATGACCCTGGTTCTTCCACTCGAACACACACAGCTGTGTTTCATGAATTTTACCTGCTTGGAAGTGTGGTTCACACTCTCTGTCTTCATTTTTTCATTTCCAAATATCCCACTTTTTTCTGAGTCCACTGAGATGTGTCCTGCGCCCACCACCCACTAAAGCAATCACTGCCAAACTCATCAATGTCATTATTGTCACTAAAGCCACTGGCAATTTCCAGCCCTCTCAGCAGTATTTGGCATGTATGATTGCTCCCTAACTTAAAATTCAATTTTCCTTTGGATGTGACACCACCAAAGGATGGTTATGAGAGGAAGATTATGGTATAATTTTTTTCCACCAAGTCCACCCCTGTTCAAATGAAAGCATATGTACGAAACTGCACTGCTTACTGTGGGACGGAAATAAGGAATGATCATTACTGGTTAAATCCTACTGCAATTTATTCTAAAACTTTCCCTGACAGCCTATAAAGCCTACCTACTACCTTACCTGTTTTGTAGGAGGAGGAATCGGGATCCAGAGAGGTTAAGGGATTTTTCTCAAGGTCACACAAGGGCCGCGACCAGGGCCAGAGCCCATTTCCACCGATTCTAAACACAGTGCTTTCTGCATTCTCCAATGGCTTTACAAAATTTTTATTAGCAGAGTGATTTTTCTTCTCTTTTCCTTATCTACCCCTCCTTTTTTCTTCTTTACTTCCATCCCTTCCTCCATCCCTTCTTCCTTTCCTTTAATTTCCTTCATTGTTTTGCTACTTTCTTTTTAAGAAGTGCTCAAATGTATATTTTTTCTTTGTTTACCCCTCACCTTGAGTGAAAACCATGAGTTTTGTTTGTATTATTGGGGGTCGACGTGCTTGCCTTGAGGTAATTAACTATTACACTTAAAGTAAGATGGACTTTCTAAATGTTCGACACAACCAGGGTATTCTATTCTCCATCCCATGAACAACAACAAAAAATTGTCTCAGTTCTTTGCAAGGACTCAAAACTGTTCTTACAGATGAAGAAATCCCTGTAACTGATGAGGTTCACCATTCTGGTCCCAGGATGTGTCTCCTCAGCCCTAGGCCCTTCACATATTTCTTCTGACCTTTACACTGAACAGTTTCCATGGCAGATTTTGGAGGCATTCTTTACTTACATCAAATCCCTCTTCATTTCTCAAATCCTTTCCTGTTATTTCCAAATTCCAATCTCATTTAATAATTTCTCTGCAAAATCCCTTCACTGCCACCAACCAGAGATTGATGCCTGCCCTATGGCAAATGTACCAAATGGGGCACCTTCCCTCACCCACTCCAACTCCCCACAAACCGAACACTCTCCTAAATCTACCTGTCATTCCTGAATCTGTTAGACTTTTTCAGCTACTCTTGTTCAAAGTAGGGTGGTGCAAATCAAGTTTGTACTTGGACTTGTGTAAGTTTGGGCCAATGTTTTTTGAAATAATGTTTGTTGGTTTTTTGGTTCATAAATAGTAGAGTTAGAAAGAAGGAAAAATGGGAAATAGATAATAGCATAAACAATAAAATGAAGAGTTTTCAATACCACCTTCCAAAAATAATCGTTATGACACTGGATTTGTCATGTATTCCCTTTTTTACGCTGAGGTATGTTCTTTCTATACTCAGTTTGAGAGTTTTTATTATGAAAAGATGATGAATTTTGTCAAATGCTTTTTCTGCATCTATTTAGGTGATAATATGATTTTTTATCTTTCATTTTATTAATGTGGCATATCACATTTATTGATTCATCTATGTTGAACCATCCTTGCATCCCAGGGATAAATCCCACTTGATCATGGTGTATGAACATTTTAATGTACTGATGCATTTGGTCTGCTAGCATTTCGTTGAGAATTTTTGCATTTATATTCACCAGGGATATTGGACTGTACTTTTCTTTTCTTTTAGTATCCTTATCTGGCTTTGGTATCAGGGTAATGCTGGCCTCATAAAATGAGTTTGAAAGTAAATCTTCGTCCTCAATTTTATAGAATAGTTTGAGAAGAAGTGGTGTGAATTTTTCTTTAAATGCTTGGTGCGATTCACCAGTGAAACCATCTGGTTCTGGACTTTTCTTTGTTGGGAGGTTTTTGGTTACTGTTTCAATCTCCTCACTCTTTATTGATCCATTTAAATTTTCTAATTTTTCATGATTCAGTCTTGGTAGGTTGTATGTTTCTAAGAATTTATCCATTTTTTCTAAAATATGCAATTTGTGGGTATATAATTGTTCATAGTATTCTCTTATGGTACTTTGAATTTCTGTTATATCAGTTGTTATGTTGCCTCTTTCATTTCTGATTTTATGTATTTCAGTGTTCTCTCTCTTTTTTTCTTAGTTGGGCTCCCTAAGAGTTTATCGATTTTGTTTATCTTTTCAAAAAACCAGCTTTTAGTTTTGTTGATTTTTTTCTGTTGTTTTTCTGGTCTCTATTTCATTTATTTCTGCTCTTATCTTTGTTATTTCCTTCCTTCTACTCACTCTCGGATTAGTTTGTTCTTTTTATGGTTCCTTGAGGAGTAAAGTTAGGTTGTTCATTTGTGATGGTTCTTCTTTCTTAATGTAGGCGTTCATCGCTATAAACTTCCCTCTTAGAACTGCTTTTGCTGCACCCCACAAGTTTTAGTATATTGTGTTTCCATTTTTGTTTGTTTCAAGGTATTTTAAAATTTCTTCTTTGACCCATTGACTGTTCAAGTGTGTATTGTTTTATTTCCGCATATTTGTGACTTTTCCAGTTTTCCTCCTATTATTTATTTCTAGTTTCATACCATTGTGGTTGGAAAAGATACTTGATATGATTTCAATCTCTTTAAATCTGCTAAGACTTCTTTTATGACTTAACATATGATCTATCTTGGAGAATGGTCTGTGTGCAGTTGAGAAGAATGTGTACTCCACTACTACTCAATGGGATGTTTCGTATGTATCTGTAGGGTCCATTTAGTCTAAAGTATAGTTCAAGTTCAACATTTCCTTATTGATTTTTTTTTGTTTGGATGATCTATCCATTGTTGAATGTATGGTACTGAAGTCTCCAAATATTATTTTATATTTGCTTATTTCTCCCTTCAGATCTGTTCTTATTTGCTTAATATATTTAGATGTTCCAGTGTTGAGTGCATATATATTTACAATTGTTATATCTTCTTGATGAATTGCCCCTGTATTATTATATAATGACCTTTTTTGTCTCTTGTTATAGTTTTTTATTTAAAGTCTATTTTCTGATATAAGTATAGCTACCCTTCCTCTCTTTTGTTTTTCATTTGCGTGGAATGTCTTTTTTCATCACTTCACTTTGAACCTATATATGTCTGCTTGTATTTTCTTGTATATTCATTTTTTTTAATTAAAAAAAATTTTCTCTGTATTTAATGGCTTAGACTTTATTCAGTGTAAGTTTTGAGATAGGGAATCTAACCCTCCTCTCTCACCAAATATTTAACCAATTTTCCCACCACCATTTATTAAATAATCCATCTACTTTAATCTTATATAAATAGCTATATTTACCTGAGATTATTTTAAGCCTTTTATTTGATTCCATTGCTTTTATCAAGTCAGTACAATATTGCTTTTAATCTGCTTCAATATATATGAATGCAAGTTACAACTCTTTTTTACTCCCCAGAATACTGGCTGTTTTTTTTGTTTTTTGGGTTTTTTTTGCGGTACGCAGGCTTCTCACTGTTGTGGCCTCTCCCGTTGCGGAGCACGGGCTCCGGACGTGCAGGCTCAGCGGCCATGGCCCACAGGCCCAGCCGCTCCGCGGCACGTGGGATCCTTCCGGACCGGGGCATGAACCCGTGTCCCCTGCATTGGCAGGTGGACTCTCAACCACTGCGCCACCAGGGAAGCCCTACTGGCTATTTTAATACGGTTTTTCTTTCAGATGAATTTATAATCATTTTTCAAGGCCATTTCTTGGCTTCCCCTAACCAAACCTGAACAAGTATTTTGACTTGAAAAAAGAATTGAATCCATAACTAAATCATTCCTTATCCCAACTTCTTTGTCTTTGTTCATACAACCTGGGATTTTAAATCTGTATTATAAATTACATGTTATAAACAGGTTATAAATCTGTTTTAAAAGTAATATTTTTGCAGTATATTTCTTTGTTTCAAGAATAATTTTGACACTCATATGTAGTATTTCTCTCTTTTCTCTGAACTCTTTAAGAAGAGCAAGAAGATACTTTCTAAAAGTACTTCTGTTTCTTCTTACAAATATTTTCCAAAATTACTCTCTTCCTTTGATTGCTATTTCATCTTTTCATTATATTGCAGAATATTTTGCATAAGCTTCCTATGCTATTATTCATCCTTAAGTAGGTTTGCCCATGGCTAAGGGGTTTCATGGGATGTGGGACTTTCAGTTTTAAAACCTGGATAGTCCCAGGAAAGTCGGGATGGGTAGATCACCTACTGAGAGAAGTCCATCTAAACTAGGTATGCCCCTGCTGCTTCTGCCTGCTGTTTACAAGTTCCATGGAATAGATTGGGTTTCATTATTCATATATAATTCCTACCCACTAAAAAACTGACAGAAACATCCAGTGAGATGTGGCTAAAATAGTTACTTTGCCTTTCAACTGGACAATATTACTTTTAATTTCTGGTTTCAGTGTTTTCCAGGTACTCATTTGCACAGCTTAAACTAGTTCTGTATCCTGCTTATTATTGATGCCATGGGGCCTTTGCACTTGCTGTTTTCTGTCAGGGCTGATGTTCCCTCAAATTAGTTTCTCACTCCCTCGCATCATTTAGATGCTCCTCAAATGTCACTTCCGCAGAACAGGCCTCATTGACTCCTCCATCCAACCGTGCCTCTACTGTGAACCTGGTTTGCTGATTTTTCATCACACATATTATTTGTCTTCCCACCATCCTGCCCACAAAGACAGGGCTTGATCTGTTTTAATTTCCGCTGTACATCCAGTGCTTACTGCAGCTCCCGGCATAGGGCAGTCATTCAACACAATTTTGCTGTATCAGTGACTGCGTATATGCCCTTGCAGGTGTCTATCCCCATTACGCCTGCGTATACGTTCCTCAGCTGCCTATATTCTTTCTGTGCTATTATGATGGAAAGAAGGTGATTTTTCATACTTTTTTTGTGTGTGCAAATGGCAACTTGCAGATTGGGTCCGAGCTCAAAAGGCTCATGAATTCTAGATGACCTTTTTACCACCAGCTTAGTGGTGTTTATATTTGACTATTTCACTTCTAATCGCATGAGGCTTTGATTCTATTTAGGAGGCTATTTCCTTTTGGTTTTCAGGTTCACACTTCATATCTTCAGGGTACCAAGGATCAGGCAGCTTCTGCAGCCCTGGCTCACTGCCCCACTGTCCCCGTGGCAGGGCCATTTAGTCCCTGTTCTGGTCTTTGACAGTGTCCACAGCTGACTGAAAAGTTCATATGAAATGGAACACGCTGGGAAAATCTCAGGCGAGGTGCCTGGGAAACAGATGAAAAACAAACATACAAAAACACACCAGTTAAATTGGAAAATAATCAGTTTAGGCTGACTTTCAAAACTTCCTCCCCAGCCAGTGGCAAAGAGGAGATGTCCTTTGCAGTTCATCATTTGTCTTCTCTGGGAAGGAAAAACAGCATGCAGAACTGTGTGAAAAGTGGTCCCCGAGGAATGAGCTCTATCCCTCCCAGTGAAATTGATCTTTGTAAAAAAAAAACCCCAAGAAGCGTCACTGGAGTCTCCACGCTGACAGTCTCAGGAGCTGTTTCAAAGGGGAGGTGTTTGTTGAGACTTAATCCTGGAAAACAAATTTCTTCTCAAGATGGATGGAAGTGAGTTATGGAAACTTGGAGGAAATAATGGAAAATTATCTGAAACGAAGCAATTTGGCTTACTTCCTTTGGGAAGATATTTTTGTTCGAGAACATTTATTGAAAAGCCATCAGTATTAATGTGTGTTTTCCTCAAGCTATGAGATGCTCAGAGTATTGTTCAACTTTTGGTTTTCAACCTCGTGGGCTCTCTCTCCTAGCTTTGGATTTGGAAACAGAAGTTCTCATTCATATTTCAAAATTCTTTCATACACTTCATGAGCGTCCCAAATACAGAAACTTAAATGAAGAGAGGCTGGTAAATACAAACCAGGTATTTCCTTCCCAGACCCTCTCACATGCATGAATGGCAGGCTTAGAGCATCTTACTAGGCATGCAAATTGCTCTTTTCTATCAGTTTTGAGACAAGTGTCCAAATTCCACTTGCAAGATACAGTAACTCTATTTGATTGGGTAGCTTCTCTCTTTCTCTTTTGCTCTTTTGCTCTCTCCCTATCTCTCTTTGTGTCTCTGTGTCTGTCTCTGTGTCTCTTTCCTCCCTCCTCTTTTCTACCCATACACATTCATTCTCTTAAGTTTTCTCATGATTCTCTCATTCTAACCCTACTCCTCAAAATGGGTCCCTACTCATCTCAGAGAACATTTCCTCAGCAGTGTGTGTAATGGATTACATCAAAAGAGGAAATTGCATTTAAAAAGCACAAAATCAGATTATAGGAAAAAAGAAAGACAGCAGACAGTTCAGTTCTGAAGGAGTGTGACGTTGGCCCTTGTGTGACTCTAATCTGAACTTGGATTTTCTAATTGTCCTTACTTGGGACCTTTGTCCTCTTCAACCATACACAGAGATTGCCATCAGCTGTCGTGAGATGACCATTCCTTGACTGTGATGTGGATACAGTTACGATGGTCTCAGGGAAGGGGAAATAAAGGGGTAAAAGGTAATAAAACTTCATTCTCTTTATTGCCCCATCACTTAAGTTTCCACAGCTCCATAATACAATTTTGTATTACATGTGGTGAATACACCAACATGTTCTTACCTATTCCACTGTTGATAGACATTTGGGATTTCATTTTTATTTCATTTCTCTTTTCAGATTTCCAACTCAATATACATGTATGTATAAGAGACTTCACTGTAGATTTGGAGATGAGGCGGTTAAGTGTAGTTGGGGCAAAACACACTTAAAGCTAGATACTAAACTAGGATTTTTTTAAAAATGAATGAAAGATTCATCAAAATACTTTTATAAGAATGTTCTTAGCACCAGTATTTATAATAGCTCCAAGGTGGAAAACACCCCCAAATCCATCAGTAGTAGAATGGATAGATATAGTCACAGAATGAAATAAATACTACACAAAAACAAGAATGAATATACTAAAACTAAACCACATGCAACATTATGGATGAAACTTACAAAAATATTGTCAAGCAAAAGAAGCCACACAGAAAAGAGTTTTTACTGTATGATTCTATTTATGTGTAGTTCAGAAACAGACTGACCTTTGGTGTTAGAGTTCAAGAATGTGGTTACACTTGGCCGGAGGGGGAGAGCAACTGCAAAGGGAAACAAAGGAGGGATCCGTATGCTGGTCATGCTGTTTCTTGGGCTGGGTTCTGGCGACGTGACTGTATTCCATTTATAAAAGTGCATCAAGCTGTACACTTAAGATTTGTGCATAGGTACACATATGATTTGTGGTTGTTTAATAAAGGTTGTTTAATAAAAAGTTCAAAGAGTGACTGTTATCAGAGTCTAAAGAAAAAGGAAAAATGATCTTTTGATAGGAGTCCCCTAATGGGTACCTCTCAGTTCCTAACCTTGTTTCCCTGTCTCAAGCCTCCCTGTCTCCCCTCCCCCGCCACCCCGCACCAAATTGATGTCTCTCAGCATCATTCCTTCTTCTCCACCAAACCCTGGAACACGATAACCCACAGCCTCACATTGCCCAGAGCAGGAGTACCCGTTCTAGATCCCAGGACAACACCTTAGGCACCTTCGGTGTGACCGTCCAGGTTGGGCTTTAGCATCCTAAGTCCGGGTTGTCTTGAAGTCTCTCCATTGGTGGGAGGTGAAGAGGTGAAGATGTGTTCTCTCCTGCTTCCCTCTCATCCATGCACCCACATTACCCCTGACAAACAATAGCTATACAGTCCAAATCCATGTTAAGGACAAAAAAGCAAAGACTTTTTTTCCCCTAAAAGCAACATAAAGTGCAAATATTTTACCCTTATCTTCTCATCCTCCTGCTACGGTTCAAAGTGCAGTCTCTGGAGTCAGACTGTCTGGTTCTGGATCTTTCTGTGGATGTGAGACACTGGATAGAGCCTTTAACTACTCAAGGCTCAAGCTTCTGTAAAATGGATGTCAGAGTGAATCTTTTTCAAAGAATGGAAGGCCGGCTGGGAGGATTAAGGCATGAGCAGAGGCCTGGCACATCTTTAGCAATGACCATCCTTATAGACTTCATCCAGCAGACCCAGCGTGTCCGAGGAGGACAGCCATGTTCCTGGAAGCTCCTCTTAGCTGTGCAAAGAACCAGCAAGAGGAGAACAATCTGGGGGGCAGGGCATCCTCTCCGGCTAGCCATCTCTGCAGGGGAAGAGCAACAACATACACGTTTTTCCTTCCCTTGTCCAGAGCAACCCCCGGAGTTTCTGTCCTCCAGTCACACGTCTTTTCTGATTTATTTTCAGTGCATGCCTGGGAGCAGAGGTGGGCAGGGATTATTAAAGTGTGAGGAGTCCAGGAGCCTCTTGGACTCACACATTGAGATGTGGGTCCTTCCGCCAGGCCTGCCCCTGCTGATGGGTGGTTTGGGTATCCTCACCAGCTGGACTCTCCCCAGCTGTCAGCGTCAAGCCTAAGGCTCACTCAGGGCAGGTGCTCTTGGGGCTGGGATGGATCAGGGACTACTCAGTACAACCTCACGGTTGAGGGGTGTCTAGAGAGTTTCAGAATGTTCGGATGGTTTGTCATTTTTGCTGCAACCCAGCCATGAGGGGCAGAGGATTTCTTTTTTTTATTGTGATAAAATACACATATGTTAAAATCGACCGTTTTGAAGTGTACAGTCTAGTGACGTTCTCATAATGCTGTGCAACCATTCCTACTCTCCAGTTCCAGAACATTTTCATCACTCCAAAAGGAAACCTTGTACCCATTAAGCAAGCATTCCATATTCTCCTCTTCTTTCTGCCCCTGACACCCACTAATCTGATGGGGTATTTTTAATTGCTCCTACAATTTGGTTTCAAAGAGAAAATGTCATGTAGCCACCTCTGTCCGGTTACTTCAGGTCTTTTGCTACCTGTTCAGTCTTAGAGGTTCTTGAGGGTCTCAGCAGGAGTCACTGCTGGATTCCCAAGAAGCCCTAAATATTAATGAAGGAGATTTCTCAGGATTTCAGCAGATGTAGCTCAGCTTTCAGACTGGTCCAGGATATCCCAGGCCCTGCTCATGCTTCCTACTGTCTTACCTACCACACTGCTACTCTTCCCTGCAGGGCATGAGATCAATGAGGGGACCTCCAGACTGATGCCAGGAAAGCCAGGGCGGTCCTTGAAGGAGCTCCCAGAGAGAGGGCCTCTGTCCACCTCAGTGTCAACTGGCTACCTTCTTCTAGACCCCAGGAACCTCCCTGTGCCAGGGTGTGGTGGTGGCCCCCCAAAGAGATGTTCACGTCCTAATCTCGGCACTTGTGACATTTACCTTATGTGGTGAAACGTGTCATTAAATTAAAGATCTTGAGAGGACGCACTTGTCCTGGATTATCTGGGTGAACCTTTATAAGAGTACAATCCCATGTGCCCTAATGAGGCATCACCCTTTATGAACGAGGTAGAGGGAATTCTGAGACAGACACACGGAGAAGAGCAGACAGCAATGCAACCACAGAGGCAGGCATTGGAGCAATGGGCTCATAAGCCAAGGGATGCTGGCAGCCACCGGAAGCTGGAAGAGGCAAGGAACAGATTCTCTCCTACAGTCCCCAGAGGGGGTACAGCTAGCCCTGACACCTGGATGTCAAACTTCTGCCTTCCAGAATTGTGAGAGAATACGTTTCGGTTGACTTAATTCACTCAGTTTTTGGTAATTTGATATGGCAGCCCTAGAAAATGAATACACAGGGGTACAGTGCCTTTTTCAGCAATCACAGGGCAGATCCCTAGTGACACTTTTATTATTAGTTTCTTATCACTGCCATAATAAATTACTACTACACATAGTGACTTTAAGTGGCTTAAAGCAGCACAGTTTTTTTTTTTTTAATCTTACAGCTCTGAACATGAGTTCTGGACATGGTTTGACATGAGTGTTATGGGACTAAAATCAAGGTGTTGACACGGCTGGGTGCCTTCAGGAGGCTCCAGGGGAGAATCCATTTCTTTGCCTTTTATCCATCTTCTGGAGGCCACCTGCTTCTAGAGGCATGACCTCCATCGCCCTGACCTCTGCTTCTGGCCTCACATCTCCTCTGACTCTGAGTCTCCTCTTACAAGGACCCTTGTGATTACACTGGGTACCCATGTGGGTAGTACCCATAATTATACGATCTCCACATGTTAAGATCTTCAACTTAATCACATCTGTAAAGTCCTTTTTACCATGTAAGGTAACATATTCATAAGTTCCGAAGATTAGGGTGTGGACATCTTTGGGGGCCATTATTTGGCTTTGTTTTGAGATCTCAGATGACTACCCTTTGGCTAATGGGAACTATTCCTAGCTCTTATATGAGTCAGGATCCTGTTCCTGAAAGCTGAATCTACTCCAGCTAGGTTAAGCAGAGAGTTAAATCTCCTGGCAGCACACAGCTTACCCAGTATTGGAGGAGCCTAAGGAACAGACTCAGGAACAAGTGGCCAGGACAGACTCCTAAAGCTGCAGTGCAGCTCAGGGCCACCAAGGGAGCTGCTTGTTTTTTTCTGTTTTTTTTTTTTTTTTTTTTTTTTTTTTGCGGTACGCGGGCCTCTCACTGTTGTGGCCTCTCCCGTTGCGGAACACAGGTTCCGGACGCGCAGGCTCAGCGGCCATGGCTCACGGGCCCAGCCGCTCCGCGGTATGTGGATCTTCCCGGACCGGGGCACAAACCCGCGTCCCCTGCATCGGCAGGCAGACTCCCAACCACTGTGCCACCAGGGAAGCCCAAGCTGCTTGTTTTTGCATGTCATCTTCTGGCTCGATTGTCATGTGCGTGCACTCAAGACGGCAGACACCTGAAAACAAGACGCCTACGCTCTGTTTCATTCACCCCTTTCTTCTCTCTGGTGTCCTTTGTGAACTGGATACTGCAACCCAATTGGAGGGTCACTTGTTTCCCAAATAAAGCCCTGGCCCTGCTGGGTCCACCCCTCCACTCTCCCTTCCACCTCTGCTTCCTTCTGAGTTCAGCACAAACTCTCCACTCTCGAGGAAAGTTCCCTTTTCCCGCATCTAAGGGTGATGTCCCCTGTCCCTGTCCCGCGCAACTCTCCTGAGCTTTATGTGTCACCACTCACAGGCCGTCATGCTGTCATGTTCATATTCTAACCACCTGCACCTGTAGTTCTCCCGGCTCTGAGTCCCGTGAGGCAGGAACTGCACCCTGCCCATTTTTGCATTGCTCCCCAAGACAACCGCAAGGCTGGTTAGTAAAGTTCAGTAAATGTAGCTGCATCCCTTAACTCCTTTGAGACCACTTCCTCATCTGGAAATTAGGGGAGCGTTAGGACGACAGATAAAGATGACAGAGACATTTGGAGAGCGTACTATGAAGGAAAGTACGTGTCTTACAGAAAGATAGGCCAGGACAAAAGGTGACAACTTTGGCATTTTACGTATTTTTGCTCTTGCATCTGTTTGCATGCTCTCTGAGCCAGGGACCTGGAAGGCTCAGCATGGATGAAGTGACAACAGGCCTTGCAATATGGTGGCCAGGGCCTTCCTGGCCTGGGGAGGGGTTTGTCTTGCAGGTCTCTCTCTCCAGAGGTTGCACGGGAGCTGCTAACTCATATCTCTGTTCCTCTGTTACTCCGGTTGGGAAATGAAGGTTCAGAAAATTAACTTCTGGTGCTTCTTAAACCTGTCAGACAGAGGGTCACCTGAACAAATGGAGGTTGCTTCTTCTGGCCTAGCGTGTTCACAAAACGTCTCTTGCTGGCCAACTTGGCAGGTGTTCTGGAACAGAAGTCCTGGCTGCTAGGTCACCAATAATAAAACTTCTGTGGGTACAGTATTGCCAACTGGCTCCTATCCTCGTTGGTTCTCTATGGGAAGACGTCTGTCCTCCGAGGCGAGGGGTCTGGTGAGGCCTCTGGCGGTAGCAGCACCCCGAGGACAGGGCTCGAATACTAGGGAGGTTCCTCTAAGCATCATCTCCACCTGTACCTTCCCTTTTCCTTCCTCCTGTCACCTTCCCTCCCATTTGCTACTTACCCTGACTCCCTAAAGGCTAAAGATGGACTTTGCCAGCACGGCGGGTCGTGGAAATGTCCTACATTGGGTGGGATGCCCTCTTACCGTCCTTGTTCCTATGCCCCATCCTGAGCCCGCTCTCCACACTGTCCTCCTCACTCTCACCTTTGCTGGAGCCCAAGATGACCCACGGGTGACTGCCACCCCACAGCGTGGTCATCGCAAGGACTAGAAGCCGGTGAGCTACCTCTGTCCACTTCCAAAGGTCAAAGGGACTGGTACACATGAAACTCTGCCCTGGCCCCCATGGGAGACAGAATAATGGCCCCCAAAGTTCTCCATGTCCTAATTACTGGAACCCGTGAACACGTTATCTCCTATCACACAAAGGACTTTGCATATGTGGTTAGGGTATGGAATCTGGAGAAGCGGAGATTAACCTGGGTTACCTGGGAGAGCCCAAATCACAAGGGGACTTATAAGTGAATCAGGGAAGTAGGGGAGTCTGAGAAGCCGTGAGGACGAAGCAGAGGTCAGAGTGATGTGAGTCGTGCGCCCCGGAATCAGGGCACCCTCTGCAAGCTGGAAAAGGCAAGAAGACAGATTGTCCCCTAGGTCTTCCAGAAGGAACGTAGCCCTTCAATTTTGGAACAGTGAGACCCATTCTGGATTTCTGACGTCCAGGACGACGCGGTGATAAATTTGTTTGTCTTAAGCCACTGAGTTTGTGGTTATCTCTTACAGCAGTGATGGGAATCTGTAGGGCCTTCTTGGAAGGTTGCTACCTTCTGTCAGCAGGCGAGCTAATGATCACTTGCCAAAGGCTAGAGGCAGACAGTTTTACTGACTCAGGGGCTGAAGAATAAGGAGAAATTGGGAGCAGAACTGGTTTTCCTGTTGCCACTGCACTTTCTGAGGAGGGAGCCACTGGACTTTGAAAGCTGCAAGACTAGGAAGGAACTTGAAGCAACACCCTGTCGCCCACTTCTCCGCAGATATTCTAACCCGGAAGTCAGTGTTCCTCCGCTGGTTCCCTCCCATCACCTCCCAGATGCTCCCTTCATCCTGTGCGCCCTCTCGCTTCCAACTCTGACTTAGCACAGTTTCCACTCTGCACACCTAGTGTGCTGCATGCTCTAGTACTAGCTCGGCTCCCTGGAGGCTGATCCACTGCACGGAAACTTCTGTGTGTTTTGAATGCTTTCCTTAGTTGTGTCTACTCCCTGCTCATTTCCACTGAACTTGGGCTCTCTCCGGGTGACTGGGATGGAGACCTTGTTCCTACTAGCTGCCCCACTTCTGTAGGAAAGAGTAGGAGCTTACTCTCGTGTACTGGCCAGTGCCACGTGTAGGCCACTGATTTGATGCCCCATCACTTTGTATCCCTAGTTCTTGTCCTTCACTTTCACGTCCGTATCTTTGTTTAATCCCTTGCCACTTTCTAGTATCAGCTTCTCTTTCCTTCCATTCCAGCTCCTGAAACACATCCCTTCTTGCTCTCTTGCCAGGCACTGCTGTGGACTTTCTGCATGCTAACCCCTGAAGCCCATTTCTTCCAAGTCTAGTTCCCTTGCACCCTAGTCCCCCATCTCCTGTAGAGTCCAGACAACCTGCCTTCTTTTTTTCCTCTACTCTACAGCTCTGCCACCGTTTGCCTTTCCTCTGCTGCTTTCTATGCCTGCCCCAGGATTAACGGTGGAGCAGGCAAGCCCAGTCCAAAGAAAAACCACATCAGTCATTTTAACAGAGAAAATTTATTATAAAGAATTGCTCGTTAGTTGTGAAAGAACCGAATAAGCCAAAAGAAAATACTCGTGTATTAAGAAGTAGCAATCACCATCCTTAAGGGTGAGGGAATAATAGAAAGAAGAAATTGAAATGATCTCTGAGTTGAAGCTCAGGCTTCTGTGAAAGGGGCACTGGCTGCCAGGAGCCAATGTCTCTGAACTTGGAGGCGGGCATGTACTGCTGGGATCCAGGCTTCTGGGGGTGGTGATGCACTGGCCAGGTGGTACTGGCATCGCGGAGGGTGTGAAATTGAGGCTGGTTCTGCAAGTGAGTGTAGGACAAACTGTCCACTGGATTTAATTGCTTCTCCTGGAATAAACTGTGACTGCTGGGGTGAAGAAGAGCCTGGGGTCCCATTGTCAGGAACAGAAATTAACACATTCTTTCTCTCTCTGAGGGTTGTCAAATTTAGCAAATAAAAATACAGGATGCCCAGTAAAATTTAAATTCCAGACCAACAAGAGATAATTGTTTCGTGTATGTATATCTCATGCAATATTTGAGACAACGTACCCTAAAACAGTAGCTGTTGTTCATCTGGAATTCAAACTCGTTTGCGTGTCCTGTATTTTATCTGTCAACTCTACTGTCTCCTCCAGCCTCCCAGTCTCCCTCCAGAACCCCAATTTCCAGACCTACCAGGAAACTGTTGGCACAGCAGCAATGTGGTTTGCAGGGTCCTTACCCCAGCACCATGTGGACGAGTAGAAGGCGTGGGTTTGGAGTTGAGATGTGATAACTTAATAACTGGCACAGTGAGTTATTGTCACACCAACCCCTTCCTCCTACAAAGTCCCTTAGGTACTTACTGGATTGCTTATACCCACAGTTAACATTTTGGGAAATTCTAAAGATTCCAGAAATCTGAAACTAGCAGTCCATGGGGGAGAGTCAAGGAAAAATGGCACACTGCGTCATCTCTCAGAGCCCCCCTCTCAGACTCAGTCTTCGCACCTTGGAGCGTCTCCTGGAGGCGTCTCCCACACCTTGGAGCATGGTAGGACCCTTGTCCTGCCATGACTCTGCTTCCTCATCTCTTCCCCCCTTGCCCTCGAATATATGTGGGCGAACGACAGTGGTGGAGGATACAGAGGAGCAGAGGAAGCTCAGATGCATGTGAGGAAGTGTAGTGCATTCATGAAATGACATCAAAGTCTCTGCTTTTCCTTTTTATCCTGCAAAAATGTTGAGTTTTTAAAAACTTGGTCACAGAATGAATAACATTCTGGGAACGAAGATGAACAAACAGAACCCTAACTTATGTGGCTGATTTCACAGATTTTGACAGGTTTCTGGCTTTTCCAACAGCTATGCGAGTTCTCCCAGGGACCCTGTTGGAATAAAGTCAGGACAACGTGTTGGTTCCTGTGGCTCCATGGTTTCATTCAATCCCCTCCTTCTTTCTCCCCTTCTAGGTGCTTCTTTGTAGCCTGATGTTCAGGGGTCCACCCAGCTGACATCCACTCACTCTGGCAATCTTATCTTTCATTTCCATGCTAGCCCTTCTCAGTACTAGCACAGAAGGAAAACATACTCTTACCCAAATATGATATGCTTGTTTATTGAGAAAGGCATCCTTAGAGGATTTTTGTCTTCCCCTAATAACAGCTGAATGTGAGTAGACATAAGCTCTCAAATGACCAGGATAATCCCCCCTGAGATATTATCAATGTGTTTTGTATTTTTCAAAATGGAAACAGCTTCAGTGTTTCTGATTGTGAAAGTAATACATGTTTATTGCAGAAAGTTCAGGGGAAAAAATACGGATTGAATTACAATGATGAAAATACATCACCCAGAGAAAGTCACCATTTAAACTTTGGAAACTAAAAGTCCAAATATTTCACTAAGCACATACATACACATTCACCGCCCCCCCCTTTTGTTGTGATTGTATTTAAAAAAATAACATGTTACTCATGTTAGCTAAGTTTTACTGCAGCAATAAATTAACTCTGGATTCTCAGCGGCTTGATAAAACAAACATTATTCCTCGTTCATACTTTTGCAACACAGGTTGGCAGGGGCTCTGCTCTACTCAGCCGTTCAGCGAGCCAAGCTAACGGAGACAGACCACATCGTGTGGACCACGGGGTTGTCTTGGTTGCTGCAAGAGGGAAGAGAGACTGGAGAATCAGGCTTTGGCTTTTTACTTCCTCAGCCCAGAAATGACACAAGTCACTTCTGCGCACACTTCCCTGGCCAGAACTAGTCGGATGATCCCACTCAACTTCAATTTCCGTGTATGCCCAGAAGAGGAAGAAGACCACAAATTGGTAATCTAGTAATGTCTCCCACACTTGGGTTCATACTATACATATTACTTTCTAATCTACTGTTTTCAGCCAACAATTTGTCATGGGCATCTTTCTGAGTGTCATTATCATTTTTAGGGGCCACACAGTATATTACCATAAGGTTGCACCATATTTGAATGGCATAATCCCTTATTAATGGTTGAGTATTAGGTTTGTTTCATTTTTCTCTAATAAAAACAATGGTGTGAAGAACATTCTTATACATGGTCCTTGTGCAGTTGCCGAACTATTTTCCTCGTTCGAATTCTTCAACATGAAATTTCCTGGTCAAAGAAGATGGACATTTAAAAATAATTTGTTACATATTAAGCAAAAGTTCTACAGAAAAGATGAACCAATTGAATCCTGAGAACAGTGGTCAAAATGCTTGTTTCCCCACATTTTTCCAAGGACGAGATATTAAAATTCTCTTTTAACACAATGAATAGAAAATGGTATTTTATTTTAAATATTGTTTCTTTGTCTCTAGTGAGAGAAAATTTTTTTCATGTGTTTATTAGGCCTTTGAATAACTTATTTTGTGGACTAATCCATTATTTCCTTATCCCCTTGGAGTGATTGTCTCTTTGCTTAATAATTGTTATATCAACATATCATATATATTAAGTATATCAACACTTTATAAAATAAATTACAAATATCTTCCCATAAGTTTGTCTTGTAACTTTGGGGTTTTTAATTGTAAAGAAAATCTTAATTTTCAAGTTATCATATATTGTTTTCACTGTCTCTGTCTTGGTGGTTTTCATGACAACTTGATCACCACTAAGTGTCCCAATGCAAGTTCTCCACTGCCTGCAGGATAAAGTCACTTCGTACACACCTCTGTTATAACACATAGCTCACTGCATTACACTCAGTTTATGCGTCTGTCCATTTCTTTAGACTGCAGGCTCTCTGGGGCCATGTTTAATGTTGTGTTTCTTTCACTAGTTCTAGTACCTGGCACACAGTAGACCTTAATTGTTGAATTGATTACTGAATTGAATGAATGAATGAATGAATGAGTAAATGAATAAGACAGCATTTTGAAGGCTCAGCTTGCAACCTGAACCTATAAAGTGATGGAAAATTCACACACATTAATGTCAAAATTTACCTTAGGCATCCAGGGGAATAAACTTTGGAAGTTACCAAAGAGCAAATAGTTTACAACTAGTTGTTTTAGCGAATGTCTCATGCAGTTTAATTTGGATTGATTAGAACTTGGAAAAACCTAGAGCCAAGGTACGCTTCGGAAAAACACGGTCCATAATTGATGCAGCTAGTGACCATTTCTGGGCAGTTGGGTCACTTGTGAGCGCCCCTGTCCTCAGTCTGGTCTTCCACAAAAGCTTCCATCGGAGCAGCTGACCGATCACCTTAGCTTTTTCGGACTCTCAGCAAGGGAGCTTTGGGACTTCCCTGGTGGTCCAGTGGTAAAGAATCTGCCTTCCAATATAGGGGATACGTGTTTGATCCCTGGTCAGGGAACTACGATCCCACGTGCTACGAGGCAGCTAGGCCTGTGCACCACAACTGCTGAGCTCGCGTGCCTCAAGTACAGAGCCCACGCACTCTGGAACCCACGCACCACAACTAGAGAGAGAAAACCCACACGCCACAACTAGAGAGAAGCCTGCACCTCGCTGAAGGTCCCGCACGCTGCAGCTAAGACCCGACGCAGCCAAAAAAAGAAAAAACTAAAAATTTAAGAGTAGAATGCTGGTTACCAGGGAATGAGGTATGGGGAATAGGAGAGATGTTGTTTAAGGGTACAAACTTAAAAAAAAAAAAAAACAAACAAACAAGGGAGCTTCAAGCAATCAGATTTTAACAGCCAATTAATCCCTCCGGATGATGTCTGTGTAGCACTTAGTGTGTTCCCGTAATGAAAAAGAACATCACCAGCTACCTAAAAGTGCCCCCTCCCTCAAGTCACCTCCCAGTCATTAACTTCCCCGCTATCCTATAGTGTTTCATCTGCTTTTTAAAAAAAACTTAGAACTGAGTGAAGAAGTTGGCACTGAGTATGAAGGAGGCTCAAAGTGTGTGGACCCAAAATGTCACCTCTTGCACTAACTTGGATGGCCCCAGTTTCTGTATGAGCCAAAAGAAGCCCCTAGAGTCCACTCACTCTACAGGTTACCATTGCGGTTGAACATTCATGAGGTGCCTCCTCTCTGAGACCTCTCCAGAATCTCTCAGTGGGGGAGGAAGGGATGTTTGGGGGTGCCAGCAGACCACCTTTGGGATGAAAAAAAGAGATACAGCATGAGAACAGAAAGGATCTCCATCCTTTCTCTAGTTATTATGTTTAACTTGTAAAGTGACTGAGAGGCAGGAGGCATTGACTACGCATGCACAGCACATTCTAGTGTGCAAACTAGGTCTGCATCTATTCCTTCCTGCTTCCCCTCCTCAACCCCATGATTGTCACCCACATATCACTGACAAGGAAACTGAGGTTCCCACAGGTATGTCACTTGCAAAAATCTGATAATTAGCGAGGGTGGAGGTAGGGATGGACATCTATGCCCTCCTCTGGGTCTCCTGGAGACCCAGATGGCAGTCAGGAGATTTTTAATAGCGTGCATTTCATAGAGAAGCAGCGTGAGGCTCAGAGATGTTAAGGCACCTGCCCCAGGTGGCACAGCTGAGACTTCACTCCAAGCCTGGTGTCCATCCTGGTATGTGGTGCTGTCATTCAGACGGTGATGCTGCCTGTTCTGCATGAATAACTGGTAATGAGTTAGCAATAATCAGAGTGGGGGCCTGAAAGTTTGGAGAAAAAGAGAAGTCGGTGAAGAATAGACTCAGCACAGTGACTGACTTCATTTCACAATGTTTATTTTCCATTCATACACCACTCGGCATGTGTCATATATTTTTAATGAGACATTCTATTAATGCCAATGGGGTCGATTTTTAAGGAAGCATTAGGAGCAGCAGAACATGACTGCTGTGCAGAATTGACTAAGATCCATCATCCAACCACGTTTGCTCTGACCTTATCATTGGCCGACAAAGAGGAATAGGACATTAGAGTGTTTCTACGAAGCCGTATCCAAGGACGGGAGAAGGCCTGAGCCCACTGCGGTGAGGAACATGCGTCCCTTCTGAACGGTCTGCCATGAAGAGCTGGCCTTGTGGACGGACAGAGCAAGGAACTGGAGGGGCTGCTTGGTCCCCTCTTGGTCCTCCTCTCTGCTCCCTGGGTTCTGCCAGCTACTGTGGCATCAGGGGACACACAGCAGAATGCTGCTAAGAGACTCCAGCTCCAGATGCTCTCTGTGCCTCAGTCTTCTCACCTGCAAACTAGGTATAATTATTATACTTCACTCATCCACTTCTTGTGGGGATTAAGTGAGTTAATAAAGGTAAACCCCAGGACTTCCCTGGTGGTCCAGTGGTTAAGACTCCGTGCTTCCACTGCAGGGGGCGCAGGTTCGATCCCTGGTCGGGGAACTAAGATCCCACATACCGCGTGGCCAAAAAAATAAATTTATTAAAAAAAAATTAACGTGAACCTCTGGGAGCAGTTCCTGGCTTGTAATGCGAGCTATGGAAGCGTTAGCTATTATTGTTGTTGTTGTTACATCTGGAAGAAGGAAAACATTGTCAAATCTATCAGAATCAGGGTACAGATCCTCCATGTAGTTCTTTAGGTGTGTGATGAAGAGCTACACATGGATTCTCTTTGGTAAACATGGAAGTTTACCAAGGGATAGAGAAAATTTTCTTCCCCAGAATTCTTTGGACAGCCCTGTATCTGTGCGGAAGTACCAGTGATAACCTCTAGTTATGAAAGGGGTGACTTGGCGGGTGGGGGGCGTCAATGAGCTGAAGTCCCAGAACGCCATGGCTGACTGCCTTCTGTGTTTGCTGGGGTTTTTACCTGTAGGGTTTCTGGGGGCATTTGAGCCTTTATGAATTTGGGCAGAGCTGAGTTGTTCTGTGATAATAAAAGCTTGAGGAATCTGAGGTTCTATGGACAAGAGGGAAGATGTGTCAGAAAGTTGATGTTGCCTGGGAGGATGAGAGGAGAGAAAAACAGCAACCACGAAACATACAGAGAGTGGTGAGGAGGCCTAGGAAGGTTTTGGACAGAACTCTTATATATTTAATGTGGTTTGTGGTAGAACTTGAGACATAAATCCCTTCCTCTGTCCCTTCCATGCATTCTTTGATAGAACTGCAAAATTCACATAGGGAATGTTTGTCTTTAGTAGTGGTCAAACAGATGCAGGTGAAGACATTGATAAGCAATATGATACCATTTAAAAAGTAAAAAAAAAAAAAAAAAAGTGATGTGGTTAGGATAAAATAGCATTGCTCATTCCAGGGTCATTTGGGACCACCCTTTGGGTAATCAATTAGCAACCTATATCAAGGTCATAGAAACATGTATATCCTTGATTGAACTCTAATCCTATTTCTGGGAATTTATCCCACGGAAATAATTTAGAAGAAAAAATTTCTGAGTTCTGGATGATGTTGTATATCGATTGCAAAATGAACTCTAATGGGAAAAAAAGGTGACCAGATGTTAGACAAATGGTTAAGTGAAGAATTTTGTAACCATTAAAATGGTAATTTTGAAAGCAAGATGGAAAATGCTTATGATATGATACTAACTAAGAAAAAGCAGGGCACGAAATTATATTTATACCTTATTAAGCATGCAAGCTGTGTTTGCACATAGATAAGGATTAGATGGGAATACAGAAAAATCAAGCTAGCTGATGTGTTGACGGGTAAAATTGCGTGTCTGGGTGCTTGAATTTTTCAAATACTTTATTCTTGTTCGAGGGTTGTAGAGCTCCTATCTCCCCTCCTCAGCCAGGGGACAGGGCAGGGTAAGGGACTCAGGCCCTGATGGGGCTCCAGGAGCCAGGGCCAGGAGTGACATTGGCAAAAATCCCTGGGGTGGAATAAGAGGCACCTGGCGTCTGCAGCTGGGTCAGGGTGGTTGCAAGAGGAGGGCAAGTTTGCAGCATCAAGCTGAGGAGTCCAGACAAGATGGAACACGACTGATAAGGTTCTCAGCGGCAAAGAGATCATTGGGGTCTTTTAGAGAGGACCCATCTATTGGGAGAGAACCAAGCAGGACACAAAAGCAGAGAGGACTCCGTGGTGGTCAGGTCTGGGTTTCCCGCAGGTGGCTTTGAGGGAGGGAGGTGACCCACTTGGTAGCGTTATGAAAGTGGAGGACAGGTTCCCCTGATTGTCCTCTTGATTGTCTCCTTCCCAGCTGAATGGATACTAGAGTTGCCCCTGGCATGGCCAAGAGCCAGGACGTATATACTCAGATTCCTGGTTCCAGGTTGCTAGACAACCTAGAGGTTAAAATAGATGGTGAAGTCTCCATGTAGAGGGCAGAGCGGCTGATGTAAAACAAAGTGGACTTGCTGGGAGAGACACCGGATTCCCAGGTTACTAGACTAAGGACGTCTAAGACAAAGCAAGAGTGTTTGGATAAAGAAGCAAAAGGATACTCCAGAAGCAATGGGATGCAGGCACAGATAGCTCTTCTGGTTCCTGTTCAAATGTTCAGAGGAGAGCAGTTGCTTTACTGCCCAAAGAGCTTGACTTTTTCCTCTCTCCTTTCATCTCATGGAAAGACAGTGCTTACCCTTTAGACCAGTGGTTCTTAAACAGGGGTGGTTTTACCCCCAGGAGACATTTGAAATGTCTGGAGACATTTTGGGTTGTCACAATTGGAAGGGGGCGCTACTGGCATCTTGGCCAAGGAAGTTGCTAAATATCCTACGATGCACAGGACCTGCACTGGCTTGCCTCAGCAACCAAGGAGTCAATAGTGCCCAGGCTGAGAAACCACAGCTTTAGACCCATCCCATTTACTGGGATGCTCTACACCATGGCCAAGGATAAATAAGGATGATGATGGTGATGGAGATGATGAAGATAATGATGACGATGGTGACGGCGTCCCACACTTACAATGCACATGTACTTGTGCACACCTAAATTCGCCAAGTCCTTCTAACCCAGTAAGGTGTGCAGGGGTTATTATTCCTATTTTGGAGGTAAGAAAATCTAGGTTGAGAGAGGGCAGTGATTTATCGAAGGTCACACAATGAGCATAAGGCAGAGCTGGTTTAGAGGCATTGGTGTCTCACCCCTTTCTCCACTGTCCTGGGTGAACTCTGTGAAGAGAAAAGGAGGAAAAGGCTAAATGACGTTCCCAAACCCTGAATTTGTCTTGGGCTTACACATTAGCGGTGGGGCTAGGATTCCTCATTCTCAGACTAATATCAACAAACACACCTACAAGAGACACAGAAACTTACAGAGACTGACGGTTTGCACGGTGCTGAGGCGATTGTGGAGTTGAAGATTTAGCTGTTTATCTAATTCTGTGTGTCTCAGACCAATTAGAAAACCATATGCAAAGAGCAACATCCATTCACTTCTTTTTTTCTTAGTGGTAGATGTTCCACAGGAATTATTGATAGCTGAAAGTTTTATAGACTTTTCCCCCCAGCGATAAGCATGACTTAAGTATGAACTGGTTTGGTATTTTCTTTATTTGCCAAAAAAAAGACTTGATTGTATCCCAGGCATGTAGCATGGCATCGATGTCCATTGCTTTTCATGAAGCCTCACATCCCCAATCATGTTTTTCCTGGAAAACGGCAAGGATGATGCCACAGCTCCTTCTCACCCCCTTCCTTGAAGAGTGTCACAAAGGTTGGAAACTCAACTGATGAATAACTGGCTGGAATATCAAGTTGGCATTGTAAAATTGGCAGTGATAAAATCATCAAGAATGACATTCAAATAGCTGGCCCAAATGGCCAAGTTAAACCATCCAGCATCTTAGAGGGGTGCTATAGTGTGGAGGGATGTGAGTGAGAAATGGGTGGTGGAAACCAGAGAGGGTTTGTGTCAGCAATCCTGTTGAGGGGTGAATTGTGGTACCCTGGGTGTGTAACACCCCTCTGAGCATTTTGTCATAGTATCTTTTTTTAAAAAAAATTTGAGTTATGATTGACAGATTTTGTAAGTTTAAGGTGTATGTGTTGATACGATACTTTTTTTTTTTTTTTTTTTTTTTTTTTGTGGTGCGGGGGCCTCTCGCTTGTGGCCTCTCCTGTTGCAGAGCACAGGCTCCGGACACGCAGGCTCAGCCGCCATGGCGGCATGTGGGATCTTCCCGGACCGGGGCACGAACCCGTGTCCCCTGCATCGGCAGGCGGACTCCCAACCACTGTGCCACCAGGGAAGCCCGATACGATGCATTTCTATGTTGCAATATGATTACCACTGTAGCGTTAGCTCCGCATTCTTGCTCACACTTGTTACCTCTTGTCTTCTTCATGACAGTCATTCTAACAGGTGTGAGGGGATGTCTCATTGTGGCTTTTATTTGTGTTTCCCTGATGATTAGTGATGTGTAACATCTTTTCATGTGCCTGTTGGCCATTTGTATGTCTTCTCTGGAGGAATGTCTATTCAGTGTCTCTGTCCATTTGTTAGTTGGATTGTTTGCGATTTTGTTATAGAGTTGTATGAATTCTTTATATGTTTTAGATATTAACTCCTTAAGTACAAGGAGCAAAGGCAAAAATAAACAAGTGGAGCTACACCAAACTAAAATATTCCTGCACGTCAAAAGAAACAATCAACAAAATGAAGAGGCCACATACAGAATGGGAGAAAATATTTGCAAACTATAATATCTGTGTTCCAGTGTCCTGAATCAGGGTTTGGTCATGCTACGAGTAACAGCTATTTTAATAAGACCATTGTCACCCTGAAGACATTAAATGCTACTTTTTATTACCACTAGTAGGTACTAGACTTCCATAGGATACAGGGGTGGGGTCTGGGATGGGATGAACCTCTGGATGCCAGGAATACCTTGAAGAAGAGACAAAAAGGCTGCTGGGAACACTCCTTGAAGTTTCTCCCCTCTGCTTGGCTGTGTTCTGTCAGAATCACTCAGCCCATCCAGCAAGAAGCTCCTGCGCCTCACATCTCAGAATGGAGCCACCCCAGAGGGACTGATTCTCCTTACCCAGGTCCAAGGAGAAAAATCCAATGGGTAGACCTTAATTAGCTGCATGAGTCATGGGTCCACCCTGATGGTGGTCAGCTGTGGCCATGGAGCTGGGTGCTATGATAACCTGCCCCCTCCCTCCAGAAAAACAATAACCAAACTCACAGCACTTACTCTGTGGCAGTTAATGTTCCAAACACTTGTTCATATTAACTCCTTTAGTCCTCCTCACAGCACTGAGAGATAATCCATGAGGTAGGTACACTGAAGATCATCCCTATTCTAGGGATGAGAAAACTAAGGCACAGAGAGGTTAAGTGACTTTTCAAAGGTCACACAGCTAGTAAATTGCAGAGTTGGGGTTAGAGTCTAGGCAATTCTGATCCGTGCTTTTAACCACTACTCCATACCATGCCTGTTGGAGGGTAGAAGGAGAGAGGCTGCCCCAAAGAAGGTAGAGATGTTGTTTGGAGGAGAGAGGAGGGGTTGGAGGGCAGTCCGGGACTTACCATCTCTCCGACTCATCATTTGTAAAATAGGGGTGGCATCTGCTTCCTGTGGCTGCAGCACAGATGAAATGAGAAAATCCTCAAGAAGGGCAGAGTCCCTGGCAGCCAAGGCATCATCGGCGTTCTCATTTTATTCTCTCTTGGTGTTTGAATAGTCCCTTCGAAAACTGCAGACGTCTGTGCTAAAGAGGAACGAGAAAGAGGGCTGTGTCCAGGTTCCAATAGGGGAAGCCACATTTGAAGGTGGCGGCAGGAGTAGCGATAGAGCCCTACAAGGTGGAGATGGATGCAGGAACAGCATTCGGGCTTTGTGGCAAGGCTTCCCAGGTAAAGATTCACTTACAAGTGCTCCAAGCTTGGGGCCCCTGTGTTTCATCTTATGAGGAAGCTGAGACCCCTCAGAGGGTCATCATGGGGCTTTTCCTGGCCTCACAGCTTAGCACTGTGCCTGCCCTGGACTGAAGCAGCTCCCAGAGGCAGATTGAATATGTTTTGTTTAAAGGGGAAGAAGTGAAGCATGTGGGTGGGGGCTCATCCCAGCCTCAGAGGAGGGGGAGGAGGAGGAGGAGGAGGGGGAGGAGGGGGAAGAGGAGGGGGAGGAGGAGGAAGGAGGGGGAGGAGGAGGAG
>NC_041224.1:40269859-40309997 GCF_002837175.3 Physeter macrocephalus | reverse complement strand
GGGGGGAGGAGGAGGCGGAAGAGGAGGGGGAGGAGGAGGAGGAGGAGGGGAAGGAGGGGGGGAGCAGGGAGGAGAAGGTGGGGGAGGGAGGTTTGAAGCACCCTGGAGCCCACAAGCCATCTTCAAGAGGCTTCCTGTGGCTTTCCTGAGAAGTGACCCAGGGGAAGCTTCTGCTTTTCCAGTCACAGAGGTGTGGGAAGTGCTCCAGCCTGCGTCTTTCTGTTTGACCAACCTACTCTTCTGTGACTCCTGAAAAAGGACCACGGCTGAAAGGCAAAGAGGGTGGATGCACTGGGCAGGGCGTCTGAAGCTGAGTTAGGTCTCTGCTTCCTCCTCCCAGTTCCTTGTTTTTCTGACCTGTAGGTCCGCCCTCTCTGTGGTGCTCATCCTCCGGACATTTGTAGCTCAGAGTAAGATCTTTAAGGAAAGTTGTCCCACTCTGATTGCTTACTTCCTCTCAGTAGGGCGAGGATGGAGCTGACTTATGGGCCGCTTCATCCCAGACTCACACATTCACCTTGTCCAAATACACCCAGCCTTGAGCCAGCACCATGTTCATCGCTGTGTCGACTTCACCCCACACAGGAGGCTCTAGACGCCTCATATCAGAGGCATGAACGGTATTTTCGATTCTAGTTATGGAAAGGAAGTGGGGAGAAGAATTTAATATTTCCGCCAGAATTCCCTGTAAGATCAAATTTCTGCTTTTTTTTTTTTAATGGAGAAAGCTGGGCTGCTTTAATCTAAACAAATCATAAAATCGTTAACTGCTGTTGAAAAGGAGGAGCTGCGATTTGCTTTGATGTGGAGTTAATACAAGGTATTCCAGTTTATAGTTCCTGTCCATAGATCAAACAGCGACACCGGCCTTAGCCTCTTCTGACATTTGCAAGTTTTAATCATTGTTCTTTTCAGGCAGGAAGACTCAGAATCGGATATTCATTCCCTCGGGCTACTTCAGGTAGGAATTAAAGAGGTATTAGGGGAACTTGCTCTTTTTTATCTTTAAATGTGTCATGAGTGATTGAAGAAAAATACTTCCTTTGTTCCCATATTCTGAACAGCCATCTGGAGGGTGATGATTTCTGGGGAGGAAACTGGGAAGATGTTGGTAGATCATCTAACCCTTGATTACATTAAACCCTGCCACCCTTCTCTCTTGACAAGCTTAAGCACACTGGCTTCCACGAACACGTTCAGGTAAGCAATGGTGTGGTTCTACCCACTAAAAAACAAGGCTTTGCTTTCGTGATAGGCTTTCATTGATTTAATTGTGTGGACTATGCACATTGATTAAGGAGCTACCGTGTCCCAGGAGCTGCGTCTGGCACAGAGCAAGTGGAGATGGATCAGATTCAGTCCCAGCCCTCGAAGAATTCACAGTCTTGGGGATGAAAAGGTAGCCCGTTAATTACAATGTGTCACGGGTCTTCCCTGGTGGCGCAGTGGTTAAGAATCCGCCTGCCGATGCAGGGGACACGGGTTCGATCCCTGGTCCGGGAAGATCCCACGTGCCGCGGAGCAACTAAGCCCGTGCGCCACAGCTACTGGGCCTGCGCTCTGGAGCCCGCGAGCCACAGCTACTGAGCCCACGCAGCTAGAGCCCGTGCTCCACAAGAGAAGCCACCGCAATGAGAAGCCCGCGCACCGCAACGAAGAGGAGCCCCCGCTCGCCGCAACCAGAGGAAGCCCGCGCAGCAGCAACGCAGACCCAACGCAGCCCAAAAAAGTTTAAAAATAAACAATAAAAATTAATTAATAAAAAAAAATTACAATGCGGCTTTACAGATGCTTCATCATCGGTTCAAGGGGAACGCTAATTCTGATTTGAAGATCAGAGACGCTGTATCTTGAAGGACAAGATCTAAGATCAAGTTCATGGAGGAGGGGCTCATGAGTGGCAGAGACAGCATAAGGCAGGAGGTCTGAGGAAGTGTGTCATTTGGGGGAGCAGAGAATGGTTGCGTGTGGCGGGGGGTAAGGTGAGGGATGCGGAGAAGCAGCTGATGAGTTTACAGATTTAGAAAGGGGAGGAGGACATGGATCCTGAAGGTCTTGCAGGTCAGGTCAAGGAGTGAGGTTTTCCTTTATAAGAGCAGAGACCCATCAAAGCAGGGCCGTGCATGATCATGTGTCCTCGGTGTGATGCCCTTTGCTCTGTTAGCCTCCTTTTCCTATTCTCTTTAAGCCTTGGTGGTCCCCAAGGTTTGTCTGTGGCCCCTTCTTTCTCAATCTGTTCCTAAGAAACAGTGACAACTTCTAAAAGTACCACTCACCCTAATGTGCCTGTCCAAGTTCCAGACCTGAAGAGTTCCAGTCTCCTCCTGGACCCCTCCGTCCCAGCATGTCTGGACCAGAACTCACAGGGTCTCTTTCTGGGCTTCCTGTCCCAGTAAATGTCACCACCATACACCCTCTGGGTTTCACTTTTGATTCCTCCCTCCCTCTCAATGCCCAAATCTAATTTGTCTAAATTGCCAATCAAGTTATCACTTATGTATTGTTTACACCCACAGCGTGACAACCCATCTCCACTGCTTCCATTAAGATCCCTGCCACCACTCACCTGGACCACACAATAGCCTCTGACTGGTCCTGCTGCCTTCCTTACCTCCTCTTTCCAAAACACCCTTTATTGCCACTAAGATGGCAATCTGACAACATTACTCCCCAGCTTCAGATTCTTCAGGGTCTCTGCGTTGCCTGCTCCGGAGCATGAACACAAAATCCTGCAGAAATCACCTGATTTGACCCTCGCACTCTCCAATTAGTCTCTCCTTTACAGTCCTTGCTTCCCTTCCTGCTGGTCCGGTGGGGCTCAAGCCTGGCTGTGTATTAGCATCCCCTTGTTTGTTTAAGTTCCCAGATGCCGCTGATGCATAGCCAGGGGTGAGCACAGCTGAACCAGCCCTACTTATAAGGAGTGTAAAATCTCCCAGTTCCCAAGATATGGCGTAGGAGGAATCAAGGTAAGCAGCCACACCCCTTCATCCCCTACCCTGTCAGGTGGTTTTAAGAGTTTGCCACCCAGCTGGGTAGCAGATATTCCTGGAAACCTCACCGGGGGCATAACAGAATGAAACTCTTGATGAAGCTCCTTCTTTTTACCTGTTAGAGAGGGGATGGGGCGGCGTCTTCGGCTGCCCAAGTGGAGCAGAGAGTTGCATCCCCTTTAGGAATAAGTGGGTGGGTTTGGGAGGGTGATACCTTCCCTCGCCATGACTCCAATTCCCATCTACCCGACTGTTCTAGTTTGCTAGGGCCGCGTAACAAAATATCGCAACCTGGGTGGCTTCAATAGAAACCTTTTGCCTCCCAGTTCTGGAGACTAGAAGCCTGAGATCCAGGTGTCGGCAGGGTTGGCTCCTTCTGAGGGCCGTGAGGGAGAATCCGCCTTTCTCCCAGCTTCCGGAGGCTTGCTGGCAATCTTTGGCAATCTTTTCTGGCAGTTTTGCTGGTGTTCCTTAGCTAGTAGACATATCACCCTGAGCTCTGCCTTCGTCTTCACATGGTATTCTCCCTGGGTGCATGTGCGTGTCCAAATTTCCTCTTTTTATAAGGATACCAGTCATATTGGATGAGAAGCCCAACCAACTCCCGTGTGAACTTATCTTGACTGATTGAATCTATAATGACCTCTATCCAAAGAAGGTCACATTCTGAGGTACGGTGGGTGGGGGCTTAGGGCTTCATCATATGGATGGGGGGCACAGTTCAGCCTGTCCCCCTGATGGAGAGACGGGCAGGTCAGAGGTTTACCTGAATGATGCCTACAAAGGGGCTGCTACAAGTTTAACACTGGGTGTGGGTTCTCTCTCTTCTCCTATCTGTCCAAAGCAATTCAAAACCAAGAGGAGAAATGAGAAAGAGATCATCCATAGCTAGATCTCAAACCCCCCAAGCCCATCAATTCTGAAATCAAGTTAATTTCCTATTAACCCCCTAAATCCTGTTTACATCTTAGATGCTAATTGCCACTTTTAAACCTCGCTCCTTTTCAAATTTTTCCAGGCCCAGTTATTGGGCAGATGTATATTCTCATCAGATAATGAGAACCTAAACTAAAAAGCCTTTTATGGAGGTGATACTTCATTATTTAAATCTGATGTGCAAGAATAGCTGGAAGAAAGTGGGGGAACCGGCAATGCAGTGAAGGGTTAAAAATAGCAAATAACACTTGGAAGAGTATCACAGAATGGGAGTCGCCCAGAGACACTAAGAACAAATACAGTCAGATCCCTACATACGAACCTTCAAGTTGCGAAATTTCAAAGATGTGAATGTGTGCTCACATGTCCAATCATGTACGTGTCTGGCGTACACTGTCACGTGGGTGCATCCTCTGCAAGTGGTGGTGCTTTTGTGTACTTTACTGTGCAGTACCGTATAGAGTACAGCAGTACGGTATCTTTGTTTCGAGCCCAGGAGGTCCGGAAGCAAGAGTAAAAGCAGCCGATTGTGTTAGTTGAGTACCTAGGCTAACTTTGTTGGACTTAGGAACAAACTGGACTTACAAATGTGCTCTCAGAACGGAACTCATTGGTATGTAGGGGTCTTACTGTATACAGGCTTCTCTCTCCACGCCTGGCCAGCCTGTCTTTCTTTTCTCTCATTCTGAAGGTACAGGAAGAGCTTTGATCTACACGGTCCTAACGCAGGGTTTCTCAGCTTGGGCATGTGGACGTTTTGGGCTGAATCATTTTCGTTGTGGAGGACTGTCCTGTGCACTGTAGGATGTTTAGCAGCGGCCCTGACCTCTACCCACTAGATGCCAGTGGTGTCTGTCGACAACTCCAAGTGTCTTCTGGAGGGCAAAACCATCCCCAGTTGAGAACCACTGTCTTAAAGTACGCAAACGCCCATGGAATTATGCTCTGCAGAAGGGTGGAATTATCTCATTCATGACTTCAAACAGCTGAGCGGTTTGTTACCGTTCCCAGTTTCTAGATGGGGAAAGAGGGTGAGTCGTTTCAATGGCTTGTTTCAGGTCACACTGCCGATCTGTCATACCCGGGGCTCTTTAGATTACACTGCAATCAAGGCAAGCTTCTTTTTAAAAAATTTTTCTTAGAGTGTAGTTGCTTTACAATGTTGTGTTCGTTTCTACTGTACAGCAAAGTGAGCCAGCTCTACGTATACATCTATCCCTTCTGTTTTTGGATTTCCCTCCCGTTTAGGTCACCACAGAGCACTGAGTAGAGTTCCCTGTGCTATACAGTAGGTTCTCACTAGTTATCTATTTTATACATAGTAGTTTATGTGTGTCATTCCCAATCTCCCAATTCATCCCTATTCTACATGGTTTTAACAGTTCTCTCCTACAGGAAAGGGTGTAATCCCCAAGTCACCACCAGGGGACGTCTCTGAGGGTTCCCCCTGCTATTTATTCCGGGGCTTGATAGGACAGGGAGCCCACTTTGGCTTTTCGTCTAGAGCTGCTGGCACACAGTTCTTATAAGGAAAGCTGGCAAGTGCATATGCTTACAAAGCAGACATGCAGACCCTTCCTGGCGAGTGTTTATTTCAGGTCAAGTTCTCTTCGCAGGGGCGTGCACAGCTCCTGAGGATTGGATCCCTGTGTTTAAATGGCATAACGTGCAATGTGTGAATGAGGTACCCTTCCCCCTATCTCTTCCATGGTCACAAGGGCTAATCTTATTTGGCCTGCCAATCATGGGCGGCTTAGGTAATCTCATTAAGCAAAGCCAGTGCCTCCTACTTCCTTGGTCTTCCTGCTCCCCCTTCTCCATCAAGGAATGGTTTTAATGGCCCAACAAAGGGCTCAGCCCAGTGCACCATGAATTTGAGATAATGTCCCGTGTTGGGTTAACGGAATTCTCCTGCCAGCAGAGCTGATGCCATCTGCCCATTTATTGACAGCCTTGTCAGCAAAAATCTGGAGTCTGAGGGTTGGCAGGCAGCCAGCTTGCTTTCCACTGTCTCTCCAGTGTCTCAGTAACAGATGTGGTGCCTCATGCTGGAGCTGCTGTTGGCAAATCGCTGCATGCTCGTGTTATTTATCAGGGGTGGAGGGTGGGCAGGATACATGTCTTCCAGGAAAGAATTTGTATTCCTTTCCAGGTTCTCTTTTTGCAGATTAAAAAAAAAAAAAAAAAAGCACTTGAAACTGACTTTTCAAAATGTGAAATAATCAGCTTATTGTGCAAAACCGAAAAAAAAAAAAAAATCATTCCAAACCATGCATGCAATGCTTTTGGCCCAGTCACAAGTTACGCAGGTTCTGTGGACTTGAGTATTGGCTACAATTCATTCCCCGTATGGTCCCCCTGTCCTTGGAAGATGTTTTTTTAATTGTATTGTCATACAAAAGCAACAGAGTTAGGAGGATTTTTTCACACATAATACCTCACTCCTCGTGTGTTCTTAGCCCCAATCAATGGAAATCAATCAGAGTGTTTGCTGAATGGATCCAGAATAATGTGTGAGGTATGGAAGAGGTAATTTGTATGTCCTTGATAGAAGAAAATTTTCTGGCCGTACCTTTCCTTTTAAAGTAGAAAGGACTACTTTGAAAGAAACAAATTGCAGTTTCGCTATGGAGTTTTGTACACACGTCCCGATCAGCCATTCCAAGGAAAGGGTCACCTGGCAGGTGGGGGGCAGACAGGTGGCCCTGGTGGGTCACCTGCAGCTCCCTGAGCCAGGGAGGAGCACATTGAAGGTGTTTCTCTGTTGATTACTCTGTGCTGCTGTGCACATCAAAAAGGCAAAACTCCTGAATGGGAATCAAAGAACCCGCCAATGAAGAGACCCAGAAGAGGACTTCTCACCCAGCACAGGGCACTGAGCCTGTCCCAGGCCGTTCAAGAAACTTTGGGATTAACATATATACACCAATATGTATAAAATAGATAACTAATAAGAACCTGCTGTATAAAAAAATAAATAAAATAAAATTCAAAAAATCAAAAAAATATATACTCTAAGTTGGCCCCTGGGAGGCACGAGAAGCCTCACCTCACTCCTGGATGTCCAGAGGCAAAAGCAACAAAACCCTGCAGGCTGCGTTCTTGTCTGGCGTCCCCTCTGTTGCCCTAAGACAAGTGCCACTGTCTTCTAAAGGGCCCGTCTCAAGCATAAATAAGACAATAGAAGCCTGATGCAAAAGAGTGCAAAGTATATATGATTGTAAGCCCCAAACGAACTGGAGAATGCATCATTAAATTTATGGTTCTAGCGCTCAACAGGTAGGACAACTGATGACCACTTTGGGCATTTGTATTGGGCTTTACAGTTTAAACGTTGCTTTCATATGCATTTTCTTACCCAACGGAAGGCTTTCTTCCTTGCTGATGTCC
Organism: Physeter macrocephalus; assembly: GCF_002837175.3. NCBI lineage: Eukaryota > Metazoa > Chordata > Mammalia > Artiodactyla > Physeteridae > Physeter > Physeter macrocephalus. The sequence continues at coordinate 40,302,678 of NC_041224.1, read as the reverse complement.
AGGCTAGACTGTCCATTCTGGCACTGACTTCAACTTAGGACAACGGCTTGGTTCTGTGCCCTCCTACACTGAGACCTAAGATCCTGCTAGCTGCTGAATGTGAGTGAGACCAACGGGAGACACAAAAGTATGGCCCGTGCCTGTGATCTGGGGGAGGCGAGGTCCTGAGAGGTGACCTGCAGAGTCAGAGATGGCTCACATCACAGCTGCAGGCACCCCCTTTACTTGACAGATGAGGACTTGGGTTCTGGGCCAAAATGGTGACAGGACAACCTTGCCCTTGTAAAAACCCAGACCAGGGCCTCTAGGACGTGCCTGAGGGCGAGGCCACGGGGAATGAACACAAGGCCATCATTGGCCCTAATTGCACCAGCAGCACTGAGGGGGCTCTTTCTGCAGAGCAGGGATGGGCATCTTTGCAAGAAGGCACGTCCCCCCAATCACACACTTTTAATCTGCCTCCCAAGTAGCCATAGCTCCCAATTCAGTGGTGAAATGTTAAGAGGACATACTTGCTGCTGACTGAGTGAGCAGACACTGGCTGGGTGAGGAACCGGGACCAGGGAGCCTCCTCTCTCCAGCCCTTGTGAAATTTGAAAAAGGGCTTTCAGGACAGCAGGCAATGCAGCATCCAGGCCTGTGTGTCCCCTTACCTTTCCCTCCTGGGAAGCTGAGCAGTGTGGTGTCTGCTGCCGCCACCAACTGGCGCCTCTGCTTTCGCCTCTGCCCTCATTTCCGCGGTGCCCGGCAGCTGGTGGGATGCCCACCTCTCTCTCTCTGCACAGGCGCAGGCTGTGAGGACCCAGACAAAGGCCATTTGGAGCCAAGAACAAGGGTTGCGTTTCTATCAATGCACCCTTGATGCCAGACAGCTCCCCTCCTGGGCGCTTTGCCCTGCAGTGTTGGAGCAGGATGCTGAGAGGCTGCCTGGGCTCGGGGATGCTCAGCTCTGAAAAGCACAGCTCCTGCCTGCTGCCGGAGATGCTGCCTGCGCCGAGCCAGGGAAGCCTTCCTCTCTGCTTGGCCAGGCCGACGGGGACCTTGCGTTTCTAGCTGACGCACAGCTCCGGTAGCTGTTGCTAAGAGCTGCCAGGCTGGAAAGGAATGGCAATCAGGTATGGGGGGCGCAGCCTGCCCTCCCCGGCCCCTGGCTGCTGGCAAGCTGAGAGCCCCAGGAGGGAGTCACCAGCAGTTTGTTCTTTCTTCAGCCCTCCAGCCAAGCTCGGCTGCAGCCGCTCATTTTTCTGTGCCTTAATATCTGCTCCGAGAAGCAGGAATTGCCTGGCCGGGGGCCAATGCCCCATCTTCTCCTCCCCTCCCTCTCCTGTTCCCCCTGCCAGAGCAGGAAGGCGCTGAGACCACAACACCCCAGCATGGCTGGAAGAGAGGCTGACAACCCTGCCTGTATACTGGGGACCCTCGCTTCTTTCTCCAGGCTGAGCTGCCAACTTGTTCCCTGCAGGGACATGGCCCTAAGCATGTGCCAAACCGACAGTCTCCCCGGACCTGACATTTAAAGCTAATGAGTGAAACAATCCAGGTGCAAGACACTTTGGAGCCATGGGGTCTGCCATGACTGTCCCATTTGAAAAGGGCACTGCTGCTCAAGCCCCATGGGCCTGATGTGGTCATGTCCCCCAAGTTTTTCAAGAAAAGCCAGATATTCTAATTTTCGTATAAAATCTGTTGAATTTTTACGTATTGGCAACCAATCCCAAGTTTTCTTAAGATTTAAGCAAACCACCTCTGTGGGATGTTGGTGTGTGATTTCTGCCCTCAACTCGTGAGGATAAAGCTATAAACTCTGTTTGGGTCCAGCTGGGCTCCTCCTAGCTGAGTGTAGGAACTCTGCTCAGTGGACTCCTTCTCAAGGTTTCTGAGCTCTTTGGGGGGTTGCATGTTGCTTTGTGCTCTTGGGGGATAGCTGAGATCTTTCTGGCAATAGCCAGAAAGAAACTAAATTGTCAGTAAAGAGGCTTTTCTAGGTCCAGCCTTGCCCGGGTTCAATGTTTGATCTAAGTGTATTAGTTTTTTTTCTATGCTCTGTAATGAATTATCATAAATTCGGCTAAAAATAATGCAACTTTATTATTGCACAGTCTGTGGGTCTGTGGCATGGGTTAGTTGGGTCTTCTGGGCAAGGTCTCAACAGATCTTGGCCAGGACTGCAATCTCATCTTCTGAGCTCATTCGGATTATTGGCAGAATTCATTTTCTTTCAGTTGTAGGTCTGAGGGCTACAGCTCCTTGAGAGCAAGTCCATTGTCCTCTACCACGTGGTCCTGTCTGCAACATGGTAGTGTCCTTCGTCAAGGCCAGAGAATCTCTCTTGCTGAGAATCTCCCGTTTCTTTTATGGACTCACCTGAATAAGTCAGGCCCACCAAGGATAATCTCCCTTTTGATTAACTTAAAGTCAACTGATTAGGGACCTTAATTACAGTAAGTCCCCTACATATGAACTTTCAATCTGGGAACTTTCAAACATGCGAACATGTGTTCGCATGTCCAGTCATGTAAGTTAGTTCACGTGTCTGGTGTACATTGTCACGTGCGTGCATCCTCTGCAAGTGGTTGTGCTTTTGTGTACTTTACTGTACAGGACTGTATAGAGCACAGTAGTACAGCTGTCCCACCTCCCCCCTCCTCTCTCTCCTCCAGTCGGTAACTCTTCTTGCCTGTTCACTCGATGCCAGCCCCTGGATGCCAGCTGTTGTACTGTACTACTGTACTTTTCAATGTACTGTACTGTAAGATTAAAAATGTTTTCTTGGGCTTCCGTGGTGGCGCAGTGGTTGAGAGTCCGCCTGCCGATGCAGGGGACACGGAAAAAAAAAAAAAAAAAAAATGTTTTCTTTATTTTTTGTGTTTGTTTTTTATGTATTACTTGTGTGAAAAGTATCATAAAGCTATGACCGTACAGTAAAATATAGCCTATTGTGTTATTTGGGTACCTAGGCTAACTTTGTTGGACTTACGAACAAATTGGACTATGAACACACTCTCGGGATGAAACTCATTAATATACAGGGGACGTACTGTACATCTGAAAAATTCTGTCACCCTTTCCCATACAACATAACCTGACCACAAAAGTGAAAACCATGATATTCACAGCTCCACCCACACTCAAGGGGAGAGGATTATATTGTGCATCTACATCCAGGGGGTGGGAATCTTAGAGAACATGTCAGAATTCTGCCTACCATACTAAGAAAGACTCCTTTTCTCTCTGATTTTTAATTATCTATTAAATTAAGGTTATGCTAGATGATTTCTTACATCAGCTTTTTATATCTAAAGTGCTACAGTTTGATCTCAAAGGGTACACTGGATTATAATAACTATTATATTTTCCATTGAAGGAGGCACAGAAATGAAATGGGGTTCCCAAGTTAATTCTGAAATAAAGTTGATGTTTCACTCAATAATTTATGTTTTGTTCAGATGAAATTTAAGGGACATAAAAGGTCACAAATGCTAGGAATTAGAGCATTCTCCTTGGTTGTATTGATCTAGATTATTAAGATTTGGTTTTTGATGAATGGAGATTCAGCTAGATCATAAACTTGATTGCTTCTGGGTCAGTGTTGATTTATTGGCAGTGAAAGCGACTCAGGAGAATGTTAGGTTATTTTTCCAAAAGTTGAGGTTCTTTCCTTGTGCATCTCACACTCCAGGAAGAAGGCACCAGGAGAGTCACATGTTCTGGCTGTGCATTTTGTTGTCAGTTTTCTCCCCTGCCCCTCCCCTCTCTCTGGTCACTCAAAGGGAGATACATTCTTCCACTCTGGGTTAAGATCTCTTTCTTGAATGTTTTCAAGATCTTCAGATCACAGGAACATCAGGTCAGGAGGGTGAAGGTGGTGCCATCTGCCTCTAGAGATGAGAGAACACACAAATGTCAACATCCTCAGAAAAGTGCTCTCCTAGGACCATGGGCTCACATGCACCAAAGAACAATCCATCTGTCAGCAACCAAATTTCTCTACCCAAAACACAGAAGCTCACTTCCTAAGAATTAAGCAAGTCTGGACTGCTGCTCTCTGCTGTTTAATAACAGGAGAGGTGAAAGCCTTGTTTAAGTCTTTTGCCAATTGGTAAGCAATACTGATCTTTAAATACTCCTGCTTCTATAGAAGGGGCTAAGGATTCAGAAAAGCCCATTGCTCTAAAATCCGCAGGCTGGTGTGAAAACATTTAGTGGCAGAAAGAAAAGTTTAGCAATCTTCTAGAAGTGTTTGCTGACTGCATAAGGAAAAAAGTCTGGGGAGTCTTTAAAAATACACACTGGCTGTTCTTTCCTTCCATTGTATTTGTCTGTGGCTCCTCCTGAGCTTGTTGGGACTTACATGTCATTTTTATTTTTATTTAAAAAATTTATTTCATTTTATTTTTTTAGGTATATTCTTTTATTTTTCTTCTCTTAAAAAAATGATAGCGCACTATACACAATGATTGGCATTTTGCTTTTTCATCTAACAATACAGTTATCCCTTGGTATCTGCAGAGTACTGGTACCAGGACCCCTTGCAGATACCAAAATCTGCAGATGCTCAAGTGCCTTATATAAAATGACATAGTATTTGCATATAACCTAAAATCCTCTTGTATTCTCTAAGTCATCTCTAGATTACTTATAATAACTAATACAATGTAAATGCTATGTAAATAACTGCCAGTGCGGCAAATTCAAGTTTCAATTTTTGAAACTTTCTGGAATTTTTTTTTTCTCAAATATTTTTGATATGCAGTTGGTTGACTCCACAGATGCAGAATCCATGGATACAGAGTGCCGACTGTATATCTTTTTTAAAAATTAATTTTAATTGGAGTATAGTTGCTTTACAATGCTGTGTTACTTTCTACTGTACAGCAAAGTGAATCAGCTATATGTATAAATATATCCCCTCTTTTTGTCATTCTTATAGGACAGCTCCATGATGGGTTCTTTATCTTCATCTGGAGAATGTCCCAGATTAAAACAAACAAACACATTTGAAAACACGAAACAAAAATCAATGACAAGTGCAAAAATAAAACCCTTTGTTTCCTCCCAAATCTCACCACATCTTCCATCCTGAGGGGCCTTAAGACCAAGCCCAATGATTGGGGTTGACAGCAAATCTTTGCCAAGATGCTTTTGACATTGACAAAATCAGAGGATATGTATTAGTGGGCTGAATCCGCTCCAGGTACAAGTTAATTAATAGTCTCACTGCATACTCTATAATTATCAATTTTGCCTAATGTCTTGAATTTTTAAGTATTTAAAAGATATATTTCAGCAGCTTGGAGCATTATCATTTAGCAGAGATGAACTGTCTTCCAATTGATTGAGCACTGAACAATGAGTTAGCGAAATTGTGTTCTGTTTCTAGGTACACCTCTAACTTGCTGTGACGCTGCAGGCACCACCTTGATCAATTCCTGACCTCATTCCCACATCTGTAAAAGGAAAGGAGTTGGATTGGATCATTCATTGATTTTCAAACTCTACTCCTTAGTGTCTTAGGGTTGTATGGAGATGATTGAAGGACCCCAGGGATGGTGGTATCTTAGTCCATTTGGGTCGTTATAACAAGACACTACAGACTGGGTGACTTATAAACAATAGAAATTTACTTCTCACAGTTCTGGAGGCTGGAAGAGTCTGAGATTAAGGTGCAGCATGGTTGCGTGAGGGCCCTCTTCTGGGTCACAGACTTCTACTTGTATCCTCACACGGTGGAAGAGGCAAGGGAGCTCTCAGGGGTCTCTTAAAAGGGCACTAGTCTCATTCACGAGGGCTCCACCCTCATGACCTAATCGTCTCCCAAAGGCCCGACCTCCTAATACCATCACTTTTGGGGACAGGTTTCAACATGTGAATTTTAGGGGGATGCAAACACTCAGGCTATAGCAAGTAGATAATATTTTAGTTTAGCAAATGCTCTTCCCACATTTCCATAGGAGGAGTTTACTTCCCCACTCTACTGATGTTGGTTATGGCCAGATGACTTGCTTTGTCCAGTGGAATTTGTGTGGGAGTGGCAATGTGACAATTCTGAGCAGAGACTTTAAATGGTATCTCATGTTTCCATTTTAACCTCTTGCATCTCTGTTCTCCCATGAGAACATCAAATCCTAGATAGGAGATAGTCCTTCAGTCTGGTCCTAGAATGAGAATACATATGCAGCAAAATTCTTAACCTATTCCCCAATTTGGAAGAGAGCCATGACAGCCATTGCATAGCCTTGTGAGCAAGAAAGAAATATTTGTGGTTGTAAGCCACTAAGAATTTGGGGTTATTTGTTATACAGCTCTGCTGCAGCAAAAGTTGACTGATACACGGCCCAAATGAGCTGCCTCTTGGTCCCCAACTCTACCTGCACTGGTAAAGCTCTACTTATTACTGTTTTATATACCAGCTTCCCCAAAAGACTTCATCTGAATAAAAGAATTCTGCTGCTAAACATGCAAAACAAAACACCAGCTGCATGTGATTACTTTTTACAAAGTGTTCCTCAACTCATGATTTTAATATTTTGTCATTTTTAAAATATATGTTTCTGATCATGTTTATTTTTCATTTCTCCTGCTGCAAAATAAGCAATAAAATAAAATCAAGACTTTAGCAAGTTAAAAGTTATAATTTTAAATAAAAACTATCTCTAATGTTTATGTTTTTATTTTTGTTATTAATTTCCAGACATTAAATTGGCAAAGCCATTTAGTTATCATTCCAGCTAGGAAGTTCATGACAGATTTCCTTTTAAATACTTCTCCCAGCTCTGAAATTTTAAAGGTCAACAAATTGTCATTTGGTCAAGAAGGGGTTTTCTAGAGATTTGGAAAACAGAACAAGGACTTAGAGACATCTCAGGGCTGGTCACATGCACAGTGCACCAAGAAATCTGACCCTGAAGGGGGCAAGCCCTCAGCCCTGACCTGGCCCCAGACTCAGCAACCATGTGACATGGCTAAATCCTGGCATCCACGGCCTGTTCATCTTTCCCTCCCACACTCACAGTCAGTTCCATCAGCAGACGTTGTGCATGGGTGGACTCATAAGCGGTGGACTTTTCCTACCCATTATTCTCCCCCGCAAAGTTAACCTTTCTGTGTCCTATGTAATCTGGGTCCTGAAAGAGGACCTGCAATCAGATCTCGTAAATACAATGAGGCCAAGGTTTTAAAGGTGATGCCAGGTTATGATGCTAACTTTCCCAGGAGACTGGTCTCTTAGAACTTGCCAATGTTTTAGTCTAAAACAATGAATAATGGTAGGTGTTCCAGACACCCTGGGAAGTCCGCTAAGGAGCTATTTTTAGATTTTTGCATCAATTTAAAGAATTTCAGTGAAGAGCACTTGTCCTGGTGGATTATCTCAGCCCCAGATCCTGCCCTTTTTCTTTTTCCTTTGTCCTTGCAAGGCCACTCATTTCAGAGGACACGCTCCACAGACAGTTTGCCCCTAAAATTTTGGCCTAAAAATACTCAAGGTCTGTGACCAGTCATTTCCTCTAAAATGACATCAGTTTCCTCATCAGTGAAAGGAACAGATCGGATTAGATTTTTTTTTTTAATCTTCCTACCCTACTTCCTTCCATACCTCACTTTATAGCCTATTCTTTTTTTAAGCATGTAAATTATTTTAATTATAAGACAGTCCGAATATATAAATATGCACAAAGAATTATTTAACAGAGCCTATGTATCCACCAGTTATATTGAAAAGTTGTTAACTTATTTCTTCGTATTTGCTCTCTGTCTTTTGTATTTAAGTCGCAATCCAATTTTGAAAATGTTGAAATATGAGAAATAACCCTTTTAAAGTCAAAAAGTTACGGTAAGTTAAGAAGAAATCACATATACATTAATAAACAATTATGAAAATGAGAACATTACATACGAAAACTGATGGAAGACTGCCGAATCTATGATCAGAAGAAAATAACCTGAAATGCTTTCATCGTTTACTGTAACACAAAGAAAATAAACTCTAGAAAAGCAAAAGAATAATGAAACAGCTATGAGGAAAGGCAAGAAAGTAATTAGTAGAAATAAAATGAGAAATAAACAAATCAGGAGAAGGACAAGTGTACTAGGAAGACATTATATAAAATGAATTAACTTCTCCAGAGTACGTATTAAAAAATATGGACATCTGCCCAGTTATGAAGCAAACCAAACTTCAATAACAATACCTAATAAATAGCCAAAGGCTGGTGGTATAGTGGTGAGCATAGCTGCCTTCCAAAAGTAAGAGCCAAAAGAAGCCTAAGACAATTCATAACATTCGTATCTATTCACTGTAGCCTTTTTGAATTCAAGAATGTATTAAAAGAATACTGTGGGGCTTCCCTGGTGGCGCAGTGGTTGGGGGTCCGCCTGCCGATTCAGGGGACGCGGGTTCGTGCCCCGGTCCGGGAGGCTACCACGTGCCGCAGATCGGCTGGTCCCGTGGGCCATGGTCGCTGGGCCGCGTCCGGAGCCTGTGCTCCTCGACGGGAGGGGCCGCGACAGTGAGAGGCCCACATACCGCAAAAAAAAAAAAAAAAAAGAATATTGTGATCAAGAAGGGCTTAATACACAAATGAAAGTTAAGGTGTTAGGAAATATATTACTAAATATATAATTATAGGTAATATAAGAAAAATAATTTGGAGGACAGTATGCTAAGTGAAATAAGCCAATCAGAAGAGGAGAAGTACTGTATGATTCCACATGTATGAGGTCCTTAGAGGAGTGAAATTCATAGAGACAGAAAGTAGAAGGGTGGTTGCCAGGGGCTGGGGGAAATGGAGAGTTATTTTTTTAACTGGAGATTGGTTGCATAATGATGTGAATGTACTTAACATTACCGAATTTACATTTAAAAATAGTTAAGATGGTAAATTTTATATTATGTGCATTTTACTACAATTAAAAAAGCAGAAGAATAAATCAGAATGTCAGTTTATATGTGAACTTTTAAAAAGTGTTTAACATCATTTCTAACCCAAATCTACATAAAATGCAAGAATAAATACAATTAGCTTGTCTTAAAACTAAAAAATCTGCGGTTTAAAATCATGGTTTGTCTTACATCTGATGGTTTCCCAGAAATCGGGAAAAAAAATGGTAATGCCTTTTTAATAGAATTTTTCAATTTTTCAATTTACAAATGGAAAATAGCAGAGTTATTTTTTTGTCTAATTTTTCTTACTAACAGTATCTGTTCTACTTTTGTCAAAGAATGTGCTGTCTATTATTTCTGCTTATCAAATATATTACATTTATTTCGTGGTCAAAACAAAATCTTTAATCACCACCTAGATCCTGTGATAGAAGGCACTGTGCTTTAAAAATGTAGTTTTTCATTTATGTCTATTAAGTCTACCTTAGTCATTGTATTATTTAAATATTTAAATATAAATATATATAAATATAGAGATATTTAATTTATTTAAATATTTAAATTCTTCCTACCTCTTTTTGTTTGTTTGTTTATTTATTTTTGCCTACTTGTTCTCATGAACTGAAATTGGTGCATTTAAGTAATTCACTATAATTCCTTTCCTATGTTTTCCTCTTCTAACAGTTTTTCAGTTTTGAAGCTAATATAATTGTTGCAAAAAGTTCAACACTCTTACTTCTTCAGTATGAATCATGTCTTTACCAACGTGACCCTCTTTGTAGGTTGGCAGAGATGGGACCAGGACTAGGGGATCTTTGGGATCACTGTGTAGAACCGTAAGTGCTGTGGACTGCAGAGCCACCAGCCAGTGTAAGCAGGCACCTGAGCTCCCTAGGGTAATGGGACACTCACTCAACTTAGCAGCCATAGCACTGGGAAGGAGACTTGATATGACCACACCACACACCTGGTGTGGATGTGAGGGTAAGCAGAACTTCTGACATCCTACTATAGAAAACTGTCCCTCAACACACACTGAAGTGAGGTGGCTTGGAGACTAAGGTCTTTCCTCAGCCAGGGCCCACCCACACGCTTCAGACTGCAGAACTGGGCATGCTCACAGGAAGGCAGTGAAGTACAGGGTTACACAGTAAGTGTCTTCTCCACGATTCTAGGCAAATAGATGTCAAGGATGGACCTTCCCTCCTCATTCAAGAATAAATAAATAGTTAAAAATAGGGTGTTGATATAAAAAGAATCTGCAACATCCAGTTCGAGATGGTGATTTGAACTAATCTTTAATTCCCTAATCTCTTTTTCCCATTGGAATAACCAAAATATAAAGGAGTGACAAATATATTTGAAACTTGGAAAATAGGAAAGAGTACCACAGCTGTACAGACACATTGAAGACCTTCTTTTTTTTTTTTTTTTTTGGTACGCGGGCCTCTCACTGTTGTGGCCTCTCCCGATGCGGAACACAGGCTCTGGACGCGCAGGCTCAGTGGCCATGGCTCACGGGTCTAGCCCCTCCGCAGCATGCGGGATCCTCCCAGACCGGGGCACGAACCCACGTCCCCTGCATCGGCAGGCGGACTCTCAACTGCTGCGCCACCAGGGAAGCCCGAGGACCTTCTTGATTGGCACTTCTCCCAATCCTTCGAGAAATCCAAACCAGACTATGGTACAACCAATGTGAAGTGGCCAACGTCCCCATCAGAACTACCCAAAAAATCTCTTTGTAACTGGGAGAGGCAAGGGCTTGAGGTCATAGCCATTTGGCAGCCAATAAAGGAAAGGTCAATGACGCGAATGACCTTAGGAAGTAGATGGATGTGGGCAAATAGAGCTATTGCCATGGCTTTCCCTCCTGGAATCCAAGGGGAGGGTATGGTGTATAAAATAAAGGGGAGAGCAATGCCACAGTGAGAGAAGGGCGCAATGCCACCACCCATTTTAGGCTACCACTCCAAAGACATAAGAAAAGGGCACTGCAATGAGGTCTCTGCTATGCTCTGCTATGCTAATAAGTCCCCTGTTAGCTTCCCCTACTGAGCCTTTGTCTCCTTTGGATAAATAAAATTTTTCCCTTAAGGTGGTGTCCTGTTTCTGTTTTTGAGGGTATTTGTGATTTGGGGAACAAATTTATTCTTTATGACTCCAGATATCCTTTCCATGTTTATTCACTTTGTTTTCTTCAATTTCAATCTCCTGATCTTTGTTGAGAGCCAAGTGGCTTTTTCTTTCTATGGAACGAAATGATCTTTTACCCATGGAAACATTAGTCATCCTGCCTCTTCATTTAAAAACTTTCTTCTCTTGAGAAGGTGCCAATATCATGGGTACACACTCATTCATTTCTCTAGGGATCACTATCAGGATTGGTTTTTGTAGCCATTATTTCTTTAAATTGAAGCATGATACTTTGCAGCCTGTGATTTTAAGTAAAATTGAGGCCTAATGGATGGCTTACCACATCACACTGCATTTCCAGAGATTTCATTTACAATAGTATCAAATGCACTGAGATGAATGAGTTTCACCCTTCAATGGAAACTGGAAAAAGCAGAGCCGAGCTGACTTATGGGTAAATATTAACAGCAATTGCTCAGAAGCAAAGGTCAAGAAATAAAGCTCAAATATTTATCTTTACTAAAACATTTAAATTGTGTAAAACTTGAAAATCCATTCTCATTTTTAAGTGAACACATTAAATCTACTAAGGAATGAAAGAAGAAGTTGTCCTGAACTTAGAGAGAGGGAATAATTTAGTCCTGACTTTCATCATCCCTCCAGAACTAGATGAAGGAGTAGACCAGTCAAACGGTTCCTAGGGCACTGATCCATCAGTGGTACCAAAACCACACCACTGTGGCAGATAGACCCTAGGGTGGCTGTAGTTATTGAAGAGTTTATGTTCAAGTCTATAATCATCTCCCCTTGAATGTGGGTGAAACCTGTGACTTGCTTCAAACTAATATAAAATAGTAGACTATGGTAAAAGTGACAAGATGTTACACCTCTCATCATGCTACAGTGCGTGTGTGTGTATGTACAAATATATTCAAGAGTGATTCTCCGTTGCTATTTTTTTAATAAAAATGAATGTGTTTTTATTTCTCTTATGATTTAAAAAATGTGAACATTCTGTAATTCAGCCACAGCTTTGACTTCCAGGTGACTTCTTCATTGGGTCTCAGTTCTCTTTTATGTAACAGATTCTTGTTCCAGAAGGCTGTTAGCTTTTCACCATTCTTTCTGTCTAGAGAACACTCAAAGACAAATCCAATAGGGACAAGAATATGTACCCAGTGGTCACCCACAATCGGAAGTAAGTTCATCATGAATGCTGCAGCTTCGGACGCAGCAACGACCCCATGACCAAGGGCAGTGGCCTCCATTGCCAGTTTTGAATAAGTAAGCTTATTACTTACTAGAGGGACCACGTAACAGGGAACTGGTAGCAGCCTCTAGGACCTGAGAGAGACTGATGGCCAACAGATAGCAAGAAGGCAGGGAGCTCAGTCCTACAGCCATGAGATGAGTATTGCAACAAACTGGGGAAGTGGATCTTACCTTGAAGTGGATCTTACCCCAGTTGAGCCTCTGGTGAGATCCCAGTCCTGGCTGACACCTGGCTTTCCACCTGGAGAGACCATGAAGTAGAGAATCCCATTAAGCTGTGCCTGGATTCTAGCCTACGGAAAACTGTGAGATAGTAAATGCATGCTGTTTAAGCTTCTGAGTGTGTGGTCGTTTGTGATGCAGCAATGGAAAACTAATGCAACCGTGGAAGATGTGATAAAGATGGAGAAAACTGTATTTGCCAGAGTTCATTCAAGGAAAATAACAAGTATGGTTGGAAGAACTAATGTCATGAGCCACTTAGGTCTGGGGTTAGAATCTTCAGAAGCAAGTTTGTTTATTGTCTTATAAGAAGGGTAGGCCTAGTTACTGAAGGGGCTTTGTTTTGCTGAGTGATCTGTGCAATTTCAAAGTCAGAACTAAATTACTCAAACAGTAGAGAAGACCTTGCTTGTTATCCACCATCCACAGACTTCTCTCCCTTTCCCTTGCAGTGCTCAGACTGTAAATAAATGGATGTAAAACAAATATTTAAAGAACATTATTTCTGAAGGGTGACAATGATTAGTTTCTCTGGGACACCCACATGTTTTGATCTGGCTTTATAGGCATTGTTAAGGTTACAAGGTACACTCAAAGACACACCTGAACTTGGCCACCAAGAACTCAGGAGAGCCCACCCAGTTCATGTTGAGGTCCCATTTTCCAGTGGACTGGGGTAGGTGGAGGAAAGCTCATATCTCCAAAGAACGGCTTCGTAGTCTATTCCAAGATTAGGTCTCTGGGAACCTCCTACCTTGTGCTATTTCTCGAGTAGGGGGCTTTCCCTATACACTAACTTTTTCTACTGGGGTATCTGTTTAGGAGCTAAATTGTTTTTTGTTGCCTACAGAAAATGAAAGATACTGAAGCTGATTGGTTTTCCTGAGGCACAGAGTCTCTTTCCCCAAGTAACATTGAATCATTTACTTCCAACAACCCCTTCTCTTAGCCTGTCCAGAGTGAGGTGAAGACTAATGGGCAGAGTTTCCAAGAACAGTTCCTTCTCATCGACCTGGAATTCTTGTCACTTTCAATTGTATTGTTTTACTTTCCAATGCAACAGTAACACATACTTGGAGCAATACAATTCCATCAATACAGATATAAAATGTGAAAGTTCCCATTTATACCCTGTACTCCCAGTGAATCCCACTGCTATGTGTGCATGTACAAGTGTACACACTCGAGAAGAGGTTTTATATATAGAATTGGGACCATTATTTATATTTATTGCTCTGCAAATTCTTAATCACTCAACGAAATGTCTCAGATGTCCCATTGCCAGTTTGTAAAAGCCCACCTTATTCTATTTAACATCTGCGGATTATTCTATTTTAAGAATGCATCAATATTTATATCACAATTTCTTTATTGATGAACAGTTAGAGTTTTCCCTATTTTTCTCAGTACAGAAATAAGAATCTTTATTAATCTTTATACACATATGCAAATATTTCCTTAGGAAGGGTGACTTTGTTGAATTGCGGAGTCAATAGGGTACATATATTTTCCACTTTGATAGATAGCTGCTAAATTGACCTTTGTGAAGATTGTACCAATATACACTCACTTATTAGAGTGGGGAGATACCTGTTTCCCCACCTGCTTGACTACACTGGATATTATCAACCTTTTAAAATTTTGCCAACATGGGTGAAAAATGAAATCATCAGCTTGGCTTCTTCATCCTCGGCCTTTCCTTCTCAAGTTTCCCAACCGGCTGATGAACTTTCCTTTCCTCTCCTCTTCTGCACCAAAGAGAAGTGGTCTTATATCATTCTCATGTATAAATTTATATTTAAATTATATTTACTAGATTTCCTAATTCTGAATCTTTCTTGTATTCTGGGGACTGCATTTTGGTTGCCATATTCTTTTAATTTGCTACTGCATTTGAGGTGGTAACGTTTTGTTTAGACTATTTATAATTGTAAGGGAAGTGATTTACAGTCTTCCTTTTTTAGTTATCCTTGCCTGGCTTGTTTATAAGGGTTTTGCTAGGTCAGTAAAATCAATTGGGGGAGTTTTCCATTCTTTTCTGTGCTCTGAAATACCTTACATTACATAGAAATTTTCTGTAGCTAGAATGTTTTATAGAACTTGCTGGTCAAACTTTCTGACCTATGTGCCTTTAGGGTTGAGCATTTAAAATGGGGACAAAGCCTTTATCCCACAATTGTGGATAAAAACATCTAGAAATATCAAATTAAATTGGTATCCACCCCAACACACTCGTACATGGAACTGTAATTTGTCAAGAAAACAACACATAATATCTTTCCAGTTTGGATCAGTTAGAAGAAATTGGAGAAGAAACTTCATAAAATTCAGCAAGAGGGAAAAAACAGAAAGGCCTGAAGAGAAATAGCTGAGCTGAGCTCACCACAAAGCTTTTTGGATGACATTGCCCTCTTTTAATCACAAAAATAATACAGAACTTCTGTTCAGGTGCGTTGCAGTACAACTCAACTTCTCAGGTTGATCTAGACTTTTTAAGCAGGGCTGACTTTGTCATTAAAAAGTTCTCTTCCCAAAGGACTCACACACTAAGGTATAATTTTACTTTGCAAATATGAAAACAGTTTGGCACAGGATCTGGTTCATGGTAGGTATTCTCCCAGACTCATAAAAAAATTTCATTTCATCTAAATGTGTTCACTTCTGCTCTCATAGAGGGAAAGGTAGCAGGTAGTGGTGTTATTTAAATTAGTAGCTGGAAATGAATGCCAGCTGCGTGAACTTCAGATGCAATCAGAATTCCAGAGTCTCAACTAAATCCGGACGTAAAAAAGTAAAATAATTTTGTAAAGGCACAGCAAATCCAGTCAGCCAAACCTCATCCTTGGAGAAGGTTGGAGCAAGCATGACTAACCCTAGGGTTTCAAAAATAATTAATGAATTCATCTTCCACTTGCAAAAATTTCGGCTTTGACCTTTTGTTCAGAACAATTCTTACTATATCACACATAAAACAAAATTATTTGCTTTATTTTTACGGATCATTCCATACATTCGTTCCATGTTTTGACACAATCACTGGCCAATATAGGGAGAACTTTGTACTGCATTTTAATTCCATAACCCGGAGAACCATTGTTTTAAGGATGGCTAGGTTAAAATCAGCATGTGGAGACTGGGGTTCCAACATGCCAAACATCTGTTGAATGTGAACATATTTCAGATGGTTTTAATATAGCTAGATATTTGATATCACATGGAAACACTGTGATCAGAATCCCTGCCTAAAGCTATAGATAGCTACAGATAAACATGTTGTCTGTGGCCTCTCCATTGGAAATTATATATATGTGGCAGACACCTCTAGTTGTCTACCCAATTTCCAGTCTCCCTTTCTTCCTCACGAGCAGAATGGCAACTCCGGGATACATCCAGATAAAATACTCATTTTTCCAATTTGCATTGAAGCTAGGGATGGCTGTGGGATAGAATTATGGACAATGAGATAAGAACAGAAGTCAGGGGCTTCCCTGGTGGTGCAGTGGTTGGGAGTCCGCCTGCCGATGCAGGGGATACGGGTTCGTGCCCCGGTCCAGGAGGATCCCGCGTGCCGCGGAGCGGCTGGGCCCGTGGGCCGTGGCCACTGAGCCTGCGCGTCCGGCGCCTGTGCTCCGCAACGGGAGAGGCTGTGGCGGTGAGAGGCCTGCGTACCAAAAAAAAAAAAAAAAAAAAAAAGAACGGAAGTCAGCTAAGGATATAGGTATGATAAGTGTTCTAGTTTTCTTCTTTTTCTTTTCATTTTGTTTCTGTTTCCCTTCCCTCTGCTGCATTTTATTTTTCTGCCTGGAACACAGTATTGAGGCTGGAGTTGGAGCAGCCCTCTTTTGACCATGAGGCAACACACATGCTAAAGATGGTGGAGTGGACAGGGAGATGGTTCCTGGTACACTGACTGCCTATGTAGGATTATACTTATTTTGTGAGAAAAATAACCCCTTATTTGCTTAAGCTGCTATAGATTATTTACAGTTGTACATAATCTAGATTGGCATTACATAGACTTTCTAAAATTTCTTTCTCTTAAATTTTAATGATCATCTCTCTATTTTAACTCTTTGGCATGGAAGAGTTGGATTCATTTGAAGAATGTAAAGAGAAAGCTCTGACTTTCGAATTTTCCTTACATGGAACTTATAGTTGCTTTTAGAGCTAGTGATCCCCATCAGTATATGTGTGGTCATTTGGAAAAGGAAACAGTATAGGTTTATATAACCCATAGGAAAGACAAGACGTAGGTGGCTTCCCAGGTCCCCAGTTGTAGAGTTTTGTATGAAAGTTATACTGATTGCACAGATGCATGTGTCTGAAGGGTCCGGGGGTTCCCAGGACATTAGAGCATCACTTCTCATGATCCAATGGCTTCTATGTCCCAGAAGAGGATCCCACAGGTTCAAAAATGGCTAGGAATTACTGACGGTATGCTTGGTATTCTCAGGATTGTCAATACAGCAAACCATACAATAGAGCACGATTCCAGTAGAATTTGCAGGTAGAACATGTCCCGATGAGAAGTTCCCGGAGTCTGGTTGTCCACACTGCACCCCTGACTTTGCTAAGGTTTCAGTTTCCTATTGCTCCCTTGTGAAGGGGGAGTATCCTGCTCTCCTTGAGGAGTATTGGTTCTAACACACTGAGAGCCAAACAAGTTAATCTTTTATTGATATAATTGGGACTAGAGTTAATGATCATCTAATGAGCAGATTAAGTCTTGATAATTTAGGGCCACGTTTCTGTTCATACTCGTGTGGAAGAAGGTTAAAATAACAAATCGTTTCTTGTTTTTTAAATTGCAAAAGTAATAAAGAGCCTTGCAGCTCAGCCAACCTTCTTGTGAATATAGTACACCTTTTCTTCTAATCCCCCCACCTCAAATACCAAAAACTCAGCTTATTTCCTGGGAGATGATCAGCGTCTCTCACTCCTATTCTTCCTACTTCTATAATTGCTCTTGGGTCCTTGCTCAACTGTTACTTCCTCTATTTAAACAGAGTGTGTAGGGACAAAGAGGAAACGAAGTAGTCCATGAAGTCAAACTGCTGAGTCCTGGAGTTGGGTAAGGAATTGCAGAAAGCAGTATCAGCAGAGAGCCCTGATTCTTGGTCCTCTGCACCCTCCCAGCTCATCCATTTCCATGGAAAATTAAAAATTGTTGAGGAAAACAACTTTGAGGGACAGGAGGAATGTTGACCACATTAGTCATAGCTGTGTCTTAACCATGTGGCTTTAACAGAACTACTGTGACAAACACTTCCAAATAGTTTACCATAGGAAAAGAAACCTGCACCCACTAAAAGCAGTTTTGTTTTGATTAGTTGTGTTAAAATATTTAGAGAAAGTAAAAGATGTTTGGAGCCCACAGAAATTTTGACTGAAGCCAAGAGTTTCAGGTGGAAGGCCAAGGAGGAAGTGAGTTAAGGTCACACTGGAAATGGCCATGTGCCTTCATTTGGGTGAGCTTGGAAGATGAGGAAAGAGACGTGGGAGCCCAGGACCACTGGGATCAAGCCCACTAAGCTTTTAGCAGAGAATGCTCTAGAAAGACTACACAGCAGAGTTCTAGAAGGGAGAAAGACTGTGCAAGAGATAAAATGACAGAGCGTGGCCTCTGTGCGAGTCACCAAGACAAGAAAAAGCCTACAGGTTGGGTAGGTGGAGCGAGCAGGAAGGGCTGGGCCAGCAATGCCAAGGCTCAGCCAACTGGCGGCTTAACCTTTGGGAGAAAGTAGCTGGGTGCGAAAGTTCAATGCTCAAGGTGGCAGAAGAAGTGCTGAATGCGCCCGTTTTGTGGCCAGAGAAGTGAAACAGACCTGCTAGAGACACAAACAGAGCCAACGTGTGAGACCAAGTACAAGGAAAAGAATAGGGTTAGATTAAACCATGAGTCGTCCAGCTTTTACTGTCAAGAGCCAGACAGTCCACAGTTTGGGCTTTGAGAGCCATGAGGTCCCTATCACCAACCACTCAACTCAGCCACTGTGGTGCAAAAGCAGCCGATAAAGAAAGTTTATTAGAACACAGCTACCCCCATTTGTTGATTTTCGTCTATGGCACTCCCATTTAAATTTCACACAATCCCATACCCCCAGTGATTAAAAGGGTAAAAAGTCTTCTTGGCTCACAAGCTGTGCAAAACCAGGTGGTGGGCTGTGATGATGTTTTGCCAATTACTGTGCTAAACAGATAAAGACCCCGAGGGGGCGGGGCGGTCGGGGGTCGAGGGGACAGTGAAGGGAGTGGAGAGCTGTGCAAAGTGCAGAAGCAAATGTGTCAGGTAAAGACATCAGAGTCAGGTAGCAATGAATCTTAATGGCTGGAATATTCAGAGCATCTTTGTCGTTGAACAGAAGTATCTTTCTCAATTTTATAAGCATAGAGTAACGTGCAAGTATTTTATATCTATTTTAAAAGAAGGAACTATATTAAACAAAAATGCATGTGCTTTTTGTTGTCGTTCCTTACTCTCTTAGTTTTTCCATATCTGGAAAATGACAGCTATCAGGTGATGCCATTCCTGGGTTGCTGTCTTAGTAGCATTGTTCCTTAGAAGAATTTTTGTAAAGTTTTAGGATATCTGAAATCCACACCTTCATTAAGGGACATTAGATCTCTGAGGAGAATGACATTATTTGGAATCTTTATTCTTTGCTTTAGAAGCAACCTGTGCTAAATTGTAGGCTTCCCTACGGCAATCTGCCACAGCTGCCCTTAAGAGCATCTTTTACAATTTCCCTCCATGGGAATTTATACTTCTTTGTATTCAGATGAGGCACTAAGATAATTGAATTTGATTGAAAATGATTCCAATTGCCGATTAACTAATTTGGGAGCTTCCTTGAAGCCAGACAGTGCCTCAAGGCAACTCCAGCCTCCTTTTTATCTTAGTGTCTGCATTTCCTTAGAACAGTGCTTGGGATGTAGTACGGGCTCAGTAAATGTTTGCCGACTTAAGTTAAGGCATGAACAAATGAGGGGGTAAGTCGTGTCTGTCAGTGGGAAATAAATAGATATTGCAGGACAGAAAGTGTTTATGGCAACTGTGCTACAGGTATCTACGCTTCTAGAATTAGAAAAAACTACATGGTGTGGAAAGTTGTTAGAGAATGAATTATCTGGTTAGTGTGTCTTGGTTTTTCTTTTTTTTCTTCAAATCGGGGATTCTGAAGTTTTTCAATTTGGATAGCATATTTGCATGTGACTGCACAGCTGGGATTATTACTGGAGCAAGTTCTTGCCGAGGATTTGCTTTGTGAAGTGTCCACTCTGCAACGGGAATGGACAGGACCAGAATCAGAGATGTTTTAGCAGTTATATGGGTTATATGACCTGATTGAGGATGCTTGTGGAGGTCCAGGACAATTTGGAGATGTGGTAAGGTCATTAGGGATGGAGATCTAAGATAACCGAGGGGTTGTGGTGCCTTATTTATCTTTTAACCCAAGATTAGATGAAGGCAAAAGCAGGGGAGACCTGACTTTCAGCCAGATTTGGTAAGCAGGAGGAACCAAAACTCCCTTAATTTGGTTCATTGGTTTGTGTTGCTGTTTTAAATACCTGGTATGATACTAGTGAGACTTTTCCATCTGGTTCTTACCTTAAAAAAAAAAAAAAAACTAGGAGATAAAGGCAGGATTAATCTCAGTTGAAAGCCAAGGGTTTCAGGTGGAAGGGCAATGAAGAAGTGAACTAAGACCACATTGCCTAAGGAAGCGGCCGTGTGTCTCCATTTAGGTGACACATGTTTGGGTGATGCAATCTTTACCTGGTGATCCTGGCCTAAGGTCTCCTAAGAGAGTCCACCCCCGCCCCCACATTCTTGGGGGTAGTTCTGGATCTGGATTCTGGGGCAGGTGGGACCTGCATGGGGGTTGAGTGAAATCAGCCTGTCCTGGCTTCAGCACATGGGAGACCAGACAGGCCAACCCATTTCTTTATTCAGTCATCACGGGGATGAATAATAATTGCACATATGGTCACTGAAATCTGTTTCCCTTTCAAAGTGCTCATGGTCTGGCTTGAGCTGGGTTGGGATTCTGCAGATTGGCACTTGGGCAACTGCTTTTTCCTGCTGAAGTGTCAGAGCATTGAAGATCAGCTCATAATCCTTTCTTGGCATATGACTTCCAGAGTTATTGCAAACCATAATTGCAGAATGGAGCTGCAGGCTGGAGTTTGTGTCGCTGCAACACTTTTTTTACAAGCTTGTACAGAATGTCAAGAAGGAAAATTTAGTTTGCGTTTTTACGTTTGCAACGTGAAGAATGCTTTGTAAATATCTTAAAACTGAAAAAAAAAAAGCAACCCCAACTGAAAACACACACACACACACACACACACACACACACACACACACACACATCCCAACTCTAAGAAAGCTTGTTTTTGCTAATCACAAACATCAGGTATCTGGCGATCAAGCAATTTCCTGGCAAGAAATATTGCAAGACAAGTCTGGAAGGGTTTTATGAATGTTGAGTAACTCATGAACCACAGCCCGTACCCAACTTTTACAGCATGCGAGGTGCAGAGCAATTTCACATACTCTTTGGGACTGCTTTGTTCTGTAATCAAACCTGGGAACAAAACGGCCATACAGTAATATGAGTCTAAATAGAAAATGGAAACATATGTGGGAAATATAGCTGAAAAAACAGCGAACGTTGGATACATGTTAATAGTGATTCAAAGGACATTTCACTTCTCTATTGGTTGGCCTAGAATAAGGTGAGATGACCGTGTGCTTGGTGTACAACCAAATACACGAGAATGACCATAGCAGGAAACTGGATTTGGTAGCCTCAGTCATTAGTGAGTGTCTTCAGTAAGTTGTATTTACACTGCATTCACTAATAGGCTATCTCCTTAGCTGATAGCCAGGCCCAGGAGATGTTTTCCTGTATCAGCATGTAAAATCCACAAGGTGTTACATAAGCCACCACCAAGTAACAATAACAAATCACTGAACTTCTTGGAATCACTGAATCATAACTGGAAGGGGCCTGAGGTGTCATCCAGTCTCAATTCCCTTTCAGGGCAGAGTCCTTCTCCCTTTAAAAAATGGCATCACTTTCGTCTCTCAGCCTGTGAGTTAAGTCTTTTCAGGGCAGGAAGCTCGTTACTAAAGAAGCTCTTTTTGTTGGATAGCTATCCTCGTTATGACTTTTTTTTTTTCTTGAGACTCTGAATTTCTACCACTTCCCTTGTTCACTTTTTGAAGACTTTCCAAATCCTCGTGACCACCCTTAGTTCTTTAAAAGCAGGTCTCTTGCTGGTCCTGGGTCTTTCCATTGGTAAATAAAAAACATTAAGTGAAATGGCTATAGAAAGTCCAAACATCAGTGATCATACTAACGGTGATCTCATGTCCAGCTTACTCACAGCTGTTGGCTAGACTCTGTGGCAACAATTGTGTCACCAGCAACTAGTGACTCTTTGTGTCTTCTTTTCTGATCTTTATACCTCTTACTTCATCGTATGATTACATTGGATAATTCATCAGTACATCTGTGATTCTGTACCCAAAAGGCATGTGAACCTTCCCCGCCATTTCTATTACCTCCAACTTGGTCTAGGCCACTGTATTGGTTCCCGAGGCTTTCACAACAAAGCACCACAGGCTGGGGGACTTAAACAACCGACATTTATTTTCTCACCATTCTGGAGGCTAGAAGTCTGAGATCAAGGGGTCAGCGGGGTTGGTTCTCTCCGAGACTGTGAGGGAAGAATCTATTCCGGGCCTCTGTCCTTGGCTTGCGTTCTCCCTGTATCTGCACCTTCCCTCTGTATGTGTATATGTCCACGTTTTGCTTTCTTAAAAAGACACCAGTCCTACTGAACTAAGGTCAACCTTAATAACCTCATTTTGATTTAATTACCTCTCCAAAGACCCTCTCTCCAAATACAGTCACATTCTGAGGCTCTGGAGGCTAGGACTTCCATCTCTGAAGCTGTGGGGAAGGCAGGCACAGTCCAGTCCATAACAGCCACCATCATCTCTCATCTGAATGAACTGAAATGGCCTTTAAACTGGTACCCTCAGGTCTACTTTGCGTTCTTCAATCCCATCTCCAAAGAGTAGTAGAAGTGATTTTCCTAACTTAGGAATTGTATCATGTCATTCCTCAACTTAGTCTTCCAATCGTGGTCTAAATACACTGTAAAGCATAAAAGACATACAGGCCAGGTAGGATCTGGTTCCTTCCAATCTTTATCAATCTCCCGAATAGTTCCTTGCTTGTGGTGCTTTAGCCACATTCATCTTTCAGTCCTAATACCACATCTCTTTCTGGTCTCTGGGCAGTTTCCTCTACTTGGAACATTTGCTCTATTCTTCTGTAGCCAGGGCCTTCTAATTCTTAGATCCCAGCTTAAATCTCTCTCAATAAAGAGTTTCCTGATCTCCTAAAGAAAGTCGCCCTTCTTCTCTCTCTCAGCCTTCCACTTGTTTTCATCACAACCTTTAGAATAAATTGTAGTTATTTCGTCCTTGCTTGGTTTTTGTCTTTCTTTTCTAGTAGAGAGCAGATTCTGAGATTCGCTCATTATTGTGTTTATAATACCTAATATAGTACCAGCACTCAAATATTATTGAGTGAATTTTTAGGATCCCTAATACAGCATTGTATACTAATGATATTGGCAGCCTCATTTTGTTCCTGACTTCAAGAGGGATACCTCTAATTTTTCACCATTTAATTACGTCTTACATATGCTGTTATTTCAGGTTCCGGATAGACATCTCTAACAGACACTTCAGGTACCCTAAGTAACATATTTATTTCCTTCTAATAAAACTCTGACTTTGTTTGGGTAATCCACACTCCTTCACATGGCCGTGTTTTCTTCGTCATCTCACTCCCATTACCAGGGGTTGGTCTAAGAATGAGGTTGTGATGAAATTCCAGCTAATGAGACAAAAGTCTTTTGTGGACCTTCTAAGAAAGATTCTCCGTTTTATAGACAGCGGGAGAAAATAGTCCTTCTTCTAGGGCACATTGCTATTTTTGCAGAATAATGTCTGTGAGGCAAGGTAGCAAGGAGAATGCCAATACCATAAACAGAGAGAAATATGGAGGGACATTGTATCTTTTTTTTTTTTTAGTACATCTGTTTCTTATCAATTTATGAAATCAGAGCACATGCAAGAAACACGATGATAGTCACCAAAAGTGGTTAAAACTACCAACAACAATACATTGAAAATACCACATTTAGGATACAATTATATACTGAAAAAGGTAGCAATGCCAAGAAAATTGGCAATTAAAAAAAATCTTGTTAAAGACAGTTCTCATAAGTTGTGTTTAAAATCATCCATTTTAACATCTGCAAAAAAGTCAAATTTATTATTTTACATCAAATTTATTATCTTACATCATTATGGAAGTTAAAGAGAACAATCAAGTTGTCTCATGGACTGGAAGGTGACTTATTAATTCCACTTCATTTCCAAAGCTCATTAAGCAGTCACTACTTTTATGAGGTAAATCAGCTGAATGCTTGATATCTAGCTGAATTTTAAGATCTTCAGTCTGTCCTGTTGAATATTCACGATATTGACATAAATAAATCCCTTCAGATAAGTGTGAATTTAAATGTTTGCAATATTCTAGCATGCTTGAAAGCCTTTCCCAGAGTCATCACAGACGTGAGCAAAAATTTTAGTATGTTCAATAGCAACAGGCCTGTTAACATTTGTATGAAGTCTATTCTGAAACCCACACACTTGACATACAAAGACGTTTTTACATTTGTCAAATGTAATTTTGCTTAAGAGGCCGTACTGTCCATGTTCTCCATTGTTATACTTATCACTTAACTCTATTAATTTACATGCGTGCTCATTTACCACATGGCTATGCAAGTCTTCTGGATCATTCATTTCATGTTCACAGAACTGACACAAGTACTGTTCATCACAGCTGTGTTCCTGGAAATGTAGGTAGAGTTCACTGCTTGAGGACACCTGGACACCACACTGCTCACACCAATAAAGGTGATCACTAAAATGAGTGTCTGCAATGTGCTGGCTGAGGTTCTCAAAAATTACTGCTTTAGGGCTTCCCTGGTGGCGCAGTGGTTGGGAGTCCGCCTGCCGATGCAGGGGACGCGGGTTCGTGCCCCGGTCCGGGAAGATCCCACATGCCGCGGAGCGGCTGGGCCCGTGAGCCGTGGCCGCTGAGCCTGCGCGTCCGGAACCTGTGCTCCGCAGCGGGAGAGGCCACAGCAGTGAGAGGCCTGCGTACCGCAAAAAAAAAAAAAAATTACTGTTTTATAGTCACAGTATTTACAAATGTAGGGACCCTCTTCATGCAGTTTGGATGTTCGATCGGAAGCATATTGGTAGAGAAACTTTCTTTGCATACTTGACACATTTGAATCACTACACTTATGCTTCAAGATCATATGCTGCTTTTTTTTTTTTTTTTTTTTTTTCGGTATGCGGGCCTCTCACTGTCGTGGCCTCTCCCGTTGCGGAGCACAGGCTCCGGACGCGCAGGCTCAGCGGCCATGGCTCACGGGCCCAGCCGCTCTGCGGCATGTGGGATCTTCCCAGACCGGGGCACGAACCCGCGTCCCCTGCATCGGCAGGCGGACTCCCAACCACTGCGCCACCAGGGAAGCCCTCATATGCTGCTTTAAATCAGAAAAATATTTGCTGCTGAACTCACATAGTTCACATTTATAGAGGCCACTGCTATTAGCTCTCAGTAAAGGCCATTTCTGCTGGGCAGTCACATTCAAAGCTTCGCCCTTGTCAAGAATTTTGCAAAATTTAGCTGGTGGCTCTTCATCAGTTTGGTCTTGGAGACTCTCAGAGGAATTGTTTTCTGTCTCTATATCATAATCTTCAGAAACTGCATGCACTTCTGCAGCAACTGGAACATCTTCAGCAGTGTGAACTTCTATAGGGCTCTCCTCTTGAGTTTGCTGGTTGATTGATTCAGGGGAGTCACGCTCTTCGTCACAAATTTCAGTATCAGCAAATTTTTCTGCAGAAACGGCAGTATGGTCTAGAATTCTAAGTACAGGACCTGGAACCAGGTAGTTTTGATTTCTGTTTGTGGCCTTGATTCCATCTGTACATTTTGGCAAGTCATTTGATGTCTCTGTATCAGAAACATCATCATTTAGTTGTCATGTCCCTAGGCTACTGTTAGCTGTAGCAGTTTCTCAGACTTCCCTTGTTTTCGACGACCATGACAATTTTGAGGGGACTGGTAGGGTATTTTGCAGGATGTCCCACTAATGAACTTTGTTGTTTGTTTCATGATTAGACTTTGTTGTCAGAATATTTTGTCTGGTTGTCTCATAGAACAAACACTGTAACAATGATCAGAAAAAGTTCCACGGAATCCATCTGCAATTCTGCTTATTCCAGAGGAATCTGAATAACGAGAAGGGTGTAAAGTCTTCCTTTTCCTTTTTTTAGGATATTCATTCATATCTTTTAAATTTGGTAAATTTCTTAGTACTGGAGTGAGGAATAATGAATTACAGGAAGTTTTCACACATGGTAAAAAAAAAAATGCCAGTCCTTGGGGTCCGCTGGGCCAGCCCAGGCGCAGCTCCGAGGAGGTGGCGGACCAGACGCCCGAGCGCGGGGCGGAGGGGCCGCGCAGCCCCGCCTCCGGGTGCACGGCGGCGGCGGGCGGCGCCGCTCTGGCCCTCACGCTCCGGGGCGCTCCTCCGGGCCAGCCCCACTCCTTCCCCGCGCGCCCTACGCCCTGCCTGCCAGGTCCCCGGCCCAGGCTCGGCGGCCGCATTCTGGCACATTGTGTCTTTGATGATGATTTGGAGCTACTTAATTACCTATCCCTGGAGGCACTTTACCTAAGACTTCTTCCTTTTTTAAGGCTGTCGGTCTGGCGATTTCTAATGCTTATAGCTAAAACAACTTTTCTGCAACATTGCAACCTGCAGTATTAGGCTGTTGAAGTTTTCCTCTATGTCTAGTTTACTAAGGTGATTTTTTTTTTTTTTTTTTTTTTTTTTTGCGGTACGCGGGCCTCTCACTGCCGTGGCCTCTCCCGTCGCGGAGCACAGGCTCTGGGCGCGCAGGTCCAGCGGCCATGGCTCACGGGCCCAGCCGCTCCGCGGCACGCGGGATCCCCCCGGACTGGGGCACGAACCCGCGTCCCCCTCATCGGCAGGCGGACTCCCAACCACTGCACCACCAGGGACTGGACGCGCAGGCCCAGCGGCCATGGCTCACGGGCCCAGCCGCTCCGCGGCACGCGGGATCCTCCCAGACCAGGGCACGAACCCGCGCCCCCTGCACCGGCAGGCGGACTCGCAACCACTGCGCCACCAGGGAAGCCCAAAGGTGATTTTTTTTGTAAGTATTTTTTTCTCTAATCAGGAACTGGTTCAAATATTTGTCTTCATCTTTTGGGATGCAGGTATGATTTTCTTCCTTTAATCTGCTAGTGTAGTTAATACCATCAATATATTTCCCGAGGTTGAAACCCCTTTGCCCTTTGGGGATCAACCAAGCTTGACTGTGAAGTAGTATTCGTTTTAATAATTGACTGGGTTCAAATACTAATTTATACTTTAGTTGTGATACTTGCGTTTATTTTCAAAAGTGATGCATGTTTATACCTTTATTTTTTATTTTTACTTTTTGGTTCTGTCTTCTTGTGCTTGGCATATCTAGTCAGGCTGATTTCTTACGGTGAATTGGGAAGTTTTGTGTTTCTCCGTGCTCTGGAACAGCTTCTTAAAAATAGAGTTTTTGGATTTCCCTGGTGGTCCAGTGGTTAAGACTGAGCTTCCAACGCAGAGGGCATGGTTTTGATCCCTGGTTGGGGAGTTAAGATCCCACGTGCCACCCGGTGAGGCCAGAAAGTAAAAAAAGAAAATTTTAATGGAAATTTCTCTTCCCTGAAGGCCTGGTAAATTCTTCTATAAAATGATCTGAGTAGATCTTTTAGTAACTTTTCAAAAGTAGATATTTTAATAGCTTCTCAAATTTTTGGTATGATTTTGGGTCTGAGTTTTCCACTTCTTCCTGAGATGATTTTGGTAATTAATCTACTCCTGGGAAGTAATTCTATTTATCTATATTTTCAAATGTATTTCATAAGTTTGAGCATAATATTCTCATGTAATATTTAAATATCCTTTGTATCTGTAGATACATGGTCATCTTTATTCTTTTTTTTTTTTTTTTTTGCGGTACACAGGCCCCTCACTGTTGTGGCCTCTCCCATTGCGGAGCACAGGCTCCGGACACGCAGGCTCAGCGGCCATGGTTCACGGGCCTAGCCACTCCGCGGCATGTGGGATCTTCCCAGACCAGGGCACGAACCCGTGTCCCCTGCATCGGCAGGTGGACTCTCAACCACTGTGCCACCAGGGAAGCCCCGGTCATCTTTATTCTTAATGCTGCATTTGTGTGCTTTCTCTAGCTTTAAAATATCATATTTACCAGAATTTGCCTATTTTGTTTCTTTTTTTTTTTCAAAAATTTATTAATTTTATTTTTGGCTGCATTGGGTCTTCATTGCTGCACGCGGGCTTTTCTCTACTTGCGGCGAGTGGAGGCTACTCTTTGTTGCAGTGTGCGGGCTTGTCATTGCGGTGGCTTCTCTTGTTGCGAGCACGGGCTCTAGGCGCACGGGCTTCAGTAGTTGTGGCACGTGGGCTCAGTAGTTGTGGCTTGCGGGCTCTAGAGCACAGGCTTGGTAGTTGTGGCGCACGGGCTTAGTTGCTCCGCGGCATGTGGGATCTTCCCGGACCAGGGCTCGAACCCGTGTCCCCTGCATTGGCAGGCGGATTCTTAACCACTGTGCCACCAGGGAAGCCCTATTTTGTTTCTTTTTAAAACTTTGGGTTTTTAAAATCAAGTTTACTAGGGTTTTTGTTTGTTTATATTATATTAATGTCTGACCATGTCTCAACTCTTTCATGAACCATTAACTTCACTTACTTTCCCGGATACTAGTCTCCTGATTTTTTCAACTCAACACTTTTTTTTTCAATCTCCGTAGCTGGTTTCTCCACCCCTTTCCAACTCTGAATGTTGCTGTGTCTCAGGGTTCTAATGCAGACCTATTTTCTTTATCTTCCTGAACTCTGTGGGTGATCTCATCCAGAGGGTCTGAGTGAACAATGGTTCTGGGTGCGGGAGCTGGATCTAATGTGCTTAGAACCTAATCCCAATTCTGTCACTTAATAGCTTTGTGATATAGTATTTGTATAAAGTGAGGGAAACAAATTTTTCTGTGCCTTGAGTTTCTGAAGAAATAGCAATGGTATCTATTTCAGAGAACAGTTGTGAAGAATTGAGTTAATACATTTTAAGAAATCTAGAACAATGGAATATAGGTCAGTCGCTATAAATATTAGCTATTATTACCAATATTCATCTCCATGCTTCAATATCATTTATAAGCTGATGAGCTTCCCTGGTATTCTACCTCTCAGTGAGTGGCACCACCATTCGTTCAGTTGGGAACAGTAGCATGGGCAAGACTTTTATCTCCCTTGTACACTGAAGTCTCCCCAGTACCTCACAAATCTCTGGCATATAGTAGATGCTCAATAAATATTAAGCATGTCACAATCTATGAATATCATTTTGTCCATAACCCACAAATACAGTGCCATCATTTCTAAAAAGTTTAAAACTTCAGTTTTTATAGTAGAGTCATGTACATATGATTATGAAAGGCTGGGAAAGAAAAAAGTAAACAAAAATGTAATGGAAAATACAGTACACGTTCCAATTAAAAAGGTAAAAATTACAGAATCCATAGTTTATTTGATCAAACCCACAAATACAAGTAAAAGAAAAGAAATATACTGAGGTAAAATGAGTAACAAACACAAAAGAAAATGGAAGGAATAAGATCAAACAGCTCAATAATTGCAATAAATATAAGCAGATTGAATCCTTTCATTAAAAATACATATAGATTGTGATTTCAGACGCAAAAGATACCATGCATCAGTCAACAAATAAATAATAGATCTGGCTAAAGTAATTGAAATCCATATGATAGATGTAAAGTTACCGCTTAAAATGTAAAATGTACTCCTGCAAATCAAGAAGAAAGTATGGAATAATCCAAAGGGAAACTGAGCCAAGTATATACAATGATAATTCATAGTATAACAACTCCAAATGACTCAGAAAATAAGAAAAGTTGCTCAAATTCACAAATAGTCAGGGAAATAAAATTGAATTAACAATGAAATAGCACTTAATACTCACAGACTAGCGAAAATTAATTAAAAGATCTATAACTGTTACAGGTAGAAATCCAGGGAAAAGGTACCCATATGCATTGCTGGTGGCAAGGTAAATTGTTAATCTTTTTTTGGAAAGCAATCTGACAACACCTATTAAAATAATGTATAGCTTTTGACCTAGAAATACACTCCTGGGAAAATTTTCTTTTAGAAACAAAAGCCACAGTACATAAGAATCCATACACATAGCTATTTTTTATGCCATTGTTAGTTGTGGCAAAAATGAGAAAGAAACGTACTGCCCATCAAATGAATGAATGAGCTGCATACCAGTTGATTTGCAAAGCTATCCACAAAGTATTTTTAGGTAGAGAAAGGAAGCAGGAAAATATATAATATGATTCCATTATTGAAAAACATACAATAACCCCTTCCAAACAAAAAACTGTATGTGTGTTTGTGTATGGGAATGGAATTATATTTATGTATAGAAATATATACATGATTAAGCAAATAAATAAGCTGAAGTATTGTTATAGTAAATCAAGTATATCTAAAACTAAGTATCTGTATGTGTTTGTATCCAGAATAAAGTGTGTGTGTGTGTGTGTGTGTGTGTGTGTGTGTGTGTGTGTAAGGACAGGAAAAACATACACATATGATAGAATATACATATATTTATGTACATAGAGGACTAGTTATATGGATGTCTATGTATATAAGATTATGAAGATGTCGATTTAAACTGGAGTAATGTTGAGTGATCAGATTATGGGTATAATTGGGTGTATATGTACACAAGTGTGTGAATGGACTTGAGATTGGGATGGCATATAAAGTTGGGGAGGAGCTAAGGTTAGGTTTGTAGTTGTGGTCATGGTTGTAGATGGGAATGAAGTTAAAGATGGACATCTGTATGAGGTTGTGGACATGTATATGGATAGAATTAAGGGCATAAATCTGGATTCAAATCTGGATCTGGAGGAGATTACAATCAATTTTCTACACAATTATATACAGGATTTTATATATCTATAGCTCCATAGGATTATGAATAGAGATTGTCTGACTGTATAGGATTATTCATCGGATTTTTTAGCTGTACCAGGATAGGATTTTTATTCCACATCTGTTTAAGATCATGCTTAATTATATAACTATATAAATCTGATGTGTGTATGAATACATATATGCAAATACACATATTAATGTATCTGTGCTTTACATTATACAATTATGAAAATGAATTTTTCTATAATTTTAATATCTAGTAGTTTATAAATATATCTGCGTAGAAATTCTTCTGTGGACTTGTGTAAACAAATATACATCTATCTATACAGGAATATATAGACATTTATACATGAGTCTACTCCTGTAATGGATTATGCAGATATATCTGTATCTTCATAAGGGATTATGCAAATGCATTATTTACAAAATGAATTATGCAAAAGGACATTTTGTTAAGATTATGTAAATATACCCATGTCTGTAGAGGATGATCCAAATATTTCTTTCTCTGATTCCATATCAGATTACACAATGATAGCTATCCCAAATTATGTAGCTTCACCTATAGAATGCTAATACATAAATAGTCTCTATACAGTGTTCCATAAATGTATGGGTATCTGCTTAGTATTACAAAATATTGCTATATCAGTAATTTCATCTGTTTAGAATACATAAATATATCTTTAAAGATTATGTATATCAGTTAGTATCTATAACTTTATATGTTTAGAATCATCTATCTCTGTATGGTGTTATTTAGGGTACTAGCTTCTGTTCCTACATGGAACCATGAAAATTTCTGTGTGTCACTATCGATATAGGATTATGTAAGTAGAGTTCCCTTATATATCTGTATGGGATTATGTGTAAATACATATACTTGACACTGTGTAAGATATATATATTTTTGTGTGTGTCTGGATCTGGAGCTTGTTTAATATTAGTAAAATGTATCTGTATATATAGTCATGCAGGATTATGTAAATTTATTTGTACTAGGTCTATAATTGTAAATACATTTGTATTTGTATATGCATAGAATGTCATCACTAAGAATGTGCAAGCATGTCAGTATCTGTATGTGATTATAGAAGTATCACATGCCAATTTCTCTATTTCTGCCTCTTTGAGGATAAGATATAGATCTATGCACTAAACGTTTATGAAAATAAATCCATAATTTTACCTATGTAGTAGTGTGTAAATATATCTTCCTAGGAATATGTAAAAGTGTTTTATTGATCTAAATCTCTATAAGATTAGGTAATTGTGTTTCTTGAAGTCTTTTCACATTTATTTTATTATATTTTTAACATCTTTATTAGAGTATAATTGCTTTACAATGGTGTGTTAGTTTCTGCTTTATGACAAAGTGAATCAGTTATACATATGCATATATCCCCATATCTCTTCCCTCTTGCGTCTCCCTCCCACCCTGCCTATCCCACCCCTCTAGGTGGTCACAAAGCACTGAGCTGATCTCCAAGTGCTATGCGGCTGCTTCCCACTAGCTATCTATTTTATATTTGGTAGTATATATAAGTCCATGCCACTCTCTCACTTCGTCCCAGCTTACCCTTCCCCCTCCCCATGTCCTCAAGTCCATTCTCTACATCTGCATCTTTATTCCTGTCCTGCCACTATGTTCTTCATAACCTTTTTTTTTTTAGATTCCATAAGTATGTGTTAGCATATGGTATTTGTTTTTCTCTTTCTGACTTACTTCACTCTATATGACAGACTCTAGGTCCACCCACCTCACTACAAAAAACTCAATTTCGTTTCTTTTTATGGCCGAGTAATATTCCATTGTATCTATGTGCCACATCTTCTTTATCCTATCTTCTGTCGATGGACACTTAGGTTGCTTCCATGACCTGGCTATTGTAAATAGTGCTGCAATGAACATTGTGGTACATGACTCTTTTTGAATTATGGTTTCCTCAGGGTATATGCCCAGTAGTGGGATTGCTGGGTCGTATGGTAGTTCTATTTTTAGTTTTTAAGGAACCTCCATACTGTTCTCCATAGTGGCTGTATCAATTTACATTCCCACTAACAGTGCAAGAGGGTTTCCTTT
>NC_041224.1:40224080-40269708 GCF_002837175.3 Physeter macrocephalus | reverse complement strand
CCCATTCTGAAGGTTGTCTTTTCGTCTTGTTTATGGTTTTCTTTGCTGTGCAAAAGCTTTTAAGTTTCATTAGGTCTCATTTGTTTATTTCTGTTTTCATTTCCATTTCTCTAGGAGGTGGGTCAAAAAGGGTCTTGCTGTGATTGATGTCATAGAGTGTTCTGCCTATGTTTTCCTCTCAGAGTTTTATAGTGTCTGGCCTTACATTTAGATCTTTAACTCATTTTGAATTTATTTTTGTGTATGGTGTTAGGGAGTGTCATAATATCATTCTTTTACCTGTAGCTGTCCAGTTTTCCCAGCACCACTTATTGAAGAGGCTGTCTTTTCTCCATTGTGTATTCTTGCCTCCTTTATCAATGGTAAGTTGACTATATGTGCGTGGGTTTATCTCTGGGCTTTCTATCCTGCTCCACTGATCTATATTTCTGTTTTTGTGCCAGTACCATACAGTCTTGATTACTATGACTTTGTAGTATAGTCTGAAGTCAGGGAGCCTGATTCCTCCAGCTCTATTTTTCTTTCTTAAGATTGCTTTGGCTACTCGGGGTCTTTTGTCTTTCCATACAAATTGTAAAATTTCTTGTTCTAGTTCTGTGAAAAATGCCATGGTAATTTGATAGGGATTGCATTGTACCTGCAGATTGCTTTGAGTAGTATAGTCATTTTCACAATGTTGATTCTTCCCATCCTCTCTATGTATAGTATCATGTCATCTGCAAACAGTGACAGCTTTACTTCTTTTCCAATTTGCATTCCTTTTATTTCTTTTTCTTCTCTGATTGCTGTGGCTAAAACTTCCAAAACTATGTTGAATAGTAGTGGTGAGAGTGGGTAACCTTGTCTTCTCCCTGATCTTAGTGGAAATAGTTTCAGTTTTTCACCACTGAGAACAATGTTGGCTGCGGTTTTGTCATATATGGCCTATATTATGTTGAGGTAAGTTCCCTCTATGCCTACTTTCTGGAGGGTTTTTATCATAAATTGGTGTTGAATTTTGTCGAAAGCTTTTTCTGCATCTATTGAGATGATCATATTGTTTTTTATCCTTCAGTTTGTTAATATGGTATATCCCATTGATTGATTTGCATGTATTGAAGAATCCTTGCATTCCTGGGAAAAATCCCACTTGATCATGGTGTATGATCCTTTTAATTTGCTGTTCCATGATCCTTTGTATTTGTGCAGTGTCAGTTGTTACTTCTCCTTTTTCATTTCTAATTCTGTTGATTTGAGTGTTCTCCCTTTTTTTCTTGTTGAGTCTGGCTAATGGTTTATCAATTTTGTTTATCTTCTCAAAGAACCAGCTTTTAGTTTTATCAATCTTTGCTATTGTTTCCTTCATTTCTTTTTCATTTATTTCTGATATGGTCTTTGTGATTTCTTTTCTTCTGCTAACTCTGGGGGTTTTTTTTTTCTTCTTTCTCTAATTGCTTTAGGTGTAAGGTTAGGTTGTTTAGTTGAGATATTTATTGTTTCTTGAGGTAGGATTGTATTGCTGTAAACTTCCCTCTTAGAAGGGCTTTTGCTGCATCCCATAGGTCTTGTGTCGTCATGTTTTCATTGTCATTTGTTTCTAGGTATTTTTTGATTCCCTCTTTGATTTCTTCAGTGATCTCTTGGTTATTTAGTAGTGTATTATTTAGCCTCCATGTGTTTGTATTTTTTACAGATTTTTTCCTGTAATTGATATCTAGTCTCATAGCATTGTGGTTGGAAAAGATACTTGATACGATTTCAATTTTCTTATATTTACCAAGGCTGGATTTCTGACCCAAGATATAATCTATCCTGCAGAATATTCCATGAGCACTTGAGAAGAATGTGTATTCTGTTGTTTTTGGATGGAAGATCCTATAAATATCAGTTAAGTCTAACTTGTTTAATGTATCATTTAAAGCTTGTGTTTCCGTATTTATTTTCATTTTGGATGATCTGTCCACTGGTGAAAGTGGGGTGTTAAAGTCCCCTACTATGATTGTGTTATTATTGATTTGCCCTTTTATGCAGTTAGCATTTGCCTTATGTATTGAGGTCCTCCTATGTTGGGTACATAAACATTTACAACTGTTATGTATTCTTCTTGGATTGATCCATTGATCCATTTGCGTGGAATATCTTTTTCCATCCCCTCACTTTCAGTCTGTATGTGTCCCTAGGTCTGAAGTGGGTCTCTTGTAGACAGTATATATATGGGTCTTGTTTTTGTATCCATTCAGCCAATCTGTGTCTTTTGGTTGAAGCATTTAATCTATTTACATTTAAGGTAGTTATCGATATGTTTGTCCTATTACCATTTTCTTAATTATTTTGGGTTTTTTATTGTAGGCCTTTTCCTTCTCTTGTGTTTCCTGCCTAGAGAAGTTCATTTAGCAACTGTTGTAAAGCTGGTTTGCTGGTGCTGAATTCTCTCAGCTTTTGCTTGTTTGTAAAGGTTTTAATTTCTCTGTCGAATCTGAATGACATCCTGCTGGGAAGAGTAATCTTGGTTGTAGGTTTTTCCCTTTCATCGCTTTAAATATCTCCTTCCACTCCCTTCTGGCTTGCAGAGTTTCTGCTGACAGATCAGCTGTTAACCTTATGGAGATTCCCTTGTATGTTCTTTGTCATTTTTCCCTTGCTGCTTTTAATATTTTTTCTTTGTATTTAATTTTTGACAGTTTGATTAATATGTGTCTTGGTGTGTTTCTCCTTGGATTTATCCTGTATGGGACTCTCTGCAATTCCTGGACTTGATTAACTATTTCCTTTCCCATATTAGGGAAGTTTTCAACTATAATCTCTTCAAATATTTTCTCAGTCCCTTTCTTTTTCTCTTCTTTTCTGGGACCCCTATAATTCAGATGTTGGTGCATTTAATGTTGTCCCAGAAGTCCCTGAGACTGTCCTCACGTCTTTTCATTCTTTTTTCTTTATTCTGCTCTGTGGTAGTTATTTCCACTATTTTATCTTCCAGGTCACTTATCCATTCTTCTGCCTCAGTTATTCTGCTCTTGATTCCTTCTAGAGAATTTTAAATTTCACATTTATTGTGTTGTTCATAATTGTTTGTTTGCTCTTTAGTTCTTCTAGGTCCTTGTTAAACGCTTCTTGTATTTTCTCCATTCTGTTTCCAAGATTTTGGATCATCTTTACTATCGGTACTCTGAATTCTTTTTCACGTAGACTGCCTATTTCCTCTTCATTTGTTTGGTCTGGTGGGTTTTTACCTTGCTCCTTCATCTGCTGTGTGTTTCTCTGTCTTCTCACTTTGCTTTACTCACTGTGTTTGGGGTCTCCTTTTTGCAGGCTGCAGGTTCGTAGTTCCCATTTTTTTGATGTCTGCCCCAGTGGGTAAAGTTGGTTCAGTGGGTTGTGTAGGCTTCCTGGTGAAGGGGACTGGTGCCAGTGTTCTGGTGGATGAGACTGGATATTGTCTTTCTGGTGGGCAAGACCACATCCGGTGGTGTGTTTTGGGATGTCTGTAACCATATTATGATTTTAGGCAGCCTGTCGTCTAACGGGTGGGGTTGTGTTCCTGTCTTGTTCGTTGTTTGGCATAGGGTTTCCAGCACTGTAGCTTGCTGGTCGTTAAGTGGAGCTGGGTCTTAGCGTTGAGATGGAGATCTTGGGAGATCTTTCGTCATTTGATATTGCGTGGAGCCAGGAGGTCTCTGGTGGACCAATGTCCGGAACTTGGCTCTCCCACCTCAGAGGCTCAGGCCTGACACCCAGACGGAGCACCAAGACCCTGTCAGCCACATGGCTCAGAAGAAAAGGAAGAAAAAAAGAAAGAAAGAAAAAATAAAATAAAATAAAGTTATTAAAATAAAAAATTTTTAGCAAAAATAAAAAAAATTTTAAAGTAGTAAAAAAAAGAAAGAAAGAAAGAAGAGAGCAACCAAACCAAAAAACAAATCCACCAATGATAACAAGTGCTAAAAACTATACTAAAAAACAAAACAAAACAAAAAAACAGACAGACAGAACCCTAGGACAAATGGTAAAAGCAAAGCTATACATACAAAATCACACAAAGAAGCATATACATACACACTCACAAAAAGAGAAAATGTGAAAAAAATGTATATCCTTGCGAGCAAAGTTCATCGCCTCAATTTTGGGATGATTCTTTGTCTATTCAGGTATTCCACAGATGCAGGGTACATCAAGTTGATTGTGGAGATTTAATCCTCTGCTCCTGAGGCTGCTGGGAGAGATTTCCCTTTCTCTTCTTTGTTCGCACAGCCCCTGGGGTTCCGCTTTAGATTTGGCCCCACCTCTGTGTGTAGGTTGCCTGAGAGCGTCTGTTCTTTGCTCTGACAAGACGGGGTTAAAGGAGCAGCTGATGAGGGCGCTCTGTCTCACTCAGGCCGGGGGGAGAGAGGGGTACGGAATGTGGGGCAAACCTGCAGCGGCAGAGGCCGGTGTGATGTTGCAACAGCCTGAGGCACACCGTGTGTTCTCCCAGGGAAGTTGTCCCTGGATCACGGGACCCTGGCAGTGGCAGGCTGCACAGGCTCCCAGGAGGGGAGGTGTGGCTAGTGCCCTCTCCTTGCTCACAGGCTTCTTGGTGGCTACAGCAGCAGCCTTAGCATCTCATGCCCATCTCTGGGGTCCACGCTGATAGCCGCAGCTTGCGCCCATCTCTCGAGCTCGTTTAGGTGGTGCTCTGAATCCCCTCTCCTCGCGCACCCCGAAACAATGGTCTCTTGCCTCTTCGGCAGCTCCAGACTTTTTTTCAGACTCCCTCCCAGCTAGCTGTGGTGCACTAGCCCCCTTCAGGCTGTGTTCACGCAGCCAACCCCAGTCCTCTCCCTGGGATCTGAACCCTGAAGCCCGAGCCTCAGCTCCCAGCCCCCACCTGCCCCAGTGGGTGAGCAGACAAACCTCTCGGGCTGGTGAGTGCTGTTTGGCACTGATCCGCTGTGCAGGAATCTCTCCGCTTTGCTCTCTGCACCCGTGTTGCTGCATTCTCCTCTGTGGCTCTGAAGATTCCCCCCCGGCCACCCTCCATACCTGCCAGTGAAGGGGCTTCGTAGAGTGTGGAAACTTTTCCTCTCTCACAGCTCCCTCCCAGAGGTGCAGGTCCTGTCCCTATTCTTTTGTCTCTGTTTTTTCTTTTTTCTTTTGCCCTACTCAGGTATGTGGGGAGTTTCTTGCCTTTTGGGAAGTCTGATGTCTTCTGCCAGCGTTCATTTGGTGTTCTGTAGGAGTTGTTCCACATGTAGATGTATTTCTGATGTATTTGTCAGGAGGAAGGTGATCTCCATGTCTTACTCTTCCACTATCTTGAAACTCACGTTAATTTTAGATAGTTGTTCAAGATGCGTACACACACCAACACACTTCAATGAGAATATGTCTGTACCTATATATAAACATAAGCAAATTTGTATATTTATAAATTTATTTAAATATTTTTTGTGAATATGTGATACATATAAACATATATATGTAACATACATATGTTATGACATGTAGTAATTACAAGATTATCTGTGAAATATAACACAACATACAAATTGAGAGTATCACTAGAACCACACGCTCCTTCTGTACATCTTTGCTGTGCTGCTACCCCAGAGCTAACCATAATTCTAAATCTTTAAAAATAATGTCTTTCCTTTCTAAAATAGTATTATCTCATATATACACATCTCCAAGCAATGTATTGTTTATTTTTCTTTTTTTAAGAAACCTGATTTTGTTCTCTTCTGTGATTTTTTTCATTAAAAATTATATTTTAAAATTTACCCATGTTGTTACATGCATCTGTGATTCATTTTACTGCTGTCTTATTTTCCACTTGATCAGCATGTAGTAATGTAATCGTTCTATAAACGAAGTGCCTATACTAATCAAACAAAAACAAAGGTTCACTATCAGCATATGAGTTTCTGTTCATTCACAACACTTGGAAGTATCAGAATTTTCAATTTTTGCAACATCATTCTCATTACTTATGAAATTGAGCACCATTTCTTTCTTTTTTTTAAAAAAAAATTGACCACTTGAAATTCTTTTTCTATGAAATTCCTGTTCAGATCTTCTGCCAAAATGTTGTCATGTGTTTTCATTTAAAGTGTTGACTGTAGACAAGCTGCATCACCATCATCTGAGAGCTTGTTAGAAATCTCAGCCCGCATCCCAGAATTAGATTCAGTTAAACAAGATTCCCAGGGGATTTGTGTGTTCATTGAAGCTGGAGAAGGACTACTTTGCTGGTGTACTTTTTTATTTATTTATAGGATTCTCTGTTCTGTTTAGGCATTCAAGATTTAAATGTGACAAATACAGTTTTCCCTTTTGTTACTTATTTTTGGCTCTACTTATGGCATATTTTGATAAATAGAAGTTCTTACTATTAATGCAGTGGAATTTATGAACTATTTTAAAAGTTAATGCTTTAGTTTCATGTTTAAATAGCTCTTTCCTATCCTAAGATCATAAAAATATTTGCTTCTATCTAAAGAGTGTTAAAGTTTTGCTGGCTACATTTTAGACTTAAATCCAATGGAAACTGATTTTTGTGCATGAGATAACATTGAAATCCAATTTCTTTTTTTTTCACATGGATAACCAATTGTTCCAGAACCATTGATTGAAAATTCTATCATTTCCTTGATTATCTGCAATGAACCTCAGATATGTATTGAATCACCCTGTTTGTGTAGGTTTGTTTCTGATTTCATTATTATGTTTGATGGTCTATTCCTGTGTCCAGATTACCAGAACATAGCTTTATAGATCTTTTATTTGATATGGTAATTTCCCACTCTTTATTTTCTTTATTCTGGATCTATGCCTGGGACTGAATACTTTTAAAATTAGCTTGACAGATTCTTTGAAAGAACACTATTGATAATTACACTGTATTGGCCAAAAAGTTCATTTGAGTTTTTCCATATGATGTTATGGAAAAACCCGAACGAACTTTTTGGCCAACCCAAATACCAATAGTTGCACTAAATCTATGGATTAATTTGGGGAGAACTGACATCTCTGTGATATTGAAACTTGTATCCATGAAGATGGGATACAAAGTTTGTCATCTTTAATATCTTTCAATGGAATTTAATAGATATTTTCACACAGTCTTATACATACCTTGCTAAATTTATTCCTAGGTGATATAAATGTATATATTGCTGTTACAATTATATTTTAAAATCACATTTGAAAATTGTTGTGGTCTATAGACTCTGCAATGAAGTTTTTGAATACTGCTTTTATGGGCCATTTTGATAAACTTTCTTTTCTCATTTTTAACAATTTATCTGCTGATTAGTTGGGATTTTATATGTTGACAGTCATAATTTCTACATAGTGACAGTTTTGTTTCTTACTTTCCAACTCCTTAATTTTGCCTTAATTTAAAAACTATTTCTTTATTTACTGATTTATCTATCTGTTTCTTTGCGTATGCATATGGGTACGTATGTGTATCGGTATGTCTTTTTGTCTTAACTCAGCTACTTTATAAACCCTTGAATAGAAGTGATAGTGGGCATCCTTTTCTTGTTCTTGTTTTAAGAAGATTACTAACATTTTAGCATTAAGTATGATATTTTTGATATAGTTGAGTTTTTTTAAACAGAAATCCTTTAATGGATGTAAAGAAAAAAAAGCCATTCCCAGTGTGCTAAGGATTTTTAAAAATCATGCTTGGATATTGACTTTTAGTATATGTTGTTGATGTCCATCAAGGTAATCATATTTTCCCCTTATTTAATCTGTTTCTCTGATTAATTATACTTAATTTTAAAAAACTCTTTATCGTGGGAATTTCCAAATATGTATGAAAGTAGCATAGTATAATGAACTCCCGGGACCCATCACCTAGTGACAATCAGTATCAACATTCATTGAAATTTTATTTCCTATTCTTCTCACTGGTATAGATGCTGTGTATTTTACTTCTATTTTTAATGGTTATCCTTAAGAATATATTGTGAATGATGAAGTCTAAAATTTATATATAAAATTCATAATTTGAGGATATTCGAACACTTTAATTGTTATCATTCCTGTATCAATCAGCTTAGGCTCAGTTATTTTGTGATAACAAACAACCTCAAAATCTTTGTTTTATAATCTTCAAAGTTTCTTTCTTTCTCAAATTACATATCTGTCATGATTTGGCTAAAGACCAGCCCATGTCTTCTTTACATATTTCAACTCAGGCTGATGGAGCAAATTCCACCTGGGAAATTCTGGCCTCCTACAAGAGGGAAAAGAGAGATTGACAAAAGTGGATGATGGCTGTTAAGATTTCCATTCAGAAACAGCACGTATCACTTTTTGCTCCTATTTCACTTACCAAAAGAAAGCAAATGGCCAAGCCTGGCATCAATAGGCTAGATATATAATTTTATTAGAGGAAGCCTCTGCAAATATTTTTAAGATAAGGTAATCCAACAGACTCATTGGCTCTCTCCTTCTTAGACAAAATCTACTCATCACCCCTTTCCCAAGAGAAACAACCCCCAACTGCCTTGAAATCACTATATTAGGCTCACAGTTCAGAATCTCATGCTATTTATTTCTCCTGTGCTTTCTCTTGGCCAAGAGTTCTATGAAGCAAAAGGACACATTATACATCCCAAACTCAGCAAACAATAGCGAGACCAGAATTGAATAACTACCATAAACATCCACGTTCAGAAAGAATGAGGTTCATAGCAACTAATCTTCCATAGCCATTCTGAAGTCATATTGTGCAAATATTGCAGCTGTTCCCTCTGATGGGGGTGGGGAACATTCCTTGTTTGGGTCCAGGTTCATTGTCCAGCCATTCTAAGCCTTTTAGCTCTGTGCTCCAGGAAGTCCATGCTTTGCCATTATTTTTCTTGACCACATCTGAAGAGACCATTGAAGAATAAGCCCTCTTGGGAGGCTGAGCAACTTTCTCTGCCTGTTTCCTACTCGTGGAGGGCTGGGACCAAGGATTGTAGTGAGTTTTGATCCATCAGATTCTTTTAGTCAAGGCTGGCATTTCCATGACACTAGTACTCAGTAAAAACTTAG
Source organism: Physeter macrocephalus (assembly GCF_002837175.3). Taxonomy (NCBI): domain Eukaryota; kingdom Metazoa; phylum Chordata; class Mammalia; order Artiodactyla; family Physeteridae; genus Physeter; species Physeter macrocephalus. Next base: position 40,260,699 of record NC_041224.1, on the reverse strand, counting down.
TTGACTTTTATCTATTTGATTTCAGTCAGCTCCACATGCCAATAGTTACAACCCAAATTATTTTTATACGTGAATATCTTAAGTGCATTAAAATTTTGTGGAAGAACCACACCCTTATTCTCACGTCATTAATTCATGTCCAACTTAATGATTACTGAGTGCTACCTTATTCAGAGATTTTTAACAAAAGGTAGCAGGTCATAGATATTGTGACCTTGTTCCAAGGTTTAGTATTTTTTTAAACGTTTCTTTTCAAAATTTTCAAATTTACACAAGGTAGTAAGGTAAGAATAGTATAAGAAATCCCCATATATCCTTTTCCTAGATTCACCAATTGTTAATATTTTGTCACATTTTTGTCACATTTACATTCTCTGTCTCTTTTTAGATTTTTCTTGCTTGCTAGCTTTAGACACACACACATCATTATTGCTGAACCATTTGAGAGTAGGTTGCAGTGATGATATTGTACTCTTAAATATTTCAGCATGTAATAAGGACATACTTTTACATAACCACGATATAATTATCAAATTCAGATAATTGTAATATTCTTATCTTAGATATACTCCATATTCAAATTTATCCAATTATTCCAATAATGTTACTGATTTTTCTAATCCAGAATCACAGACTGCATTTAATTGTCATGTGTCTTTTGTGTCCTTTCTTTGTCTTTAATGCCATTATTATTTTTGTAGAGTATGGGTCAGTTGTTTTGTTGAATATTTATCAGTTTGGGTTTGTCTGATTATTTAGTCCTAGTACATTCAGTTCATGCATTTTTATAGGGATGTTGCACATAGGATGTTGGGTTCTCCTTTTTTTTTTTTTTTTTTTTTGCGGTACTTTAGTCCCTTTTTTTTTTTTTCTTGCGGTACGCGGGCCTCCCACTGCCGTGGCCCCTCCCGTTGCGGGGCACAGGCCCCGGACACGCAGGCCCGGCGGCCATGGCTTACGGGCCCAGCCGCTCCGCGGCATGCGGGATCCTCCCGGACCGGGACACGAACCCGCGTCCCCTGCATCGGCAGGCGGACTCTCAACCGCTGCACCACCAGGGAAGCCCTGTGGGGTTCTTCTTAAAGCCTTGCCTCAGGGTGTTAAGTGTGTGCATTTCTTTTGGACAAACTAAATGTTAATGGTCTTTGTTGCTCAAAGGATTGAAGATGAAGAATAGCTGTATCTTTCAGATTGCAATGCTGGAATTTCTAGACTCTAGTCTCTTTAATCTCCTTAAGTTGGCAATTGTTTTATGAGTTCATCTCTTTATTCTAGTACCTTGTCAAGTGGAGAGACTAATCACCAAAACTTGCTACTAGCATGCTGTTTCCTAAAACCCTTGCCTAAAGCCATCAGCTCGTTTGATATATTATCTGTTTTCCAAGTTATCAGGGAAATAGTTTGACCACATGTTTCACCACTGCATAATATGGGTTACCATCTCTTCAGGCTCAACACAGAACTCACCACTGGCTGGCCCTGAAGCCAATGCCATATATCCCATGTTCTGTTTTACTGGTAGCAACTCACTCCTACTACCATTATCTGTATCAGTCATCTTAGGCTAAGAAATGTTGTCATGTGAAAATAGATGATTATTTGTGCTCTTTATGGGTTTGCAAATTAGCACAGCATGAATACTGTAGAAATAATAGGAGGATGCTAAGATAGACTCTATAAAAAGTTAAGTTTCTCTATCATTCTAATAAGCAATTCTACTGCTAAGAATCTATCTTATAAGAAATATCTGAACATATGTACAAAGATGCATAGACGAAGATATTTATTTCAGCATAGGTTACAGTATTGAAAAACTGAAAAGCACCTAAAGGGCTAAGCATAAAGGAATGTTAAATAAATTATGATGCAGTCACACTATGGAATACTTTTGCAGCCGTTAAATAGAGTGAGATATGTCTATAAGTTCGGCTGTAGTAACATCTCTAAAACTAGTGTTCAATAGAAATATATAAATCAATGGAAACCTATGAAACCTGTAATATAATTCCATCAAGTAAAAACAGGTACAAACCACGGCATTCTGTGTATATGCAGATATAGAATGTAAATGTATGACCTAAAAGCTGGAAAGATCTGCACCAAAGTGTTTAACATGTTTACCTCTGAAGAGAAGCATAGGAAGTTGGGGTAAGGGTGGAGGGTAATGAAAGGGCATTTAAGCATTTTATTCTAGATTTTGCCTCTATTGTTTCGACTTTTATAAAAACATGTGATGGTGTTACTTATGTAAATTAATCATTGGATAAATAATATAATGTGTAACTAAGTAGCATGATGAACATTTTAAAGGCAATGAGAAGCCTGAGGTGGGAAAGAAAGAAATGCAGTGAGGAGATGCTCACTGTCCTCAACTGTTGAGGCGTCTCAGTATTTGATTGAGCAGGAGAATGGCAAGAATAAAGTCAATTCTTCTCTTAGAACCATGGAGAGATAGGATGGGCTACTTGTGAGATATAATGAAATTCCTGGCCTCGGGTATTTTAAGGAGTAAATCCAAGTCCTAATAAAAGTTTGTATTAAAAGACATTTAATCTAGATGGTTTTACATCTAGAAGTGTCTAATTCCCATTTTTGCTTGATTGCTTCTGGAAACCACCGCCCATATTCTGAAATACATTGTTCTTGCAATTGAACTTTGGTTCCTAGAGAGGGTCACAGGAACACTTGGGTCCTGACCCAAGTGATTCACCACTTTTAAATATATTTGTGCTAACAAATTCCCTAAGGGCTCCTTTAACAGGAAAACAACAGCCACACCTAAGCCTCCCCAGCTTTTGCAAGAGGAGTGTCAGCCCTCAGACTCTCCCACTGAGTTTCAGCCCAAGTTCTTACTGTTCTAGGTTCCCAGGAAAAGAATGAGAAACCCACTTACTGGGTTTTAAATCCTTTTATGTCCTTTTTCTCAAGGCAGGCACGCATAATCTGTCCCACTTTCATTCACATTTCATTGGCCAAAGGAAGTCATATGACCATATTCAATTTCAAGGTGGGTGGGGGAGGCCCAATCCCCTTGTAAGAACAGAAGGAAAGAATAATCAGAAATATTAGTGAGCACTAGATGTATTTCTCATAATAGACACCCTCACCTTTTAGGGACAGCATTATATTGGGATTCCTATTACCCGGGGCATTTTTTTCCACTTTTAATAGACTTTATTTTTTTAGAGAATTTTAGGTTTATAGCAAAATTGAGTGGAAGGTACAGGGATTCCCATATACCTCCTGCCCCTACACATGCACAGCCACCCCATTTCAACATCCCCTGTTAGAGAGGTATGTTCGTTACAGCTGATGAACCTACACTGACACGTCATTATCACTCAGAGTGCGTTGTTTACATTAGGGTTCACTCTTGGTGTTGTATATTCTATGGGTTTGGACATATGTGTAATGACGTGTATCCATCTTTATAATATCATACAGAGTAGTTTCACTGCCCTAAAATTCCTCTGTGTTTAACTTATTCATTCTTCCCTCAACCCTCAGCCCCTCGTGATCACTATGAGAGTGAACCGATAACTGGCAATCTGGAGCATGGGCCATGTGCACACCAAGGCTAGTAAAGCCTGGAATCCATCCCTGGTTAGATGGGACAAAGTTAGGACAAGCCTAGAAGGGGTCAGGCTGTGAGCTTAGAAGATGTTCGTCAAATTCAGAGAGCACATCCTCTTGTGATTGTGGCTAAATTCTTCTCTGCCTTCAGGAAAATTTCAATCCTTGGCCCAGCCCTTGGTCCTTCTGCAGAGTGAAGATTCTAGGGACAGAAGTGGAAGATTACACTCTATTTTACAACCCCCTTCATATGGTCGTGGATTAGCTAAATCCTGCCCTCAGTCCACTGAACCTCAAACCCACGAGTATTTCTCCACATCTTGGTCAAGCAGTCAATTCCACACATGAGGGGTGCTACTCACATCCTTTCTTTGAACTGTCTGCCCTCATCCCCCTGAGGGCTCTCTCTCTCTCTCTCTTCTATCCTTTTTTCTTCCCATCCTTTTGTCTCTTTATCTTTATCACGAGGTCATCTTCCTTGTCATTATTTAGCCAGAGAGATATTTCCTAATGGGATATACTTGACCAAGAAAAGATGAGAACCGTCAGAATTTTAAGCTAGAGAAGATCTTAAAAAGTATCCAGTATCACCTCCTCCTATTTTCCAATCAGTGTTCCTTGCACAACTGACCCAGAGCATTTCCCATGCAGTGCTGGATACTCAAATCTCAAGTTTGCCTCTTCTCTGGGAAGTCAGATGCTTAGAAAATGAATGTCAGTGATGGACCACAAAGGGGAAGTCCTCACTGGGCATGTGACCCATGAATCAAAATATTCATTTCCTTCATGTTTACTGAGACTTTGGTAGTAAGTGCATGAGCGTCTATATTCATGATCCACTCACCTGGATGTCTCAGCATGTGAGTGAACTCATGTGTTGTCTGATGTGCATCTTTTGTGTGTGTTGGTGTATAGACACAGACACAGATGTAGATACTGTTATAGATCTGTTTTTCCCATAAGAGAGTCTCAGCTTAAGGGAACCACCTTTACATTTTGTGTTTGAGGATCTCTCCAGGCTTTAAAAGTGAAGTCAGAACATGGTAGAATTCATCATCCCATCCTTTTCATTAGCATCCTTTCCGTCTAATGTTCAATTCAGAGATGCAGCTTCTCAGCACTACACGTTATTTTTATGAAGACAGAACTAACTGCTCCCTGCATCAACCATAACTCTTCGTAAATGATGGGGGTGAAGTCTTATTCAAAAGAGCTGATGATTTTTCATGATGAATTTAACCACTTGTCTCACATTATCCCAATTAGAGAGACAAGTTTATACTTCCATAAATATCTAGTGTCTCACTTGTCGCAGAAGATCAAAGTTCTTTCATTCTTCTGCAAAGGACATTAACAATATTGAAAGACACTACATCATATTTGGTAATAGCATCTTACACTAGAATCACCCTCCTGATGAATTGTCTTTACTTTTGCTCCTGAAACTTAGACCTAATTTCTTCACTGAGCATACAGAAAACAGATTTGTGGTTTTTAAAATATATACTTCTTTGCTTTAATAAAAGATACAAATCTCTCCTAACGTATACAATAAAGTGATGATAACTTTGAAGAACAAATAATTTTAAGATCTTAAAAATAAAATCATAAAAAGAAACTACACATGAACATATTTTTTGATCATTATGAAGTCCTTGAACTGCATTGTGCCTTTTAAATGGTATGAATTCTTATTTCAATTTAGCAGAAGTTTTGCTTTAGAGGAATTGTGGGTTTTTTTAATGTAAAGCAGTTTGTGATTTTTTAAATCAATATTTCATTTATGATTCATGTTTTGCAAAAGTGAATAATGTAATACCTTAATGGATGGAAATGGATCATGGCAAGGAGGTCAGAAAGCAACTGCTGCCATTAATCATACACTTTCTAAAAGGTAATCGACAGACAGTGAGTAGGCGAGTCTTCAGACTGTTCCTGCAGGGGCTTGGTATATGGGGTGTATACAAAAATATCAGCTGATTTTAAGAACAGCATATGTCAAAGAGGCACACATTTTTGTGTGAAAATTATCGAGTCTTTGCCTTCAACAAATAGTTTGTCTACTCATTCAAAAACCTTATGCAGTTAATTATAGAAGAACTGCATATGATTAGAGAAATCAGGAGAAATAAAAGGTGCTAGAAGCCCTAATTGTAGGAGGCACTGGACATAATGTGCCTTTGCTAGATGATTCACTGTTTACATTTTCCTAGTTTCTTACTCACAACTCATGCATTTCATCATTTACCTTTCCGACAATACTCCAGAGTCCAACTTTGAGAAATGTGTGCATATGCAAAATAGTATATATGTATGCATACTCACACAAAGTACTTTATAAGGACACATATTTTATGTGCATCCTATATACACACATACTTTCAAGATTATATATATTCACACACTAAACATACCTCATTAAATATTTATAATCCTATCACCAGAATTATATATGTAATCCCATCACATACAGAATTTTGAACATAAGCCTTAATTGAACTTTGTGGAGAGTGGGGTGTCTTTGCTGTGAGTCAGACTGCCCTGGCCTCTCTGGAATGGCATGACTCCTTTTTTAAAAAAAATCAATATAAATGATTCTTTTTTTAAAATTGAAGTGTAATTGATTTACAATGTCATGTCAGTTTCAGGTGTACAATGCAGTGATTCACATATATATATATTATATTCTTTTTCAGATTCATTTCCCTTATAGGTTATTACAAAATATTGAGTATAGTTCCCTGTGCTATATCCAAAAAAAAAAAACAAAAAAATTCCCAATCAAAAAATGGGCAGAAGATCTAAACAGACATTTCTCCAAAGAAGACTTACAGATGGCCAACAAGCATATGAAAAAAAATGCTCAACATCGCTAATTATTAGAGAAATGCAAATAAAAACTGCAATGAGGTATCACCACACACCAGTCAGAATGGCCATCATCAAAAAGTCTACAAATAATAAATGCTGGAGAGGGTGTGGAGGAAAAGGAACCCTCCTACACTACTGATGGGAATGTTAATTTGTACTGTCACTATGGAGAACAGTTTGGAGGTTCCTTAAGAAATGAAAAATAAAGTTACCATATGACCCAGCAATCCCACTCCTGGGGTTATATCTGGAGAAAACCATAATTCGAAAAGATACACGCATCCCTATGTTCATTGCAGCACTATTTACAATAGCCAGGACACGGAAGCAAATTAAATGTCCATCGACAGAGAAATGGCTAAAGAAGATGTGGTACATATATACAATGAGATATTACTCAGCCATAAAAAGGAATGAAATAATGCCATTTTCAGCAACATGAATGGACCTACAGATTATCATACTAAGTAAAGTAAGCCAGACAGAGAAAGACAAATATCATGTGAGATCACTTATACGTGGAATCTGGAAAAAAATAAGGTACAAATGAACTTATTTACAAAACAGAAATAGACCCACAGACATAGAAAACAAACTTATAGTTGCCAAAAGGAAGGGGAGGGAAGGGATAAATTAGGAGGATGGGATTAACATACATACACTGGAATAGCCTGACTTCTGACTCAGCTCCTCGTAGCCACATGTCTTCTAGAAACAGCTGCCAGGGAACTCAGCATTCTCACCTCCTCACCTCCCTGAGCTGATCCAGCAAAAATGGACTTCAGAGGCAATGTTCCCAACATTTTAAATAAGAAATCAATAAATTCAGCACAAATAATCTACAGTCAGGGGGAGGGGAGGGGTGTGGATACGATCAGATGATTCAAATCAGAGCAGAAGTGAATGACCAATCAAATGATGGTAATTGGAAAGTTTACTAAGATTGTGATACCTATCCTTACTGAGTGCCCACTTACATATTTTATAATTTTCACAACTACCCTGCCAAGCAGGCATCATATTCCAAATTTCATTGGTAAGAAAACTGAGGCATGGGACAAGGTAAAAAAAAAAATCATTTCTAAAGACCACATACCCATCAAGTAGCAAAGTTAGCCTTCACATCTTCTAAGTCCCTGACTCCAAAGCATACACTTTGTGCCCTACCATATCTGAGAAGTGGTTAATATCCAAAATATACAAAGAACTCATATAACTCAACATCAAAAAATAAACAAACTGATTAAAAATGGGCAGAGGATCTGAATAGACATTTTTCCAAAGAAGATACACAGATGGCTAGCAGGCACACACATGAAAAGATGCTCAACATCACTAATTATCAGAGAAGTACAAATCAAAACCACAGTGAGATAACACCTCACACCTGTCAGATGGTTATTATCAAAAAGGTAACAAATAACAAGTGTTGGTTAGGATGTGGAAAAAACGGAAACTTCCTGCGCTGCTGGTTGGAATGTAAATTGGTGCAGCCACTATGGAAAGCAGTATGGAGATTCCTCAAAAAATTAAAAATAGAACTACCATATGATCCAATAATTCCACTCCTGGGTATTTGAAGAAAAAGAAAACAGTATTTCGAAAAGATATACGCACCCCTCTGTGTACTGCAGCATTATTTACAATAGCCAAGATATGGAAGTAAACTTCATGTCCGTCAATAGATGAATGGATAAAGAAGATGTGGTATATATATACAGTGGAATATTACTCAGCCATAAAAAGGATGAAATCTTGTCATTTGTGACAACATGGATGGACCTAGAGGGTATTATGCTAAGTGAAATAAGTCAGACAGAGAAAGACAAATACCATGTGATTTCATTAATGTGCAGAATCTCAAACACAAAACAAGCAAACATAACATAACAGAAACAGAGTTATAGATATAGAGAGGAAACAAGTGATCACCAGAGGTAATGGGGGTAGGGAGAGGAAAGAAACAGACAAGAGAGATTGAGGTACAAACTTCCAGTTGCAAAGTAAATGATTCGTAGGTATGAAATCTATGTGGTAAATGTACTTAATAATTATGTAATATCTTCGTATATTGACAGGTCATAACTAGACTTACCATGGTGATCATTTTGAAATGTGTAGAAATATCAAATCACTATGTTGAGTAACAGGAACTAACATTATGCTGTAGGTCAATTACACTTCAAAAACAAACAGACAAACTCATAGACAAAGAGTTTCTCACCCATTTCTCAGATGAGGAGACCAGCTTAGAGAATTTAAGGGCCTTGTCAAGGATCACAGCACCAAGATGTTCACCAAGATACTAACTCCTCCTGCTACAGCAGTTCCTCTGCAATAAACTCAGGGGTCACAGCATCTTTTTGTGACAAGAAGTGATGAATATTAAACCACCCTTGCTCTGCCTTCCCTTTAGAACAAAACTTCCAGATAATTCCGGGAATGGAGAGGCGCTACCTGAAAATCAAATGGGGATCTTCCCGGACCCGGGCACGAACCCGCGTCCCCTGCATCGGCAGGCGGACTCTCAACCACTGCGCCACCAGGGAAGCCCTGCCTTCCCTTTAGAACAAAACTTTCAGATAATTCCGGGAATGGAGATGCTACCTGAAAATCAAATGGGTCTAAGTATTCATAGAAGTCCCAAGCAAATAAAAAGCAGTTCTTTGAACCCAAGATTCAGAGACATAAAAGAACTTGGAGAGCCAAACCAGTGATCTATACTCAAGTCTCATCACTTCCTGGTATTCTTGTGCAAAAAATGTTCATCATCCTCTGCTACTATTATCACAATCAAACATGATTCTGGGATAAGCTTTGGATAGAGAGCTATCAGAAGTTGGCTCAGCGCTAATTCAACAGTCTCTGTCGTAGTACCGTGGCTCACAGCAGAGATCGGTAACTTTTTTCTGTAAAGGACGCGAGAGTAAATACTTTACTCTTTGTGGGTGATATATGGTCTCTATCACATGTTATTCCTTGCCTTTTGTTTGTTTTTACGGGCCCGAGAGTAAATACTTTAGTCTTTGTGTGTGATATATGGTATCTATCACATGTTATTCCTTGCCTTTTGTTTGTTTTTACAAGCCTAAAAAATGACACAAGCCACTCTTAGCTTGAAGACTGAACAAAAACAGCTATAGTTTGCCTACCTGTGGTTTGGAGTGTAAGCTCTGAAAGATTGCCTGGGTTCAAAACCTGACATTTCCTAAGTCAGAAAGAGAAAGACAAATACCATATGATATCACTTATATGTGGAATCTAAAATATGACACAAATGAACTTATCTACGAAACAGAAACAGACTCACAGACATAGAAAACAGACTTGTGGTTGCCACGGGGAGGGGAGTAGGGGAGAGATGGACTGGGAGTTTGGGATTAGCAGATGCAAACTATTATATAATATATAGAATGGATAAGCCACAAGGTCCTACTGTATAGCACAAGGAACTGTATTCAATACCCTGTGATAAACCATAACAGAAAAGAATATGAAAAAAAATGTATATATGTACAACTGAATCACTTTGCTGTACAGCAGAAATTGTAAATCAACTATACTGCAGTAAAATAAATTGAAAAAACAACCTGACACTTCCACTTCTAGCTGTGTTACCTCTGGTGAGTTACTTAACTATTCTGTGCCTCAGGAAAATGAGCAGTCATAATAGCACTTCCCTCATAGGATGTGGTGGGGTTTTAATGATTTAATGCATAGGAAATACTTAGGAGAGCAATGATGTAATTGACAAAGTGTAGGCCTTAGCTTTTATTAATAGGTTTGGGAGGCAGGTCTGAACCTGGTTGGTTTTCCCAGTTATTCAGGGCCGCTAACACCCCTGTGGAAGCCATGGCAACCTGTCAACCAACTGTTCTTTTCTTGTGGCATATCGTGCGCAGGGAGGATAAATACTGTCTGCTCAGAGTATTAAAATAGTTCCCATATGCAGAGTGGGACAAAAATAGCTCTTACCTTACAGGGTTGTTTTGCAGAATAAATGGGCTGATGAATATGAATTTGCTCATTATAATGTATAGCTCTAGTTATTATTGTGGAAGAGACCTGATTATAATTACTAATTAGACAAGAGTTTTGGGCAGAACCTTTCTCTGGGTGATACCCCTGATGTAATATATTTGAAGCATGTATAGTTGATACATGCTTCTTCCTCGTCTTCCCTAGGCTCTGCTTTTTTTTTTTTTAACCTCTTTATTGGAGTATAATTGCTTTACAATGGTGTGTTAGTTTCTGCTGTATAACAATGTGAATCAGCTATATGTAAACATTTGTAAATAGAGCTGCAATGAACATTGTGGTACATGACTCTTTTTAAATTATGGATTTCTCAGGGTATATGCCCAGTAGTGGGATTGCTGGGTTGTATGGTAGTTCTATTCTGAGTTTTTTAAGGAACCTCCATACTGCTCTCTATAGTGGCTGTATCAATTTACATTCCCACCAACAGTGCAAGAGGGTTCCCTTTTCTCCACACCCTCTCCAGCATTTATTGTTTCTAGATTTTTTGATGATGACCATTCTGAGTGGTGTGAGGTGATACCTCACTGTAGTTTTGATTTGCATTTCTCTAATGATTAGTGATGTTGAACATCCTTTCATGTGTTTTGGCAATCTGTATATCTTTTTTGGAGAAATGTCTATATAGGTCTTCTGACCATTTTTAGATTGGGTTGTTTGTTTTTTGATACTGAGCTACATGAGCTACTTGTATATTTTGGAGATTAATCCTTTGTCAGTTGCTTCGTTTGCAAATATTTTCTCCCACTCTGAAGGTTGTCTTTTTGTCTTGTTTATGGTTTCCTTTGTTGTGTAAAAGCTTTTGAGTTTCATTAGGTCCCATTTGTTTATTTTTGTTTTTATTTCCATTTCTCTAGGAGATGGGTCAAAAAGGATCTTGCTGTGATTTATGTCATAGAGTGTTCTGCCTATGTTTTCCTCTAAGAGTTTGATAGTGTCTGGCCTTACATTTAGGTCTTTAACCCATTTTGTGTTTATTCTTGTGTGTGGTGTTAGGGAGTGTTCTAATTTCATACTTTTACATGTAGCTGTCCAGTTTTCCCAGCACCACTTATTGAAGAGGCTGTCTTTTCTCCACTGTATATTCTTGCCTCCTTTATCAAAGATAAGGTGACCATATGTGCGTGGGTTTATCTCTGGGCTTTCTATCCTGTTCCATTGATCTATATTTCTGTTTTTGTGCCAGTACCATACTGTCTTGATTACTGTAGATTTGTAGTATAGTCTGAAGTCTGGGAGCCTGATTCCTCCAGCTCCATTTTTCTTTCTCAAGAGCCCTGCATTTTTGTAGAGTGAAAGCTGGGTCTTAGTCACTCCTCTCGACTCAGCACCAAGGAAAGGACCAAGTGCAGCACTGTAGCTGGATAAAAATATTTTTAAATTAAATAGCTTTATTTTTAAGACATAATATGAAGATTTCATATTTGTGGGTTTGCTTGTGCTTTCTTTCTCTTAGCGCCATTTTCAAATCGCGAAAGACTTCCAATTCAAGATGGCTATCAGAATAAACACAAATTGAACATCCAGTATTCCTAGTAATTACAGAAGAAATACATGCAAACAAACACAACCATCTGTGCCTACACTGGAAAATAGGACGAGGCTGTCAGTCAGTCTTCACAAAGCTAAAAAAAATAAGGACATTGTGATCTCACCTCAAGGCCTTTGAGCTTGCTATTCTGTCTTTCAAATCCATGTATATGGTTCCTGGTTTAAATGTCAACAAATAAAAAATGAAATAATATAAAAAAGAGAGAAAGAGAGACTCTAAAGTTTCCTGAAAGGGGAAAGGAATATGGGATCCCATAGGGGACGGAAACCATAGGCTCAAGTGCATGCTGGGAGAATGGTTGAAAAGATGGAACTGCTCTGGAGGTGCTGCTAGTCCAGGGAGCAGTCAGCAGAGGGGCAGGGAGGCAGGTGGGTCTAGGGTGATCATGGGGATGCTTGTCTGGGATAACACAGAAGGGCAGAATGAGTTGTTCCCTCTGTTTCATTGCCTTGGGCCAAGCATCACATGACAGGGTGCTGGCATCTGAGAGACAAGACAATATATTGTTCCACTGGCAGCCTTAGGAGGAATGGGGAGCTCCTCTACACAAACGCATCACTGCTGGAAAAACATCCCACACATACGAGATCCAAGTAAAGACCACTTTATTTGAACATAGAAAGTAAACCATCTGCAGTTCCTCTCTAAATGCATTGCAAAAAGGTATTCTTCAACAAAGCAAAATTAATATTTGGAATATATAATGATGTTTGTTTCAAAAAAATAAAAACTCTTAATGGAAAAATGGGCAAAAGTCATGAACAGGTAGCATTGATTCTAAAAGATGAAATACGCATGACGAACGAACATGTGGCAAGATGCTCAGCTTCACCGGTAACGAGGCAACACCAATTAGAACAAAGAAATGTAATCTTTTACTCATCAGAGTAACACACATATCAAATACTGCTGGTGCTGTAAAGAAATGAATACTCTTGTTCACCACTTTTGTGAGTGTAAATTTTCATAGCTACTCCACAGTACCATTTTGGCAATGTCTTCTTAGAATGGAAAAATAAGTATCCTCTGTGACTCAGTGACTCTCTGCCTCAGTTTCTACCTTAGAGATGTGCTTACAGGTGCTCAATATGAAAGTTCAAGCGTGTTCATTGCAGCAGTGCTGGAGCAGACAAAACTGGAAACAAACATAAACATTGGAATAAATGCACCACGGTACATCCAGACTATGCAGTGCTTGTAAAGAAATGGAGGCAGATCTATGTTTATGAAGGTGGGAAGGTCCTTAAACATCGTATCAAGTGAGAAAAATACAATTCATGAAACAAGAAGTATAGTATAACAAGACTTAGATATAAGATCGAACTCTCCATATGAAATACAAAGAGAAATAGAGATTGAGAGAGAAACAGAGAGTGAGGGAGAGACAGAGACAGGAGGATTGGGGAGCGGGGGGGAGAGGAGAGATTGATTTAAATTCAAAAATAAATAGTTTTTAAGTGAAGTAAGTCAGAAAGACAAAGACAAATGCCATATGATATCACTTATATGTGGAATCTAAACTATGACACAAATGAACCTATCTATGAAACAGAAACAAAATCAGGGACATAGAGAACAGACTGGTGGTTGCCAAGGGGGAGGAGGTTGGGGGAGGGATGGAGTGGGAGTTTGGGGTTAGCAGAGGCAACCTATTATATATGGGATGGATAAACAACGAGGTCCTCCTGTAGAGCACAGGGAACTATATCCAATATCTTGTGATACACCATAATGGAAAAGAATATGAAAAAGACTGTATATATATGTATAACTGAGTCACTTTGCTGTACAGCACTACTTAACACAACATTGTAATTCAACTATACTTCCATAAAAAATAAATTAAAAAATAAATAGTTTTAATAGTGTAATTGAGCCTCAAGATAGAAAACTGAAAAACACGAAGAAAAAAAACACACACCTCTACTCTTATCCCACGGAGATAACCACATCGAGCATTTTGCTGTATATTCTTTCAGTCAGTTTTCTATGCAGGTATAGGTCGAATTGGAAATGTTACTCGGCCGGGGAGTCTCTTATTTTGGAGGTGAAAAATACTTTAGCGTCAATGAGCGGAGGTAGAGGAAATTGAAAAGCGTGAACCCTGAGAATTCAGGGGAATATGTATGGATCGCTGACACCTTGTGGAGAAACAGGAAAAAATAGGCAGACAATTGTGAAATATTCCCATTACGGGGAACTTGGAGAGTGGGTGAGGCTGGGACCCGAGGAGTTGGAGGGAACGGTGCAGAGAGGCTGAGCACCCCGAAGCGCTCACGCATCCTCTGTTCTCCTCATGGATGCCGTTTATAATAATGAAATTCTAAGGAGAAGAAGCAGATATAACTGGAGCAACCAATTATAACACCTGGACGGGTGTTTGGCAGAGTTTGTGTCTCAGACAAGACGAGCTCTAAAGAGGGAGAATTGGAACTGGAAATACAAGGGTTAAATCTAGTAACTCTAGACCCTGCATGTGTGGGAACTTGGGCCAATTCTGATTTTCTATGTCGCAGAAATATTGTCTATTTCAACTCTGTTTTCATATTTGTCATAGAGCTTTTCATAGTATCCTCTTTTAATTTTCAAACATTTTATGTATCTCTGTGTTCATTTTTCAGGTTATTTGTGCCTCATGTTTCTTGATCCTATTTGCCTAAGATTTGTCTGTTTTATGAGTCATTTCAAAGCTTTCGGTTTTGCTGATCAAATCATTTCTGGGGAAGGAGAAATCTTTTTCATGAATTTCAGCTTTTATCTCAGTATTCCCTTCTTTCGAATCTCTATGGGTTGATTTTCCTGCGTTTTCCCGCCCACTAATGAGATTTTGGATTTTCTCTTTACTGCCTTGCCTGGGTGTCACCCAGAGGCGGTAAAGCATATGGTTAATAAAAAATAATGACAATGAATGAGAAAAGGGCCTGGTCCCTGGAAACACGGAGAAGGACTTTTCCTAGAAACAAGGAAGAGGAAGAGGAGGATGTCAGAGAGACCCGGGCAACGTCTAACCTTGGAGAGAGCTGTCTGAATGTGGAGCAGGGCTGGCCGTGAGATCCCAGATCTGAGGCTCAGTGTTCACAAGGGAACTGAGCTAGATCATGCAGTCAACCGTTAGATAGGGAGGAGGAAAATATTTGTGGCTTATCTGCTGAGACTTTCCTGCCCCCAAACTATCCAGAGAAATCTTAATATTGATTATTTTAATTATTATGTTTACTGATATTGCCTTTATATTAAGAGTAAATTAAACTTTCTAAGAGCTGCAGATATGAGACCCAGAGGCACAGGAGATCAAGTTAGCAATTCTGGATATCAAGAGGTCTATCCTCAGTCAAGTCCAATCTGTTTGCCTTTTGAGTCTTTGATTAAGGTTTAGCCGTAGTTAGCCTACTTTTAAAATGCTTGTTTCTACCCACCCTCCCAGAATCCCTGGGAGAATTTCTCCACACTGCAGTTTAGGAAATTGAAAATATGCCCCCAGAAATGTATTATAGAGAACAAAAATGTGAGATCGCCAAGATTTTTGACTATTACAAATAGGAGAGAAAAATTTGCATCCAAACGGGGCAAATAATTCCACTCACTGTTAATGTAATTATTCCTCTGACTTGGAATTCCTTTTCTCAAGTGTTGCAACGATGCATGATGCCTTTATGCTAACCTTGCAGCCCTAAGCAGCTTTTCCCCCTCCAGTTTCCTATACACCCTCCGGAAGAGTATTCCTCTGCTCTGCTACCTGTTTCTTCCATTAGCCTGTTGCTCACTGGACTGGTTTTCACATTAGCATGTTTTTATAGCACACAATGGTTTCCTCAGTTACACAACAGACCCAGTGCCAATAAACTCGCTTCTAGGTAATGTAAAACATATTTGAACACAAGAATGATTGAATTTTCGGAGCTAAAAATAAGCACTTGTTTTTAATTTTCCATGAGAATGCAGTCTCTCAACCCAAGAGGCCACCTCCTGCCTGGTGAACCCTTTATGCTAAAGTCATCACTCTGTGGCTGGAAGTGTGGAATTCACGTTTCATTACGTAACACAGAGGGAAAAGCCCATATGCAAATCCCGCTTTAATTCCACCATGTCTCTACTTGTTCATAATGCTTTAAAAACCAGATGATAGCAAATACAGTTCAATATAGAAGCAAGCCCCACCATAGCCAATCTACATGGAAAGAGTATCTTTATTTTTATAGTACTAACGATAGCTGGCATTATCTTGTTTAATCCTCATAAAAGCATTATGAAGTTGGTAAGATTATATCTACAAAAGGAAGTCAATCACTTCTCATTTTTACTCAGATGCTGCAAGCTTACCTTGCTGCATCAGCTTTGCTTATTGGAGGAATTTTCTTTTCCTCCAAATGTAGCTTTTGACTGTTAAGGTGTCCTGTCCCAGCCACAAACTACTGATCAACTCTAGAAGGGCATTTAAAAACCATCCACATCTACATTTTTCTTTCTGATGTTGGATACCAAATTTTTCCTTTCAAGATAAAAATGTATGGATCTTCTTTCTATCTGTTGAGGACTGGGCTATTGCTATGGGGTAGAGCCCAACCATGAAAAAAGCCTCTCTTTTAAATGATCTGATTGCAAAAGTTTAGAAAAGATGCTTTTTTAAAAAAACAAAAATGAGCTAAGAGAAGCAATGGTTAAGAGTGAAGGCACTTGAGTCAGACAAACCTGGTTCAAAGTATTATTCAACAAATGTAATCTGTTGTTATTACCTTGGTCTCCAGAATCCAAAAATGTCCTATAGATCTTCTATTAATCCCAAGGTTGTAATGATCTACAC
This sequence comes from Physeter macrocephalus, assembly GCF_002837175.3. Classification (NCBI taxonomy): domain Eukaryota; kingdom Metazoa; phylum Chordata; class Mammalia; order Artiodactyla; family Physeteridae; genus Physeter; species Physeter macrocephalus. The sequence goes on along the minus strand of NC_041224.1, from coordinate 40,243,864 downwards.
CATCACATAATGTGAAGGCCATGCTTAATAAATAGGCCAGTGGCTAAGACAAAGACTCTATCTCAGTATCCAAGATGGAAACGCAACTCAGAGAGAAGGAAAGAGAAGTAGCATTTACTAAGCACCTACAGTGAGCTTTGTATCTTTGCCAGAAAGTTAAAATGCATTGTGTAATGGAACCCTTTCATTATTATGGTAGGTAGATATTATCTTTTCATTTTAATAAAACGAAGCTGAGAGAGGTTAAGTATATGCTTAAGGTAATAGTCATATCATGAAGAGGATTGTTATAGCTGAGCAATTAAATATATAAAGTTAAACATACACATCCAATATGACCCAGCAATCCCACTCGTAGGTAAGGATGTAACAGAATGAACACTTATCCTCACACAAGAACCTGTGAACAAAGCTGTTTTTGCAGCTTTATTCATAATTATCAAAAACGGATAGTCCAGATCCTTCAACCAGTGAACGGATATATAAACTCTGTTACATTCGTAAAGTTGACAACTACTCAGCAATTAAAAGGAAAGAAGTGTTGATCATCCCAAGAACATGAATGAATCCCAAGCGTATTTTGCTAAGGGAAAGAAGCCCAACTCAGAAGTCTATGTATTGTAGGATTCTAATTCCATGACAATCTAGAAGAGGCAAACTGTCGGGATGGAGAACAGTTCACTCCAAGTTAGGGTACAGCGTGATGAAATTTGGGAGCAAATGGGACTCCTCTCTGTCATGACTGTGGTGGTGGACACACAACTCCAGGCTTTTGAGAAAATGCAGGGACTGGACATCACAAGGAGTAATTTTCTTTCTCTATTTATAAAAAGATATATATATATGGTACAAAGAACTTTCCAAAATAATTTGGAAGCTCAAGGCACTATACACTCACTCACCATAATTTTATACTTTTACCAGAACAACAATTTTTATCAAGACAGATCTACATTCGGACCAATTCACTGCTGTTGCTTCCCCATCGGTGGTTCTCGCCTTTGGCTCTGTATGAAGGTGTGATGGTTAACAAGAAATCAGTTGGGTCTACATCTGTGCCTTAGTCAGTAGCAAGACCCCAGGTATTTGATCCCGAATAAAATAAGGAGGAATTTCTTTCACTTTCGCTGATGATACTAGTTACTGTTTTCTGGTCTGTTAAAACTTTCTCAGTCCATCAATAAGAAAGGTCTTACACATACACGTACACACTCTCTATTTCTATAAGCTTGAAATAAAAATTCTATAGAAGGTTTTTTTCCCTAACCATTTTAACTGTTGCTATTTTATCTAAATTTTATTTAAGCCTCCAGAAAAAAGAAAATTTTTAACTTCCCCAAAACAGGGGTTAAATGAGTAACACGCTTTCAAAAGTCAGTCACCACTTGCCCTTAATGTTTGTCCCTATTTCTTTATCCTTTGCAACTCTTTAAAAAATAGTATAAGGAAGGCAAGTTTATTGTAGAAAACAAAGGTAAGCCTTAATAAAGGAAGAAAAACAACCCATATTATTACACTTTAGAAATAAACCCTTGAAATTGTATAAATTCCAAATGTTTTATGAGTATCTAATTACATGTTTGATTTTAAAGTATGCCCACTCTATATAACATACTTTGTGAACAGCTTTCTTCACTTGAGTATGTCCTGCTATGAAAATGCATTAATGTTCACAAATGTACTTTGTCACACAATGTTATCGGGTACATATTGCAAGGACACCCCATGATTAAGTTTGTCCCCACGATTCATTCTATTTCCTATTGTTGGACATAGAGACTGCATATTTTTGATTTACTTATAATCTTGCATTAAACCATATTTCTAAACTTTTGCTACATCCTGAATGATTTGTTCAGGCAAAATTCCTAGAAACACAAATACTGAGTCAAAGAGGAGCCACATTTTTAAAAATTTAAAACAAATACTAAAAAATCTAATATCTGTTCATTGTAGAAAGTTAACAAACAGAAATAACCAAGAAGAAAAGTATTTAAAACAATAATAATAGTTGTATCATATGCACATAATCATGTCTGGGCTGATTTTTCCCCCAGACCTCTTTTTATGCATATTTATTTAACTACCTATAAATACATTTAAGATAATTTTTCTTACAATTGCTCTATACCTATAGTTCAGATATATATTATATGTATATCTACCCATGAAAAATATTTTTACAACAGGTTTCCTGCATAGTGGATACTTGTAAATACTTCTTGAATTAATACATATATGAATAAAAAATAGGATAATTCTGTAGATGCTAGATTGTAATCAGTGTTGTTACTTAAAAATATTTTTAACAGCTATTCATGTTAATTATTTTCACCCATAACATTTTTGTAATGAGTTAATAGAATTTATAATGTATGAATAGAACCATTTTGGAACTACTAACAATAGCAGCACAATTAAATAACAACAATAGCAGCACAATTAAATAACAACATATGCCAAAACTGAAGTCATTGAAAATTTGGAGCATTTACTATATTTACTATAAAATAAAAATGAATTAAAATAATTGAAATTACTACTTAGTATAAGAAGTCAGAGAATGCATCATTAAATAGACGTATGGAAAAAGAAGCAAGGAATTAACAGCAACGTATATTTTAATGAATTGGGAAACTAATTTAGAGCATGAACATACAAGAGCTGGATTTTTGGGGAAAAATAATCAGCTCCCCACCCCCAGTTGAAGAATTGGAATCCAACTACTCTAAATTCTTTGTTCTAATAAAAATTGAAAATTGTTTATATTTACATACAACAAATGCATGTTACTAAAATGGCTATAACCATAGCTGAAGATGGAATTACAAAATTATGAGAGACTACCATATGGAAATATGTGCTAATAAATTTGACAATTTTAGTGAAGCACATGGTCTTTGTGGAAATGATCATGGACTAAAATTTATTTATGAGGAAGAAACAAAACCTGAAAAGACCAATAACCCTGAACTTGAAAAACTCGTCATACAAGTAACTATTTTAAAAAGCCAGGCACAGATAGTTTTACAGGTGCAGTGTTTCAAATCCTGATAAAACAAACAATTTCTCTGCTGTCTGAACTCCTGCAGAGACCACTAAAATAAGTCAACATCATCATTTTATGAAGCTAACAATATCCTCATAGAGAAATTTGACAAAGATAACATAAAGAAGAAAACCACAGGTCAGTTTATGTATGGAAACACATGAACCATAGATAAAATATTATTTGAACTCAAACACTAAATTAAAAGAATAATACATGATGACAAACTAGGTTTTATTCCTTGATTTGAAAGAGAATCCCAAATTATGAAATATATTCAACAGAGGCTATCCACTATAATTACTGTTATTTAACATTATTCTAGAGGTAGCAATGATGCTAAGATGTTGAGAGATCATAGACTTAACGGGAAGATTTTATGGATAATGCTATTGGCACAAAACACTGAGATCCCAAGAGAAGAAGTAAAAATTATTAAATGCACTCTTGGGGTTCAAACCTCTCTGAACTTGGGGTGCCTTTTCTTAAGTTCACCTGATAATGTCCGTGTTGTTTGTCATACGGTGTATGTTAAGCTGATGACGGAGGGAAAGAATATTAACTGCACTTCACCGGGAAACGTTTTTAGTTGTGCAGTTAATAAGACTGCCAAAAGCCATAGTAAAGGCAGGTTTTGGGTTCCTATAACGGTGGAACAGCCTTTCAGGACTAACATTCCGTCCAAGAGATAACAATGATAAAATGACAAAACATTTTCTTAGGAAACGATTATTTAGAAACACTGGATAATAAGGAAAAGTGGGTGGAAACTGGGGTAGATGGAACTCTTGAAATAAATGAACCACACTCATGGGATGAGACCGTTTTCATGTGGATTACTAAAGTATCTAGAGATAAAGGGGCAACAGTGTCCCAATTAACTAATGATTTAGAAAAGAATGGTATGTGTACACATATACATACATATATGATAATAATAATAGGTAGATAGGAAAAAGGAAAAACCAAATAGGGAAAATTGTAAACTATTGGTGAATAATTGTTGTAAAAGTGTAAGAGAAGTCTTTGTACTATTTTTTGCAACTTTTCTGTAAGTTTTATTTTTTTTTAATTTTTTTATTTTTTTCCATGATTACTCAAAAATCACCGTGTTTCCACCACCACATGCCAGCACATTCTGGCTGTCCCCTAGGGTGCAGGAGGTCAGTGCTTGGACACCTGGATTCATATGCCGTGTACAACTATTCCTCCCAACTCCACACTTCTCTTGAGCTTTTTTTTTTTTTTTGCGGTACGCGGGCCTCTCACTGTTGTGGCCTCTCCCGTTGCGGAGCACAGGCTCCGGACGCGCAGGCCCAGCGGCCATGGCTCACGGGCCCAGCCGCTCCGCGGCATGTGGGATCCTCCCGGACCGGGGCGCGAACCCGGTTCCCCTGCATCGGCAGGCGGACGCGCAACCACTGCGCCACCAGGGAAGCCCTGTAAGTTTTAAATGATATCAAAATAAAACTTACAGGGGCTTCCCTGGTGGCGCAGTGGTTGAGAGTCCGCCTGCCGATAAAAAAAAAAAAAGGAAAAAAAAAAAAAACTTACAAAAATTGGTACAAAGACTTTGGAAAACTGGAGTTTTAAAAATAAAGTTAAATGTATACCTGCCCCGTGATCCAGGAATTCCACTCAGATATTTACTCAAAAGACATGAAAACATGTTTACAGAAAGATTTCTACAGAAACAGTCATAGCAATTATATCCTTAGTAATAAGAAAATGGAAACAACCCAAGTACAGTGAGTTCCCTACATACACACGAGTTCCGTTCCAAGAGCACATTCCTAAGTCCGATTTGTTCATAAGTCCAACAAAGTTAGCCCAGGTCCCCAACTAACACAATCGGCTCTATAGTACTGTACTGTGATGGGTTTATAATACTTTTCACACAAAAAATACATTAAAGACGAACACACACAAATAATAAATAAAACATTTTGACTCTTACAGTACAGTAACTTGAAAAGTACAGTAGTGCAGTACAACGGCTGGCATCGAGTGAACAGGCAAGAAGAGTTACTGACTGGAGGAGGGGGAGGAGGTGGGAGATGGTAGAGCTGAAGGACCGTCAGTAACAGGAGACGGAGGGCGAGCTGCAATGTCACTCACGCCTGACGTGGATGGCACAGGTTCTGGTTCCTCACTGGATTCAGTTCTATCTACCCTCTTAAAAAAACGATCCAGTGAGGTCTGGGTAGTAGCTCTTTTTTTCTCGTCATAGATGACATGGTGGCTCTGGATTGCATTCTGAACGGCTGCTGCAAACATCCTGTACTATTCTACATTCGGGTCCTGTGCCTCAAAAACTAACAGTGCCTCCTCAAATAAAGAAAATCCCCTTGCCATTTCCTGCATCATGAATATCTTTGGTTCTTCAGTTACTTCTTCCTCTTGTCTCTCTTTGTCCTTTCTCTGGGCACGTTTTTCGCATCTTTGAAAGTTCGCAACTTGAAGGTTCGTATGTAGGGGACTTACTGTACCCACCAACAGGAGAATGGATAAACAAACTTGTTATGTTTGCAAAATGGAACACTATTCAGTAATAAAGAGGAAGGAACAGTGTGATTGACTCTCAAAAACAGTGTGTTTAACAAAAAAGACAAGCACAAAAGATGACACATGATAAGATTTCATCGACATGACGTTGTACAACAGGCAAAACTCATCTATAGGGATAAAAATTAGAATAGAGGTTGCTAGTGGGGGAATGAAGATTGAGAAGGAGAGTGAAAGAAATTTCTGGGGGGGGTTGGAAATGTTCTATATCTTGATTTGGGTGGTGGGTGCATGAATATTTATAACTTACAGAATTGTATCATTTAAGGTCTCTGGGCATTTCAACAGATATAAATTTTTCCTCAATTTTAAACCATACTCTGGAAATACAGCACATTCCATAGTCAGTCAATACAGCAAATAATGCAATAGGCATTCTCCAGTACATAGCCTTCAGATATTACCAGAAGTGTCTAGTCTCTGGATTTTCTGACTTAAGTCAAAACTTCAAAAACAATTCTAATTCCTAAAAGTGAAGGTGCCCCCCAGAGTAGTAAAAGGAAAGAAAAAGGCCCAAGGCTAGTGATTTGACATGATTCCTGGAAAATAAACGAAGAATCAATTGAAAAACTGCAGTGGCAATTTAGAAAACCAGTTACAAAATGAAGTTGTAAAAAGCAATAACTTTCTTATAAAACATAAGCTATTAAAATATAAGAGGGAAATATTTTAATAACACCAAAAATATAAAATGCCTACCAATAAATTTCAAGGAAATATATAGAATGCATGTGAAAAAAAAAAGCTACTAAACCATACTAAGAGGCATAAAAGAAGAAATGGAGAAACGTTCAATGTTTCTGGATAAAAAGACTCATTACAAAAACATCACTTCTCCCTAAATTAACATAGAAAATATCTTCCTAATCAAAAGCTCAACGTGATTTGTCTTTAACCTTGACACAATTGTTATTTATAACAATAAAGATACAATGAAACTGTCACCAGAATAAGCAAACCAATAGAACAAAAAAGAAATCCCAGAAACAATTCTAAATATATATTGCGATGTAGAATATAATGATTTTGTTATTTCAAAAACTGGAGACAGAATAATTTATTCAGTACATGTGGCTAGAACAACAGGATAACTGTTTGTGAAGAAAAGAATAATTTGAGATTCCTAGATTCTATCTTACCCCAAAATAAATTTCCGATGGCTGAAAATAAGAAAGAAAACTATAAAAACATCAAAAGAATAAGTGAATATGTGTATGATTTTAGATTAGGAAAAATATAATGTTTAAAAATAGAAATAATGTTTTCTGAGATAACCTGACAGTTAATATATTTGAATATATAAAATTCTATTTCTGTAGGTCTAAAAATACAATTAAATGCAAATGACAAATTAAAACGGGAAGATTCTGCAACATCTATGATAGATAAAAGTAAGTTAATGTTCTTAATATATAAACAGCTTTTCTGAATCAATGAAAACATATACTTCTAGAACATGGTTTCTCAACCTCAGCACTATTAATACTTTGGGTAATTCCTTATTGTGGGGGCCTGTCCTGAGCACTGTAGGATGTTTAGCAGCATTCCTGGCCTCTATCCACTAGATTAGTATCTTCCCAGTTGTGACTACCAAAAATGCCTCCAGACATTGCCAGCTGTCCCCTGGGAGGCAAAATCAATCCTAGTTGAGAACCATGGATCCAGAAGAAAATTTTCAGGATTTTTCTCTGGTGGTGGCATTACCTTTCACTGAGAAAAGCAGATGAGAGATAAAAATATATAAATAAAATGAATATTTATATCTGTCTTCCAAGTTAACCAAGCCTCAGAATTCTGTGGGTGCTAATGTGTCTACATTAATCATAATAACTAAGATTTAATCAGGGTTTGCCTTTTCTTGTTCAGACAGGCAGTCCATCCCCTTCAAGTGTCTTCCCAGATCATGGAAGTGCCAGGGTGTGAGTCACAAGTCCCCCCATCCCCTTCCCCCCAGTCTCCTTCTGCTGCTGCCACGCCTGCCTCCACATTTGTGGTCCATCTTCAACTCTTGTCAGGCAACTCCATGGATCTCTGCAGTCCTTTCCAACGTGCAGCAGCTACCTGCCACCATTCCCCTGCAACTGAGAAAAGCTGGGACCTGGGACCCTTTGCTGTAATGCTTGCACCTGGGCAAACCTCTCTTCAAGCAACGAAATACAAAGAAACTATATGGGACTGAAAATAACTGTGTGCATGTGCAGTTGGGGCAAATTATGGACAAAAAGATACAAAGGCCAAAAACACTCAACTGCCACTTCTGAAGAGCCAGGGGCAAAAACAGTGTGTCGGGAGCAAAAGCAGGGTACTGAGCATGCCCCCTGCACTCAACACCACCTAAGGGGTGCCAAAACACCTAAGACACCCCTTTGGCCCGACCCCTGGACACACCCCTACCCTCACCCCAGATAAGGAACCAGCTCGCTCCACTTCAGGGAGTGAGCTAGGGAACCTGTTACTTGTTCTTGCTGTCCCCTGCTGCAGCAGGGGCCCTGGTAAAGCCTTGCCTGAATTTCTTGTCTGGCCTCTAGTCAATTTCTATTGATTGGGGAAGGCCAAGAACCTTGGTCAGTATCACAACCACAAATCAGGGAAGCCACCACCATCCCAAAGCTTCATGGAGGTTTGACATGACATGGGGTCGAGAATATTTCTATGCTTATATTCCAGCCTGTCAGAAGGAGTCCAATATCTGTGCTGCTTAGACTATTATGTTTCACACTTTTATAATGTTTTTGGTGAAAGGCTCTTTGTTTTATTAACCTCTTGTTCTCCAGAGTCCAAAAGGGTTTGGGCCAGGAGATCAAGGTCAGGGCCAAAGGCCGGTTTGCTCCAGTTGCCTCTCCCTGTGCTGCTGGAGGGATCCCTCAATGGCTCCCGTACGTCCCATGTGGCTTCATCTGCCCCTCAGGATGTGCTTCACTTACAGAGTTCTCAGGTGGACCTGCTCCCTTCACTCACCTGACAAGCTAAGAAATGTCTGGATCTTCCTTAAATTCAAACCAGGAGCCCCTACCCCTAGAAAAAGTGGTGGGGAAAAAAATACATGGAAAAGTTCCCTGGAGGGCTCCTTGGAGAAATGGTTCATTCCGGGCTGGCGCTGGGAAAGGTCAGGATGAGCTTGAAGCAGCTTGCTGGACCAGAAAGTAAGGAAGTCCACAAAAGATGGTGAGGCCAGGAGCCTGTTTGAAGGGGCTCCCACTGGCCAAACCTGGCATGATATGAGCACCCCCCAAATAGTAATTTTATAATCCATAGGATAAAATAATAACCAGAGGTCTATGATGATATATAAGAAAATGAATAAATAGACAAATAAGAAGAAATAAATGTAAGAGAAGGAAACACTCTTTTACAGTAGATTGTCAGCTAATAAATATACAAGGTCTTTATCTCACAGATGAGGCCATGGATGGCTTTTTATTTTTCTTTTAGCTTATCAGTATATCCTAATTCTTGTTACTTTTTACCATGAATCATTGCCTATATAATAAAAATGCAAAAAGTCACCTGTGGTAAATCTCTTGTAAAGGTGTGCTCATGTTCTATTTCTTGTGGGTGATATTTGTCTCCTACTTCGATGTGAATGAGTTTTTGGTAGGCCTTATCTTATTTGTTTGTTTCCTGTTATGTTAGAAAGAGGGCAAGTCTTCTTGGCAGGGCCACCCTGCTCAAAGGCCCCCCAGCGGAGGTGGTGAGTGGAGCTGAAACCCAGCCCCTGATCTGCCTGCTAAGCTGTGATGAACTGTGTAGGCATCTCCCCGCAGGGCATCTGTATTCTAACTCACTCACGGCCCTGTCCTAGCTTGCTATGACCTTCAAAAGATTCTGGGTGGGTCCCTTGCAGTTTACCTGGTTACTGTTAGAATTCTCCTCTTCAGTCTTAAGATCAAAGCCTGGTAGTATAAGCAGCCATGTCAGCTCAGTCATCCGGCACTAAAGGTCTACAGAGGTTGAAGTCGAGAGCAGTCTAGGAGGAAAGGTCATCTCTTCAAGTGGCCTCCTCCTCAGAGTTTGGTAAACCTGCTGGGCATGAGGTCTGATTTCCTAGTTCTCTGCTCCAAGCATGTGGCTTGGCCATGTCAAGATTCCTGCCACCTGGGTGCGCAAGAATGTCTAGTTTTATAAGAAGTGGCTCTCCTATTATTGAGAAGCTGGGCCAGGTAATAAACCCTGCCATCCACAGGCTTTCTACTTCGTGAGGGTCTACTGGTCCTTTCAGAAGCCACCAACAAATGTTGGTCCCCACTGGTAACAGGGTTGCCCCCGTCTTTTACTGGAACCACTGTCACATGTAACTCTTCCTCCTTCTGATTTGGAGTCACTGGTGAAATACCCCTCTGGTCCCTCTACCGTACATCACTTTCTGGGGAAGAAAAGGCACCGCTTAACAACTTCCTTCACCATGAGCCCACCTACACTGTAGATAGAAGCAGTTCCTCAAAGCTTAGGGCATGCAGTGGGCATGCTTCCCAAACCTCAACCATGCTATAGGCTTTTTTCTCTGTTTGAAGTTTTCTGGGACTATTTCCATCAGTGTCTTTTCTGGGAGGGTAGAGTAGAAGGGAGGATAGACACTGAGAGGGGCCTTTTCAGAATAATTTGCCTTCGGGCATGTGCTTCTAGAAAGAGGCTGGTGGAGAAGTTAGTCCTTCGGGAGAGGAAGTACAGTGACCACTAAGATGAGAACTCTAGGTCTCAGGAGTATCCAAATAATGCATGACCCAAGGCCTAGACCGTCTCACTGCCACTGAGACTTGTCCTGGTTGTATTAATCCTTGCCAACATGACTAGGACCAAAGCAAGAAAGGAAGGGAGGAATGTGGAAGTGAGGGAGGGAGGAAGGAAAGAAGGGAAGAAAGAGAGAGAAAGAAAAGAAAAAAAGAAAAAAACCTGGAAGTAGATAAAGAGGTTGAAGATGTCCAAAGGTTGTAGGTACCAAGAAGAAAACTTCTAATTCCTCATGTCAAATGGATGCACCGATCCTGCCATCTGAGAGCACAGTCTTTCCCAGTTTAAAGAAAACCACAGGGCTTCCCTGGTGGCGCAGTGGTTAAGAATCCGCCTGCCGATGCAGGGGACACGGGTTTGAGCCCTGGTCCGGGAAGATCCCACATGCCGCGGAGCACCTAAGCCCGTGCGCCACAACTACTGAGCCTGCGCTCTAGAGCCTGTGCTCCGCAACAAGAAAAGCCACTGCAATGAGAAGCCCGCGCACCGCAGCGAAGAGTAGCCCCCGCTCGCGGCAACTAGACAAAGCCCACGTGCAGCAACAAAGACCCAAGGCAGCCAAAAATAAAATAAATAAATTTAAAAAAAAAAAAAAAGAAAAAGAAAACCACAATCACTGATCGGCAGTATTGTACCCATTCTCGACCTTGAGCTGCCATTGTGTCAACTGTAGCTACATCTCAGTGGCTATAAGGATGAGGCTGAGGTGCTGAGGGAGAAGGAGGACGGACAGACAAGGTGACGACATTCAGTCAGGTGAAAAGGCATGCAAAAAAGACAGGGAAGGAAGAGAGAAAGAGCATGTCTAAATGGAGGGTTGTAAGTAGTGAAGAGTGGTTACTAACAGGGTCCATTTTAGTGGAATTGTGAGAGATGATTCTGGAAAGGTAGGCAGGGGCCACAACGTGAAGGATCTTATGGACTTTGCCTTGTACATGATGGGAAGTCAAAGAAGGATTTTAAGGAGATGAGGACCAAAGACAGTTGACCCTGGTGACAGGTGGGGGGATGGATCTGCCTAAGGTGCCAGAAGTAACTGATGACAGCACCAAGTCTAGAACTCAGCTCATTGTAATTCCATACTGTTTATCTTTCTTTTATGCTTTGCACTGTGTGTGTGTGTGTGTGTGTGTGTGTGTGTGTACATGTTGAGAGAGAAGGGGCAAGACTGGCAAAGTTTGGAGAGAGATGAGGCTCATTAATTAATTCAACAACCATTTTGTTGCTGGGTTGAGCAAATTTGAGTGGTGATATGAAAAGGGCAAAAGTGCTTAAAAATCTGGGAAAGGGAATCCATTTCTGGTGCATTGGTTTTGATTATTTCTCAGCTATATAAACATCCAAAGAGATGACCTCATTTATTCCACAGGCATGACCAAAAATTATGGCACAGATGTTCTGAAATAAACAATGTCAGTGCAAGCACATAGCTGCACAGCCCTGTAATGGCCCCAAGAAGAGCTTAGTCTTTTTTTTTTTTTTTTTTTTTTTACGTAAACCACAAGTTAAGGCTAAGTCAGAAAGAAAATAGAAAACTTTCTTCATCTGCTCTGTTCTTGGTTTCATGTTTTATGGATGGCCCGGGAGGCCCTCCGCACGCCTTCCTCCACTAAGGAATTTGTGGAAATAGCATTTCTCCTGTTGACAGGATTCTGCTGAGAACTGAATTTTCTGCCATTTTCATTACTTTTTTCTAAACGTTCCACGGTTCTGCTTTTTATAGACAGCCTTCCATTTGATACTGGTTGTAGCTACTCTCAAAGTAACATTTACATCCAAAAGGCTGTAAATTGTACATTTTTGGCCCTGGAATTTTTCCTGGACTTCACTAAGAGCAAGGGTTATGCTCTGTTTGTCTGTTGTTTTTTCCCAAAATCTCCCACAGTACCCAGCACATGCCACAACACATAGTAGGTGCTTTATTCTCAGCACTGCTGTGCGTCTTCCTGGCTCAGAATGCCAAAAGTGATGATTGCATAAATGGGTGTATTGGGACAAGACAGACGAGACCCTAGCCTGGATTTGTTTCACACTGAAATGGAATTGGAACAAAGCCCAGTTTTGAAGAATAATTAAACATTCTGTCATTCAGTTTGGTGAGGGCTGAGAACCAGATTTAAATTATTTAAATAAACGACCACAGCAAAATATTTTACCCAAGAGCAAACTCATCCCTCCAACAGCTAAGAATGCAGTTGCTTCCATCACCTGCAGGTTTCAGCTGAGATCTGCATGGCCTTCTCATAATTGAGAACTTAGTTACATAAAGAGCGTTCTTCACTCAAGGAAAATGTTCTCCACAATACTTAATATAATTCACTTCATTCGTAAGGACCTACAACTACAAAATCTTTTATTAGTTATACTATTATACTAGGCAATGGTTGGATTTTAGACTATTATAATACTTCCCCAGAAATGGCTCCAGGGAAAATATTGTTATTACCTAGCAAAGAAACCTGATTTTAAACCAAGGTATTTCTGCAGAAATTTTTAATGTAACTATTATTCAATAGGTACATAAAATTATATTTATTTATTTATACAGTAATAAGGAGTATACAAAGACCATAAAAATGGAAGTGCCAGCTCTAAATAGTTTACTGTCAAAATTAAGTGGGTGTCACTTCATCTCTATGAACATGGGTAATAATATAGTAGATTTCAGTCTGTGGACAGAGAAATAAAATATCCCTACATTGAAACAATAGCTTAATACATGTATGAATTTTATCTTAATGCTGTCTACATTCACGAGTCTATTTATTTATTTATTTTATAAACATTTATGTGGCAACAAAAATGATCCAGATTGGTGGTTTCCAAGATGAATAAAGTGCTGTCATTACCCTTGAATAAGTCATGTGATAATGAGTTGATACGGAGCAATGGACACTTAGGGAGTGCCTAATATTTCAGTCTGTTCCTCACAGGGGCATGATCAACCCTGTTAACAAAGATGAAGGAGGAGCTCAGAGCTGTTAAATTACTTGCCCAAGGAAACATTTACCAGGCCCAATCTAGATAAAAATCCATGACTGAAAACATATAATTCATCAAAAATTGAAGTACAAAAAAGCCTATATTCATAAAAGAGAAAGATACAGACATTGATTCAAAAATTATATTCTTCTCTCCAGAGTCTCCTTTTCCTTCCCCAATGAACTCACTTGCAACCTAGATTTTGGGACTAGATGCTTTTCTACACGAATTATTTTTAACATTTGAGAAACAGATTAGTTTTTCAGGAATGGCAGAGTGGCTCCTATGAGACCAAATCTCGTGCAGAGAACTGTAAGCTCCGGACAAAATTTTTAAAACAACTTCATGGAGGTACTGGAGAGGTACTCCAAACAGGGAGAAACTGTAGGAGACTGGATGCTTGGACGAAGGGAATTGGACCAGATGTTTTCTATTTTTACTGTTCTTTGCCTGTGGGAAGACTCCAGTCAGCACCATGTGAAGCTGCTAAAACTTAGACAGAAACCCACAAGCTTACACTAGAAACTCTCATTCTTACTGGCTGGAAGAACCAGAGTATGATCACAGCAGGTCAGAAATATCCTAACAAAGAACGAGCCAGAGAAGAGGAGTCACAATTTTTTATGTGTAAACCTTTGAACTACAAATATATAGGCTGACTCGAAATAGCCCAGCTAAGAATAAAATTACAAAAGAGAGATTTTAACTGCCTCTCGCCTAGAGGAGAAAGTTTGGAGTTTCAGCCCAGACAAATTGAATGCCTGCTAAAACAAGGCAAGAAACAAAAACAAAAACCCAAGCTCTTTAGAGGAATATAACAGAGCTTATAGTCTCCTAAATACATCTTTCACAATGTTCAGTATGCTATCCAAAATTACTAGACATACAAAGAAATAGGAAAATGTGACCCATATGGAGACTCTGATGAAGCCTCAGATGATGCAGGTCCCCCATATGACAATGCTTACTTTCCTTAGGATTTCTCCATCTCCCCCTCTGCCCTGCAGACCAGTACTTAGGGTTGTTGCCCAGCATAAGTCCACTGAGCTAAGAATGGTGGCACTAAGATGTAAACACAGATCGCATAACTCCAGGGCCCAGGTTCTTAACCATTTTTACTATACTGCCTTAAATCATCTTGCTACAAAGCATCGATAATCACTTAGGACTGTATTTTTTTCCCATATTGAAGCCACTAGCCAGGTGTGACTATTGAAATTTACATTAATTAAAATGAAATAAAATGTAAAAATTCAGTTCCTCAGTGACACTAACTCCATTTCAAATGTTCAATAGCCCCATGGCTGGTGGCAGCCTTATTGGTCAGTGCAAATACAGAACATTTCCATCATCACAGGAAGTTCTATCAGACAACACTAGCTTAGAACATACAATGGCAAAAATAAAATCACACTCAGTTATATTAGCAATGATGTATAGTGTACTTACCAGAAAACTTAAACTCAATGACAAAGCCCATATGAAGAAAAACTCAAAGCTTTATTAAGTGGAATAAAAGAAGAATATCTAAAAGCCAAACCATGTTGCTTGGTGTAAGGATTAGTGTCGCCAATTTACTTTACACATTTAATGTTATCTAGTTAACATCAGAATATAATTTTATTTTTTATTACACTTTGACAAAACAAATCTAAAATGGCTCTGAATTGGAAAAATATTAAGAGTAAAGAATGAATGGATATTTTCATGTCTAGATATTAGTGAACTGTATTTGTTTCTTAGGGCTGCTGTAACCAATTACCACAAACTTCATGACTTAGAATGACAGATATTTATTCTTTCACAGTTCTGGAGGCGAGAAGTCTGAAATCCGCCAGGGCTATGTTCCCTCCAGGGTGCAGGTAGGGGCTCAATGGGAGAATCCATTCCTTGCCCCTTCTAGTTTCTGGTAGCTGCCCTGGCACTCCTGGGCTGGGGTCCTATCACTCCATTTTCTGCCTTTTCTTCTATGTATGTCTCCAATCTCTCTCTGCATCCCTATATGGATACTTGTTGGATTTATGACCCATGGGGATGATCAAGGATAAGCTTCTCCTCTCAAAAATCTTTAACTTAATCATAGCTTTTACCATGTAAGGTGACATTTACCCTATCAGTAAGGTGATATTCGCAAATTCCAGGGATTAGGAAATGGACATATTTTTTGCTGGGGTCCCCAACCCCTGGGCGGCAGACCGCTGCAGGTCCGCGTCCTGTTAGGAACCGGGGCCGCACAGCAGGTGGTCAGCGGCGGGCGAGCGAGCAAAGCTTCATTTGTGGCTCCCCGTCGCTGGCATTACCGCCTGGACCATCACCCCCCCACACACCCCGCCCCTGCCCCAGCCGTGGAAAAACAGTCTTCCACGAATCCTGTCCCTGGTGCCAAAAAGATTGGGGACCGCTGTTTTAGTGGGCCACCATTCAGCCCACAATATTTATATTATAAAATATTAATCATTAAAATAGGGTGGAAGTACCAAAAAGAATCTAAGCATTGTAGGAAATGAAAGAGGAGGTGAGGTATGGGAGGAAGGAAGGGGCCAGTGAGCATACCATACAAATGTTAATCTCACAAGTAGTCACAGTTTTAAAATAGTGAACGTTTCCTTTGCTTTTGTCGTCATCAAAGATTTTATTTTTAATTAAATATCCAAAGTTGGCAGTGGTGTAAGAAAAGAGTGCCATTATACTGCTGATAGAAGTACACATAGAGAGACTTATAAAGCCATCCTAGAAGACATTTTGGGAACATTAGTTAAAGCCCTGAAATGTACACATCCTTTGACCCAGCCCTGTACCCTAAGAAAATAATCAGAGATATTTATAGACATGTATAGACAAAGCAAATCACAGCTCAAGTATTTTTAAAAGTAAAACTGAGAGAAAACCCAAATGTCTAACAATGGACGAATGCTTTTCTAAACAATAAGATATCCACCTGACGATGTAGTGAAGAATATAAAATCACAGAGGAGAATGTCATGATATATTTCTGTATGTAAAAAGAGAAGCTTCAAAACAATGTACAGAATGATCTAATTAGTACAGGTTACATACATATGTGGTTATGTATTGTGTGTATATAATTTATTTACAGAATATACACGTGGAACCAAAGAATAGAAGGGGGTATACTAAAAGGTTAATGGAATTAATACATTTGCTAATTCATTGTATTAATTCTTTTATTGAAACAAAATTTGTGGCTTGTGTAATGATCAGATTTGATAAATATGTGACTTGGAATTAATAACTCAATGAACAGTCTTCTGCAGAAAAGAAAATTTATGTCACCCAGAACCGGAAGGCAGATAAGAACAAAGTTTTCTTCATCTCAGTTCTATTCGGTTCCAGGTGCTCCAGATCAATTTGGTCTTCAAAGACCTTTATGAAGTAATTTTTAAAAATTCACAGCAGAGCAGAAGCAATGTTTATATTAAAATTTAAGGAGGGATGCATGATAAAACATGTATAGATGCTAAGAACTTTCACAACGTAAAACCATATTTTCGAGAGAGCAGGAAACCAAAAAAGTGCACAGTTATTTTGCAAAACCATTGTTCGGGTTTTATTGATTCTTTGTGAGGTTTCTTAATGTGTGCAAAAGAAGCCCCAGACCCATTGCTTCACTACTGTTACCTGCTTATACAGTAACCATTTCTGTGCACTCAGAATTGACCACTGGGTTATTTAACCTCTCTGTTCACTTTAGAACAAAGAAAAGTGACTTTTTGCTCCCCAAGGCAGTTCTCTCCCACTCAGTTTTCTTCAACTGGAAAAATAAAATTATCAACACCTGTGATGCGTAAAAATCTCTTGACTCTACAAAAGAATTATGATTATTTTTCCAATCAGAAAAATTTTCTTTTTGCCTAACCTGTTTCCTTTGCCCAATCCTGTCATATCAGAGTTCAGAGCCAGTGTTCAAGGGCCTCAAAAGAGATTTGGTTCTATTATCATGACCTGTGGTTGGTTTCCAGCAGGTTAAGAAGCTTCTTGTATACCAGGCATTTAAAGGAGCCAGTGGGTTTCCTCCAAAACACTTTAAAAAATATCCACCTAGGGATTCCTTGGTGGCGCAGTGGTTAGGAATCCACCTGCCAGTGCAGGGGACACAGGTTCAAGTCCTGGTCCGGGAAGATCCCACATGCCGTGGAGCAACTAAGCCCGTGCGCCACAACTACTGAGCCTGCTCTGTAGAGCCCGTGAGCCACAGCTACTGAGCCCGCGAGCCACAACTACTGAAGCCCATGCGCCTAGAGCCCGTGCTCCGCAACAAGAGAAGCCACCACGATGAGAAGCCTGCGCACCGCAACGAAGAGTAGCCCCTGCTCGCCGCAACTAGAGAAAGCCTGTGTGCAACAACAAAGACCCAGCACAACCAAAAATAATAAATAAATAAAATAAATAAATTTATTTTAAAAAATTATCCACCTAAAGGACAGTTTGTGTATACGCTTGTACCTTACTTTACTTGGATGGTACCTAGTTAAACATAATTTCATACTAGGCCTAGTTAATATTTATACCTTGTTGTTTTTGTTAAGAGTTGTATTTTACGTAGAAAAAGACCAGTAGGTAGAAAAGAGCTCTTTGCTGAATGTGCCCACTGCAAAGCCACAGCTGAGTTATGGTGAGACCTCCTAACTTTCTACCAAAAAGAGGCTTTTTCTGAAGAGACATGCGTGCCCTCCTCTTATTCGCCCCGTGTTCCATGACTTGCTCACCCTTCTCTCCTATACCTTTATCATAAGAAAGTTTAAATCACAGATAATCATAGATCTGGAGCAGATCTGAGATCACATTGTACTTGACATCGTTTTTAGTACACAAACACAAAGGATGAATTGCTTCAATTATGTTACTTCACACCTAGAAAATGACAATAATAAGCCTACTTACAGCTCTGTGAAGTTCAAAGTTGGCTTGTAGAGTTGATCATTTGCAAGACTGAATTTATATACCCACAAGCGCCCATGCACACATCCAAAAGCTCATTTAAATATATTATATTCCAATGGAGACGACTGAACTACTACTTTGAAGACAGATAGTACTCTTTGTATTATAAGCAGGGTTCAAGGTGACTGGAGGGACAATTCATATTGTATAGAGAAAAGAATGCAATAGTGAGAACGCTTTGAGATTTTGTTACCTACAAGTCATGACCTTGGATAATTCATTAAAGTTCTCTGGGCCTCTGTTTTGCCCTCTAAAAATAGGACTGAACTCTTTCTTTTTTTTTTTTTTTTTTTTTGGCGGTACGCGGGCCTCTCACTGTTGTGGCCTCTCCCCTTGCGGAGCACAGGCTCCGGACGCGCAGGCTCAGCGGCCATGGCTCACGGGCCCAGCCGCTCCGCGGCATGTGGGATCTTCCGGGACCGGGGCACGAACCCGCGTCCCCTGCATCGGCAGGCGGACTCCCAACCACTGCGCCACCAGGGAAGCCCAGGACTGAACTCTTATATCAGAGATCTCTTTATTTTAACTGCATGCTCATGCACATACTCCGATATTCATGATAGAAGTCGTAATAATAATTATTAGGAAATTGAGCCATGTGAAAAAATAAGGCAATTCAAAATAGATTTTTGGAAACCACTGGATTCAAGTAGACACCTTTCTGGGACATCTCGTATCCAGAGGAATGGAGCAAAAGCTCAGTTATATAGTAAGTTCTAAGTATATTCAACACAATTCTTTGAATTTGGTTTGGA
This sequence comes from Physeter macrocephalus, assembly GCF_002837175.3. Classification (NCBI taxonomy): domain Eukaryota; kingdom Metazoa; phylum Chordata; class Mammalia; order Artiodactyla; family Physeteridae; genus Physeter; species Physeter macrocephalus. Next base: position 40,224,823 of record NC_041224.1, on the reverse strand, counting down.
GAGCCCTCCTGCCTCACACAGCCATGGTGGTGGAAAAAGAAGACAAACACAGTGATTACAGAAAGTTTGAAGGCATCTGTGTTTTATTTCTTGGATTTTGAAGGTTCATTTTCATAGTCCCTGAGTCACCTGAGCCACAGTTTCCACCATGGCAACAGTGAAGCCAGAATCATTTGGCACCAAAGATTCCAGCAGCAATATCCATATCCATGCCTGTATTACCTTTCCTGTCCTGTTCAAGAATGTATTTCAAGTGGCTGTAAACGGCAGCTGCATAATTGCATTGTATGGATCAGTCATTTTGATACATGCTTCTGCTGCTTTCATAATGTTGGAATTTTAAACAGTGATGATAACATGTATACTGGAAAACGGTAATGTACTTTTTTTAGAAAGGTACTCATTATATGCTTATTCCAAAAATTAACATTTGGGTCCCTGTGTACTAGTGTCCCTAGTCACATACTATTGCAAAAAGAAAGAAGAAAGGAAGCACCTTACCCCCATGTTCAGAGTAGCATTGCTTACAGCAGCCGAGATATAAAAACAACCTAAGTGTCCACTGACAGATGAATGGATAAAGAAGATGTGATGTGATATACATATGCACATATATATGTGATATACATACAATGAGATACTACTCAGCCTTTAAAAAAAAGTAGGGGGCTTCCCTGGTGGCGCAGTGGTTGGGAGTCCGCCTGCCGATGCAGGGGACACGGGTTCGTGCCCCAGTCCGGGAG
>NC_041224.1:40218624-40223914 GCF_002837175.3 Physeter macrocephalus | reverse complement strand
CGTGCCCCGGTCTGGGAGGATCCCACATGCCATGGAGCGGCTGGGCCCGTGAGCCATGGCCGCTGAGCCTGCGCGTCCGGAGCCTGTGCTCCACAATCGGAGAGGCCACAGCAGTGAGAGGCCCGCGTACTGCAAAAAAAAAAAAAAAAAAAAAAAGAAGGAAATCCTGCTACTGCTATTTGTGAAAACATGAATGAATCTAGAGGACATTATGCTAAGTGAAATAAAGCAGACACAGAAGGACAAATACTACATGATCTCATTTATATGTGAAATCTAAAAAGGTTGAACTCATAGAAGCAGAGAGTAGAACGGTGGTTCCTGGGGACTGGAGATTAAGGGAAATAGAGAGATATATTGGTCAAAGGGTACAAACTTCCAAGTATACGATGGATAAGTTCTGGGGATCTAATGAACAGCATAGTGACTAGAGTTGATAATACTCTATTATGTAACTGAAATTTTGCTAAGAGTAGATCTGAAGTGTTCTCACCACACACACACAATAAAGGTGACTATAGGAGGCAATGGCTCTGTTAATTAGCTTAGTAACGGTAATCATTTCACACTGTGTATGTATTTCAAAACATCACTTTGTATACCTTAAATATATACAATTTTTGTCAATCATACTTCAGTAAAGCTGGGGGATGAGGGAAAAGGGCATGGAATATTTACCTGAATAAAAGAAAGAGAGTTCCTGAATGGAAGAATCAGAGAAAAGACTGGAACGGATATTTCACTACCTCTCAAGAAGAGGGGGTCATCATCTGATGTTTTATTATTATTACTGTATTTTGATCCAAGAAAGTATTTTGCATGGACTCAGCAGACACTTCGTAATCAACCCCCCGGTGCCCCTTGTCATAAGGATCCGGTGAGGACTTTCCAGAATGGTGCCTAGAAGTTTCCCCAGATTAAAAAAAACATCTCTCTCAAAATGTACGTAAGTTTCTGTGTGCCTTGTCTTTAGATTCACTTCAACTTTCCAGGTCTGATTTTTCTCATCTGAAAAATGAAGATACAAATATTTGTGCCACCTTCGTGTCTGGGTTTTCATGAGAGTTGAATGCTTGGGAAAAGGCAGTGTGTTCAAAGCAATAGGTAAGATGTTAAATGCACAAAGGGAAAAAAAAGCTCTCCTTGACAGGTAAACATCATTGCCCTCCATATGGTTTCACAATCAAATATGGAATTGTGGTTTTCTTGGTGTACTTGTGGTCACTGAGAAAGACCATTCCTTCAAAAACTAAAAATAGAGCTACCATATGATCCAGCAATCCCACTACTGGGCATATACCCAGAGAAAACCATAATTCAAAGAGACACACGCACCCCAGTGTTCACTGCCGCACTATTTACAATAGTCAGGACATGGAAGCAACCTAAATGTCTGTCAACAGAGGAATGGAAAAAGAAAATGTGGTACATATATACAATGGAATATTACTCAGCCATAAAAAGGAATGAAATTGGGTCATTTGTAGAGACGTGGATGGACATAGATACTGTCATACAGAGTGAAGTAAGTCAGAAAGAGAAAAACAAATATTGTGCATTGATGCATAAATGTGGAATCTGGAAAAATGACATAGATGATCCTATTTGCAAAGCAGAAATAGAGACACAGATGTAGAGAATAAACGTATGGACACCAAGGTGGGAAGGGGGAGTGTGGGATGAACTGGGAGATTGGGATTAACATATATACACTATTGATACTATGTACAAAATAGATAAGTAATGAGAATCTGCTGTACAGCACAGGGAACTCTACTCAATGCTCTGTGGTGACCTAATGGGAAGGAAATCCAAAAAAAGAGGGAACATACGTATACGTATAGCTGATTCACTTTGCTGTACGGTAGAAACTAACACAGCATTGTAAAGCAACTATACCACGATAAAAATTAATCAAGAAAAAAAAAAAGACCAGCGATAGAATGAGAACATCTTAAAACTAAGGAGGGCTTTAAAGATGTCCCTATAATCCCTTCACGGTAATGTAAGTGCACTGCAGCCCAGAGGGAAGATGCCACTTGCTGATGGCTGATACTCATACACAGGCCAAAGCACCAAAAATCAGTTCTCTCAAAGTCAATTGATCAAAAATAGTTTCCAGAATGACCAATTCACTTCATCATTATTTTACCAAATTATTCAACCCAACACCTGCACTTCCTTTGTCCCCTGTCGTTCTGCATCGATCCCTAGCCCTGTCCCTCTCAGTCCCAGCCTCTGCCTTTGCTTTGGGTTTTAGTGTCCAAATGATTACAACAAACTGTCCTAGACTTTGTTTAAGGAATCTGTCTTTGTTTTTGGTGAATAGGTGATTTTTAGCAAATTTATTTATTTTTTTGTGGGGGCAGATTGACTTTGAGCCTATGAGTTTCTTTTTGTCTTGAAAATCCATACTTTTAGTAAAATATCTGCATACAGTATTCATGACAAAATTAGGAAGCAACCATCAGGAAACTAACATTCAAGATAAAAAATGTGTTTTATTGAGAGAAAGGGCAATGGTTTGAGAAAGACTTACCATTTTTATCGGCTCCTAGATAAAAAGCCCAAAGATACATAGCTCTCAATTTTCAATTTTCAGCCCCTTTTGACCTAGGCTTTTTTTTTCCCCCACTGGCAAAGAAGTCACACCAGTCGTGCCAAAAAAAAAAAGAGAGAGAGAGAAAAAAAAAGAAGAAAAAACAGCTGCCTTTATTATCTGTGTCTTTTAAAACTTCAGACGTGCTTTTCACGTCCATAGTGACTTAATGGAGTCTACCAACCAATTAATGGCTTTAAAACCAGCGGGGAATCCTGTTTTACCCCATAACCTGAAATGAATTATTGATAGATGCTTTCAGCCCTGTGTCCCGTCAGATATTTCAAAGTCAATGTCGGCCTGTGCATTTTCTCATTCACCCTCTAGTGAGGTCAAGATTTGTGAAGCGACGCTCTCCCCAAAGGAAAAAAGAAGAGTCTGCTCCCTGCAAAGTGTGGAGCTAGACATAATTGGCCTCTCTTTAAACCAAATCTCTGTAAGATATTAGCAACCTCAACATGCATTAGTGAGACCAGTGGCGTTATTCCCTCAAAGTAGGTAGAGCGCTGCATTTAGCATTTAGAAGGGGAATGACATTAATAAGCCCTTTACAATTATAACAATAACTTTTCACTGAAGTTCATGTTTTCTTTCATTCAAGCCTCAGAACCATCCTGTGAGGTGGGTAGGGCAAATACCATACCAAATACCTGATACGGAGAAAAGAAAAACCTGAAACCCAGAATTATATAAGCTCCTCTTTTCTCCTTTTCTTTTCCCTTCTCTTTCCCTTCCTCCTCATCCTTCTTATAATACTTGGGTAACTGTGATAAGTGTGCTTGACAGTATGACAGCTCTAAATAGGTGATATTTAATGACTCTGATTTTAATGTCATTCTGCTATAGCCATCTCTGAATTAGCCATTTCTTAGCAAAGCAATTAGTACATTATTAAAGTGTTCCTTTTAAGTGTTTCAGACTGACTGGTGGCTTGTCGATAAAAACACAGTAAAATACAATGGGTAAGTATGTGACAAAATAACCCTTAGAGAACTTCCAAATAAAAGGCACTTAGCATCATGAAAATATTTTATATATTCAGTTTAAAGCTTTGAAAAATCTCTTACTAAAGTAATCTCTTAAAAAGGAACAAAAATTAATTATTACTAACTACCCATAGGTGTATATGCTTCTACATATATGTTATAGTGTTTTATTTTGATTTTCAAAGTTAGTTACAGCCATAATTTTTTCTGGTATGCTACATAGTTTTCATAACTATTATTTTAAGGAGTAAATATTATTTCATTTAGATCATTTCCCAAAATGAATTACTGATTTCCTTATTACTGTCCATTTAGGCTCTTACCGGTTTTTCTCTATAATAAGTAACGCAAACATATATAAAATGTTCATTTATTTGAATTATTTCTCTTGATAACTTACAGGAATGCTATTACCGAATCAAAGGATAAGACTACTTTTATGGATTTGGCTGTATATTTTTTACTGATCTCTAAAATTCCAATGTAAAACAACAGCAGTGGACATGTATCAATGCCACATCAATATCATCAACATCAGTTGTTACCATGTTTATCTTTTGGAACTACACATATTACACATTATGTATCACCCTTCATCTGTACCAAATATAAGTAATATCGATCCATTAACAAAACAATGTGATATTGACACCTGAAGAAACAGATCAATAAAACAGAATAGAAATTCTATAAATAAACCCCCAAAAGGGGACATGTTTTAATATTCTCTATGGGAGGGGGATCTCAAATCATTAGGGGAAAAGACTGCCTATTAAATAAGGAAGAAAATGTGAGTTATTTTATAAAATCAGAATAAAAAATAGTTTTCAGCTACAATATAGAACATAAAAACCATAAAGTGCTCATAAAAGTAACTACATAAAAATACAAAATTTCTGCATAGTAAAAAAAGAAACTAGAAGCAAAATTAAAAGATAGATAAAATTAGGGGGTTAATTACTGCAAATTGTATCTCACACACACACACACACACACACACACACACACACACACACTTACTGCAAATTGTATCACACACACACACACACACACACACACACACACACACACACACGCCATTTTCCCCAATGCATGACTAGGTCCTACAAATTCACAACAAATGAACCAAAATTTCGATTAAAAATGGGCAATGGATATAAACAGATTGTCCACCAAAAATAAATAGGGGGTCTAAGGAAACTCTCTGTACTATGTTCACAATTTTTCTGTAAATGTAAACTATTCTAGAAGATAAAGTTTATTTTTTAAAAGTGGGTTAACAAGTGCCAAGCTTGCAGCCAATTTCAGTTAGTACCCATATTATAATCTCTCTGATCATTAGTATGTGTCCTGGTATTTTACAAACATTTGGAAGATTAATCTGTAATTTTTTTAAAAAGTAAATGAGGAAGTCATTTCAATTTCATGAGGCTGAGAGACTGTTTCTTCTCAAAGACCATCACTTAAAGAAACGCTAAAGGATGCTCTTCAGCAGAAAGGAAATGGAATCCCACAGGAAAGAACAAAATGAGAAGGAAGAGCCTATTCAAGGAATTGGTTAGGCTTCCCTGGTGGCGCAGTGGTTGAGAATCCACCTGCCGATGCAGGGGACGCGGGTTCGTGCCCCGGTCCGGGAGGATCCCACATGCCGCGGAGCGGCTGGGCCCGTGAGCCATGGCCGCTGAGCCTGCACGTCCGGAACCTG
>NC_041224.1:40213395-40218539 GCF_002837175.3 Physeter macrocephalus | reverse complement strand
AAGGCCCGCGTACCGCAAAAAAAAAAAAAAAAAAAAAATCGGTTAATACTTTGATTCATTTAAAATGTTATAGAAAGTGCTAATTTGTGTAATTTATTTTACAAATATAAAATTAAGTGCTAAACAGCAATAACATGGAAGCAGTAGAGAGAAATTCTATTTAAAGCTTCCCTTTGTATTGTCAGTTGGAGAAAGACATATTATATTGGTTAATTTTTAACTTTCGAGTTCATTATATCAAAAATACCTGTTTAAAAATGAGTCATCACTAAAAAAGAGAATAGGATGAATAACTACCAAACGAGTCAGAGGAAAGTGGAATAAAACAAAATTGATTAATAATAATGATGAAGATAATAGTAATACTTATATCACACTATGTACCAGGTTAATACCAAATTCCTAGTGTGTGTGTATGTGTGTGTCTTTGTGTGTGTCTGTGTTGTATATATGCTGAGTTAATATAAAAGAAGACAGAAAGAAAAAAAGAAAACGCAACAGCGGGGCTGCTCCCAGAGGCTCTCTCCTCAGATGCTCTGAGGGTTGTTCATCTGTAAGATGGCTCCACAGACAGCATGGGGCTTTACATCTCTGACTGAAAAAACAGGGTCAGCCAGCGAGAGGATAGCACTTTCTACTTGGGCTAATGGTACATGTCTCACTGAGTAAGTGTCCGCCCCCCTGGGGGACAGTGGACTCCAGGGTGAGGCATCTGGCAACCCAGAGATCTCAGGCAACCCCTTCATCAAAGGACCTATCAGTAAACTCTCTGAGGCTGTATTATAGACACCTATATCAATATTATCTATTTTTCAAATGAGTGAGGGTTTTGTATGTGTGTTTACTTTATGTATGTGTGTGTGTGTGTGTGTGTGTGTGTGTGTGTGTGTGTGTTTTGTAGGCTCAGCACTAGAGACTTCTTTTAAAATCCATGAAACAACCAAATGCTAAGGGGGCCTAGAGAGTGCAAAGCTCTTGGGGCAAGACCTAGCAGACCCCCATTCAGTCCTCATTGCCCTGGAACAAAAAGCTGTTTTCCCCATGGGCCAGTTATTAGAAGGAATCTTTGAGTAAGAGCCCATGAGACTAGATTAAAGGGATTTCTCATAGTATGAGAGATGCAGAGAAGAAAGGGCTACTGCTGCCACCGGTGGCGTTGGCTCTGGAGGAGCCCGGGAAGCTGCCAGCAGGAGGAAGCCCTCAGACCACCACTGGGAGATGTTTGGGGGTCCATGGTGGAAGCAGGAGAGGTCTCCTGAGCCAAACAGTAGACAGCAGTGGGGGCTACTTTGAATCAGGGGCAGTGAGCGGGGGTCCTGGGGTCAGAGAAGCAGGCAATGTCCCCGTGCACGGTGGCTCTCAGGAGGGGCTTCTAGTGGCACACCTGCTGGCAGCCTGCTCCATCCCTCCTGGGATCATGGGAAGCAGGCTGGGGTCAGCCAAGCCAGGACTCAACAGCTGGATGAAGATGCTGAGATTCCAAGAGACAGGCACACACACAAGCATGTCCCAGTGTCGGGACAAATGGATACCGTGCAAGGATGAACAAACCTGACAAAAAGAACGCTTGCCATCCAGAGAAATAGTCAAGAGGTTCACAATAGAGATGTTAATATTCACGAGAGATAATAGCAAATAGTGCATCTATAAAAATTCAAGTAGAAAACTCAGTGGTTGAGATAGATAGCAGAAGGGACACAGGCAAAGATCAAATTAATAAAGTGCACGTGGAAGTCAAATAAAGTCCCCAGAACACAATGCAAAGGGACGAGGAGATAGAAAGTATGTCAAAAAATGTTATGTAGCAGGCAGATTCCAAAGTCTGTATGTCTATTTAATAGGGGTTCCTGAAAGAAGGAACAGAGAAAAGTGGAGGAAGGAAATATTCAAAGAAATAGCAACAGATAGAATTTAATCTCCGAGAAAACTTGATTCGCAGTTCTCTGACTTTAAATTAATCAGCCAAGGACCAGCAGTGGAAAATTGATTTGCAAGGTGCCTAAAGCATCTCTGTTTTTGTTTACTGACAGTGCCATCTTGAAGCAGAAGGGTCTTTTTCCAGGAAGCAGGTACCAACCTGAAGGGGCCATGTGGAGCATTGGGAAGGAGAGAGGCTGCTGGGGGCAGTGCGCTAAGGTCCATGTGGGCATCCTGCCGACTGAGAGTGACACTTCAGGCATCCAGTCATCAAGCAAGTGTTTATTTAGCACCTACTATGTGCCAGGCTCTGCTTTTGGCAGGGAACAAAGTGGTAAATTGGGCCAATTCCTCGCTCTCACGGAGTTTACGTTCTAGTTGGAGTGACAGGCAGTAAACCAACGTAGGTTTCATTTCAAGTAGTGATACCTGCCGAAAGAGAAACCGAACAGAGTTAGCAGCTGGGCAGTGGTGGGGATGCTCTTTTATCTTCAGTGCTGGGAAAACCTCTCTGAGAAGATGATATTTGAGCACACATCCGAAGCGTATGAAAGGTTGTCCCTGTGAAGATCTGGGAAGGAGTGTTTCAGACAAAGAAAACAAGCAATGCCTGGGCCAGGAGGTAGGAGCTAGCTCTATGTGTTTGAGGAATGGTTCGAAACTCCTGCCCTCTGTTTCCTCATCTGTAAAGATGTGGATACTATGAGTCCCGAAACTCATAAGGGTTTATGAGCATGAAATAGCATAACCCATGCAAAGCAAATACCACACTTCCTGGCACAGGAAAACTTTCTAGGAAATATGAACTTTCATCCTCATTATCTTTAAAAGTCTTGAATAAAGCCTTGAAAAAAAAGTCTTGAATAAAGCCTTGAATAATTTGTAAATTAGCTCTGAGTAGCACACTACTCCTTTATGGTTCATTTCTCCAAGGTTGCCTTGTTAAGAATATGCAAATCACATCATTAATATGCTCTTCTCTCTCCAAGGGGCTGGTCTTCAAAGCTTGCTCTATGTTGACTGACAGCTGTACTGGTCCCTCTGGGCTTGTGGGGTTGGTGCTTCCTAAGGTAGGAGCCTTGCTAACTCCTTAAGGCAGGGGCTTCATGGTCAGGTTTCCACACCTTTAACTTTCCTCACTCAATTCACTTCTCTTTCTGAAGACTCTGGTCTGGGTATTAGGAGACTCAGACCCTAGTCTTAACTTTTCATCTCTCTGGGTCCTTCTTGAATTTCCTCAATTGCAAAACAAACAAAGGAGTTTGGGGTGGCATCGAGGAAGAGCTGAAAAGTCAGAACAGCGCCAAACTGCGCATCGGGAATTATTAAGCACCACTGTATAACTGTGTGTCGACGTAGCTCTACAAATATCCACAGTACATTTCAATTCCTCCCATGGCTGTTTTACGCCTTGTCACTGTTTGTTCAGAATCGTTCACCATCCAGACCGCACCCACTGATAGGCCCACAAAGCAAGGAATTTGGTTTCACTCTGAGCCTGACCGAGGTGGAGGTGAGAGCTTTGATTCCCCATCTTCCTGTTTCCAAGAGACAACTTGCCCTCTCAGGATGGAGCAGTTTGAAGTAACATTTACATTGTTCTTTTTTGCCTCCTTCATTCCCTTCCAGTGGTGAAAGTAGAAGAAACTGGGGTGTGTGTGTGTGTGTGTGTGTGTGTGTTAGACACAGCTCTTCAGATATCTTTCATTTTGGATCAGCCCATCTGTAGGACACAGCCATTCTCTGCCTTTCCATGATGTTGACTAACCAAGGCAGGTTCTGTCCCTGAGAAGGGGTGGCAGGTGTGGAAGGAAGCCTGAAGGTCTAGGAGGCTGTCTTCAGGCTCCATTGCATGGCAGATGCAAGACCCAGTTCTTCGATCTGGCACTGCAGTCATAAAACTGCTCAATTTTTTTTTTTTTAATCTATATCTTTCTGACTCCTGTATCATGTTTCTCAACAGTAACCAAACAACAGAGAAGGGGGGAAAAGAATATAATGATTCCTCTGAACCCCAGGAACTACTTCTTACTCTCAACAGGGGTACCAGCCTTTGTTCAACCCATTTGGCTTAATGGTCCTCCTAAAAGATTTCTCTACAAGAGTAGGCATCTTCAGTTTCAACAAATACCCACTTTACACAGCGATCAAAATGTAGTGGGGCTGGCAAGAGCTTTAAAGTGAACTTGGAGCCACTAGACTAATATTTAACACAGGAATTCCCAGCCACAGTATGACCACACCTGGGTGTTGCCATGTCACTATCAGCTGTGTGTTCATCCCAGTTTTTCATGCTTAACGTCAAATACTGATGCCGTGAGAGATGTTTTTCTAAAGTGAACCCTGACGTCCATGTAGGTCCCATTACATGGGAGGTGCGTGACATGCGTTGTATCTGATCCTCAGAGAACCTAATAAATAGGAGTTATTCTTGTTCTTATTTTGCAATGAGAAAACCGAGGTTCTGACAGATTGAGAACACTGGCCCAAAGTTACCTGGCTGGTGAATGGTAGAGGCGGAATCCAAACCCACATCTCCCCCAGTGCCAATTTTTCCATAACACCCCGCTGCCCACCCCGCCCCCCCGCAACCCGCCACCTGCCATCTCCTGACTGTCTGTTGGAAGATATTTCAACATTTAGGTTGAGAGGTCCTGTGTTCCTGAGGGCAGTCCACGACTGTTTTGTTATGCTACCTTGGAGATGCAGTCCCCTTTAAAATTGAAACATAAGCACAGATGCCTTTAAGTGACATTTCAAGACACTTATCAGTGAACACTCCCCAGGGAGAGGATGTTTACGGTCTCTCTCCACTAAGATGTCTTTTGAGGAAATGCCTCTCCTTTTACAAAAGGCCAACCCCCTTCACCTGTGCTCTGACTCCCACCCCTGCCCCACCCCCACCCCCCAGGAAACGTTTGTCTTTCCATCAGCACCTAAACGTGATCATGGATCGAGTTTCTCCCCTCCTTTAGTAAACAGACACTCCCACCCCAGGCTTCATTTCCTTCTCTGTTGCTATCCTTACTATGTTTATCCTTTCACAGATGAATTATCTACTGTCTCATCTCTTAATCACTCTTCAATCCACGCAGAGATGTTTTTCTGCCTCTATACAAAAGACGGGGTGGGGGAGAGAGAGAGAGAGAGAAAGAGAAGGAAAGAAAGAAAGAGAGAGAGAGGGAGGGAGGAAGGAAGAAAGAAAGGGAGGGAGGGAGGAAGGAAGG
>NC_041224.1:40188549-40213175 GCF_002837175.3 Physeter macrocephalus | reverse complement strand
AAGAAAGAAAGAAAGAAAGAAAGAAAGAAAGAAAGAAAGAAAGAAAGAAAGAAAGAAAGAGAAAGAAAGAAAGAAAAAAGAAAAGGAAGGAAGGACGTTTCCTCAACTGTAAAATAGGAATAATTATAGCTCCTCCATCATAAAATTGTCATGAAGGTGAAATGCAAAGCATTTAGCAGAGTGCTTGGAAACAGTTCCCAATACATGTTAGTCTTTATGATGGAGGTGGTGACCAGTATAATGATCCATGTGCATTGTCATCCATATTAGGAGTGGAGGTGGTTAGACTAGGTGATCTCCAGATGCCTTTCCATTGCTCATACAGGATAATTTCCAAAAGCAAAGGTCCTTTCTGAAAGGCAGCCTTCTGGTCATTCCAGGCCTTCTAATAAGGCCTGAAAGCTGCCTTTCATTTTGGAATTAAATTTAGATCATGTACTTCCATTACCTGGTTCTCATTAAAGGACTTAGAGTTACCTGGAGGCACCACGATCAGGCAGAGCAGTTCACCTGACTGAACTGCAGTCCTGAGCTGAGGTCACAGTCCTTTCTGTGGACTCTTATCAAGGGAATCAAGAAACTCCATCAGGCAGGAGGCCTTTTCCATCTCTGCCTGACACATCAAAGTTCAGAGGCCCCTCTCCCTTGCCTCTCGTACCTCACCCCAGCCCCAGGGCTGCTTCCTGGAGTGTTGGCCTTCCCAGCCAGGGCCCAGGAATTCACCATTGTTGGTGCAGAGGGGAGGCCCTCCGGGGCAAGAGGGAAAATCTGAAGGGAGTCTCCTCTTTGCTGCCACCAGGGCCCAAGTGGCCTGATGGCATTGTTCCTCTCCGTGTCTGTGACAGGGTGTAATTAAAGGGCTTGCCAGCCTCTGTAGGAAAACTGGAGAGACTGAGGGGGGGAAAAAAACTCATTTCCTCAAGGGCAGCCAAGGGTGAACAGACTCTGCATTGTGCCTAGGGTCCTAGGGCAGGCCGGACACCGTCTCCTTGCCCCTGGGGTCCCATCTCATTGTAAGTTTTAGAAGGCTGTTTCCTGTCAGAGGACAGACATGCTTTCCGCTTTCTGATCTCACAGTTAGAACTACTCAGCAGTGAGGTGGACCCCCAGGTGTCACAGATGTATTAGAATACTAGAGCTGCAGAGTGAAAGGCAGGAAGGTATGGAAGCTTCCAGAACATTCAGTTCCAACTTCCATCCCCATCGTTTTGTGGGTGAGAAAACTGAGGTTCAGTGAAGTTAAATCACGTGCTCTAGGTGGTAACAGTTTGTGGAGCTAAAATTGAGACCGTGCTCTCCTCAGCTGCCAAATGTCCTTCCATCAGGAGCAAGACAACCGCCCATCAGGATTCCTGTCCCTGGAAGGTGGGCTGGGCCACTAGTGAGGGACTTTCCAGCATTACAGTTCCCCAAACCTGAATTCTCCTCCAGAATGGATGAATGCCCTTTGGATAATGGTTCTGGAATTGTATGAAAATGTTATAAATGAGGCTTAAGAGTGTTTGTTTGTTGCTTCTTGGAGACATAGACCATGCCAAAACAGAACCGAAATGATAGAACCATGAAATCACCTATCACTGGAATAGAACATTTTGGGGGCAGCTTGGTGTGTTGGAAAGACAGTGAGTCTGGGGCTCCAGAGACCTGAGCTCCAGTCCTGCCCTGCTGTAGACTCTGTCACATGGAGTCTGTCCCTTCCTTTTCCCTCTCCAGACCTCAGTTTTCTCACGTCTTGAGGGAGGATGCTCCAGCATTCAGGTTCTGATTGCCTGGCTGACATTGCATGCTGTGCTGGCCTTTGCAGAATACAGAGCTTTTACTGTTACCCAGTGCTGCCTCTATTTCATGAGTGTGTTGAGCTCCCTTCACTGCTTTGAGCCAGTGAAACTTCTAAAACACTTCTGTCGATTCACAAATGCATTTACTGGACAGCACATATATGCCGAGCTCTACTATGTGCGCTGTGTTCGCGGAGAAAGGAGGGAAATGGTGTGGAAGAGCATGAGATATGCTCCTCGAGGGACCCAGACTCATGCTCCAGTGGGTGAGCCAGTCGGAACACATAGCAATCAAGGATGGTCTGTGACCTGGTGTGCCTGAGCCCGTGGGAATATGGGAAAGGGTGTGTGGATGGGGGGGGGCGGGGTGTTAGTGGGAACCCAGTGGGAAGGTGCCATCTTTCACTATCAAGCTGAATTGGGATTTGACTGTTTTGATCCTCTTGACATTGGGAGCCAATGAATCATTTCGGACCGAGGTGACAGCCCTGGGGCTGTGGTTTTGAATGCTAACTCTGATTGTGTGTATGAAAGGATGGGAAGCAAAGACTGACAGCAGAAAAGCCCATAAGGCTGGTGTGGAGTGACAATAAAAGTATAAACAAGGGCAATAGTGGCTGAGAGACTGGAAAGAGAGCATGAAACTGCAATTAATAAGCCTTGGTTTGCTTGCATATGAGGGGAGAGGAAAGGGAGAAACCAAAGCTAAACGATGCCCAAGTTGCTGGGAGGAGGGAGACACCTGAAACCAAGGACCAGGGAGCAGCCGTGCATTTATTTGGAGCAACTTAGGCACGGTCCAGCATTCATTCACATCTTCCTTTCCCTCTAGACTGTGAGCTTTTTGAGGGCAGGGACTGAGCCATCTTATTTTTGTACCACCCAGGTGAAAGAGCCTACTGTGTCGTAGATGTTCAAACAAATAAGTATCAGATGGATGATTCGTGATGAGTTTAGTTTTCAATATTGCATTTGAGGGAGAAGGAGCATATCACTCTAAGAAGGTTGAGCAGGCAGGAAAGGACTTTTGTTTGCTTTTATGAAGTGTTTGGGGCACTTAAAGAGTGGGCTATTTGCCAGTATGATAGGTGAAGACAATGAGATCTCATAGAAATCCCTGCATTTTACATTTTTAAAAAAAAAATTAGGAAAAGAAACCTGGTTAAATTTCATGTTCATTAAACGTTTTGGAAAATGCAGATAAGAAAGGAAAAGTGCAATAACCAAAGCTCCATCATTAATAGTAGCTATTAAATATTTAAATAAATATTTTGTTAAATATTGTATTTAACAGATAAGGTAACTGAAATAAGAACTAGCTTAGAGCTATACCACTAGTTAGTGGTATAAGCAGATGTAGAAGCTAGATCTCTTAACCTATACACTATTGTTGTCTTCTCTATGTAAAACTGCTTCTCAATTAAAGGTTAGTGAGAACTAGACGGACGTGTGTACAGTGTTCCATTGCTTTTGACCTGCAAGGTTATTTCTTTTCCTGTTTGAAATCCATGTGTGTGTCTATGTGTGTACCCAGGATATTCTGAGATATTAACTATACTTTCCTTTTTTTTTTCTTATTTTTTTAATGCTGTTTTCTTTTCCTCGCTCGTCAGGAGGTCATGATAACTTGTTCCATGGACTGGTCTCAGAGAAGAGGTCTAAAGCTCAGGCCCTGGAATAACAATAACAACGGACATCAGTGAAGTTGCTGAATGGATTTGTTAAACTCATAAATAATAGTCTCTAAAGCCAAGGTTTTCAGTTGCAGAATATAAGTCTTTTGTTTGATTATTTGTTTTTAAGAGAGAAAAGGGTCTTTTGAGAGTAAAAAGACCAAGAGCTCTAAAGGAGGAAGGCATAAAATTTCTAAAAAAAAAATAGTAATTTGGAAAGAGACTGCATAGTGTTATAAGATCTAGTTCCTGCCCAAAAGAAAATAAAAATTCAACACTCTGGCAGAAGAAGGACATGCTGCCTCCCAGATGGGTTTGGCAAGGAATTCAGAGGGCTGTAGGAAGAACCCAAGAGCAGAGGTGATTTATGTCTTGCTTCTTGGGGTGACATCTGTGCATTCCTCATAAAACTGGAGAGGTAGATAGTAATGACTGGGGAAGGTTCTCGGGGAATAAGGGTAGAAGCACCTCCAGAGTCCTAAACACCCAGGACTGAATCCAAACAACCCATTGAGATAGGGCTTATGTCAAGGGGACAATGTGTATGCCATTGGCCATTCATTAGAGGTCATGGCAGAGGGTGCACATCGAATGTGAATGCTATAGTCCAAAAGATTAATGAAAGAGAATGGAGAGCTCAGAAACAGACCCACATCAATATAGTCAACTGATCTTTGACAAAAGAGCAAAGGCAATACAAGGAAGAAAAGGTAGTCTTTTCAACAGATTGTGCTGGAACAACTGGACATCCACATGCAAAAAAATGAATCCAGACCCAGATCTTATTAACCCTTAAAAAATTAACTCAAAATGGATCACAGACCTCAATGTAAAATGCAGAACTATGAAACTCCTATAAGGTAATACAGGACAAAATCTAGATGACCTTGGCTATAGCTATGATTTTTTTTTTAGATACAAACCAAAAGCTCAGTCCATGAAAGAAGTAATTGATAAATTGGACTTCATTAGAATTCAAATCTTCTGCTCTGCAAAAGACACTGTCAAGAGAATGAGATGATAAACCACAGGCTAGATGAGAATATTTGGAAAAGATATATCTGATAAAAGAACTCTTATCCAAAATATGCAAAGAACTCTTAAAACTCAACTCAGGAAACAACTCAACTGAAAAATGGACAAAAGACTTGAACAGGCACCTCACTAAAGAAGATATACAGATGACAATAAACATGAAAACATGGTCCGCATCATAGGTCATTCGGGTACTGCAAGTTAAAACAACAATCAGATACCATTACACACCTATTAGAATGGCCAAAATCTAGAACACTGACAACACCAAATGCTGGTGAGGATGTGGAGCAACAGGAACTCTCATACAGTGGTAGGGGAATGCAAGATGGCATCGCCACTGTAGAAGTCAGTTTGGCAGTTTCTCACAAAACTAAACACACTCTTACCATAAGATCTAGCAAGTATTTTCCTTGGTATTTGCCCATATGAGTTGAAAACTTATTCCACACAACAACATGTAAATACACGGACGGTTATAATGTTTTATTCGTAACTGCCCCAAATTGGAAGCAACCAAGATACCCTTCTATAGGTGAATGGATTAATAAACTGTAGTGCATCTAGACAATGGGATATTATTCAAAACTAAAAAGGAAATGAGCTGTCGAGCTATGAAAAGACATAGAGGAACTTGAAATGCATATTAAGAACCACCTTCATCTACAAATAAAAAGGCAGTTCTGTTATTCAGTGCTAAAAAGAAGTGAGCTATCAAGCCACCAAAAGACATGGAAGAAACTTATGCATATTACTAAGTGAAAGTAGCCAATCTGAAAAGGCTACATACTGTATGATTCCAACTGTATGGCAATCTGGAGATGGCAAAACTCTGGAGACAGTTTAAGATCAGTGGTTGCCAGGGGTTGAAGTGGAGAGGAGGGATGAATAGGTGGATACTGGGGGCAGTGAACCTACTCTGTATAATACAGTAATGGTGGATACATGTCACTATATATTTGTCCAAACCCATAAAAGGGACAAAACCAAGAATGAACCCAGTGTAAACTGCGGTGTTTGGATGATAATGATGTATCAGTGTAGACTAACAAATGTTCCTCCTGATGGGATATGTTCATAGTGAGCAAGGTTGTGAATGTAGCGGGGCAGGCAGTAGGCGGTGTATGGGAACTCTGTGTACTTCCCACTCCATTTTGCTGTGAACTTAAAAATGCTCTATAAAATAGTCTAATAAAAAATAGCGGATGCTAACAGGTCATCAGAGACTGTCTGGGATGAGTAGCACTTCATGGGAGTGCCATCTGAAAGAAGAATTGTGGACCCAAATATCTTATTTATCCCAGTGTCAATATTCGTTCTCCTTCCTCAGCCTCAACCCCACAACTTAGATCATCCTGGGGGAGAAAGGAAGCAAAGAGGAGCTGAATTCTGAGAAGATCTTCCAAATGACTGAATGGTTACCCAAGAGACTGACTCTCAAACTGGGGGTGACTGAGTTTACCTTGAGTTGGTGAGATCACCTTTTCTGGAATCAGCCATATTGAAGGCTTAAGAACCAATATAATTGGATAGAGTTCAATTACAGAGAAAAATAAAGAAATCCCACACCTGGGTTTTATCACTCTGTATATTCAAACCTACTCCATGTGCTTTAACCGGTTACATGGAAAATTTTGACCTTAAAAAAAAATTTTCCAAAAAAATGCACAGGACTTAGCCCCATGCCAGCAAATACCACTTATGAACTGGCATCTGACGGGTGAGACACACCAACACCCCCCACCCCCAATAGCATCTTTCCCGCCTGTCAGTTTCCTTTTCCCATGGAAACTGCCATTCTAGTGCACCATGTGTACACAAGCCTCACTGGGAAGGCTACTTGAACCCAAACACCAATCAAGGCTCAGCATCTAGAGACGCAGGCATCTCGTTACCAGTCACCCCAGAGGTAGAAAAACTCAGGGAGGGAGCCAGATATAGTCAGCCTCACTCCTCAGAGGGATCAAGCAGAGGCAGGCTGCACATGGCAGGCTGGACAGCAGTGAGTGGAAATCTCTTTCCTTCCACATTTCCCCAGAGACAGGATGGTCATGTATACCAGGACCACCGTCTTCCTGCCTTTATGTCTGTGCTCGTCCCAAACACTCCAGAAAGACAGCTTCAGGAGTTGCATTTTTGGGCTACAAAAAAGTTCTTTGGATTAGATCTAGCTGAGCGAGGGCAGTCAAGTGGGCTTAAGTCTTTGAAAAACAGGAGCCTGGGCTGTTGTTCCAGGAACCAACATTTTAAATATATAAGGAAACTCACTTTAATGTTTGCAGACTGGAAAAGGGAAGGAGGAATTTGGAAAACTCACAGAGGGTGGTAAAAAAAGAAAGAAAGAAAGACTCAGGAACGTGCTCTTGAGGGGATGAAAAATCATTTGCAACTTCCAAGGGTTCTCTCTTCCTGAATCTTCTCTTTCCAAAGAAAACCCATCCAAACTGGCTGCAGTGCTGGGAGCAGGGCCAGAGTTTTGGAGCTATAATTGTCGTGTAGAGGTAGTGTCGAATGCAAGGTTGCACTCTTGGCTAAAGGAATCTCCTTTTTCTAGAATTTTACTATCTGACACATGCCCTCTAAGCACAGGAAATCTTGGCAATGGACAAAATGGCAGGCTGACATTCTCATGAAGGCAGTCTAACAAAGTGGTGTAATAATATGGCAGATGAGACACATTTAATAAAGAGGAAGGCTACAAATCCATAGTAGAGAGTTGAGTAAGTTCTCGCTATTGTGGCCTCTCCCATTGCGGAGTACAGGCTCCGGATGCACAGGCTCAGCGGCCATGGCTCATGGGCCCAGCCGCTCCGCAGCACGTGGGATCTTCCCAGACCGGGGCACGAACACGTGTTCTCTGCATCGGCAGGCGGACGCTCAACCACTGCGCTACCAGGGAAGCCCAAGTTAAGTAAGATTTAAGGGAGATTAGAAGGAAGAGAGACAGAGAGAGGCAATGCAGACTTCAAACACAAACAACTCATCAGACGGAAAATTGTGATGAAACTTTTCTTAAAAAATAAAAACAAAATAAGAATGGGCAGGGAAATAAATGGAGTGTGATGTAGAACTAGGTCAGAACCAGTGGTAAATGTAACACCATTTAACAAAATGTTTAGGTACACACTTAGAAGAGAAAGTAAAGGATAAAAGGAACTATCTGGCCAATATATGAGAAAAAGCTCAAAGTGGGGGAAAAAAAATTGGCTACAGTTGGAAGTGAATTAAACACAAAATGGATCACGAAGTTGATGAACAAACAGATATCCAGTTGGCCCAGACTTGAATGATGACAGAGATTCCAAAGAAAATTATTAAACCACAATAATTTTAGTCTAAAGCAAGAGAAAAAAAAGTATAGAAGCAGGATGCACGATGAGAAATGCCTGCTGAAGGCAGATGGGGGCGTGCATTGACGGTGGGGAGGGACCAGGTTGTGAACACTGAGGGCATCTCTTGACAAACGGTTGCTGGTGAGAGGATTTGTGGATTTGTATTTCACATCTGATAAGGATTTGGTAACCCTCAGGCACAGTTCTTTCTGGGAGAGCTGGATAGCAACCCAGAATAATATAAATATAATGTTCCACTGCAGATCTGTCTCTATCCAGAGATCATATGGAATTTTAGAGCATGTCCTGAGCCAGACCAGGATTATCACTAAAATATATAAAGATAACAAGGATAAGAAATTCATTTAAATATCATTGTCTGTGTCATCTTTGGGATTGTACACATCCTAGATGAAAATAGTATCCTCCCAGATTTCTGAGAGTTGTCTGTGACACAGATGGAACTTCTGAAACTTGGGTACCTGCCTCCACTATATGTTTGACCCAAGGGCTAACCGTTTCTCCCTTTCTCGTTAAGGTGGCCAAGATTGGAGACACGAAAGCTGCGCTGACAGGTGAGACGTACCAACACACGCATAAGAAAAACTTAGAGGACTTTACCCTTGTGGAAAATGTGGCTGATTATAAACACTGGCTCTTGAAACACCGCCCAGAGACTTCTGTTCCTCTGCATCTGGGTAAGAGGCAGCTGGTTTTTCCTGAGTGTTCCTGCCCTGCTCCTGATGGGTGTTAAGAACCTTGCTCTCAAATATAATATCACCTCCCAGCCAGCCTGCCCTGAAGGTGTCTCAGTGGGGAAGGACGATGACCAAGCTCCCCATTAAACCCCAACCGCCCTTTACACAAGGGAGGTTGCAGGGCTCTCCAGGCACGCTCCAATTAGATTACGCTTTAGAGAGAACCATCAGAAATCTATTATTTTCTAACAAAAGTCAAGTGAAGCCCTGGAGAGACCTATTACCTCTTCTATGCATCTCGGCAAAGAACACACTCTGCTGATTATTTTCTGTTTGTCTTCCTCCCCATATGCCCAATTAAGCTGAGAGCTATTCTCCACCCTGCTTTGTGACTCAAGATTGAACCTCACGGACCGTGTCCTCCAGGTCCCCTTGTCCGCTGGCTTCTGGTGAGGTCCACCAATGGGAGGCACCGTCAAGAGACAAGAGCTATGGGGGAGAGGAGTCAGGGTATTTCTCCCACGCTTACTTCCTACTGAGGCACAGAGGTTCTGAGAGTTGCTGGGTCCCTCAGTGACTCCAGCACCTGCTGGGCTGCATCCTCCTCAGCTTCGGCTCTCAGCGGGCTTTGATAATATTACCCAGCCCTACCCTAACCGTGTGCTCCTTTGGAGCTGGGCGGGGCGTAACAGCTTCTCACTCCTGTTAGTTTCAGGTGCCCCAACCTTCCCTGGTGGTTGTCTCTGCCCCCTCTTCCCATAGCAGAACCATCTAGTGTTGCTGCAGTCCTGACTCATACCTGCCCCAGCCCCGTGACGGGGAAATGACTGAGAACACCGTGGTCACTCGCAATGGAGATGCTACTCTTTGCAGATCGGGGTTACTTAACCTCTAAAGTGGGTGCTCCACACTTTCCAAGACTAGAAAGATAGAGAGAACGGAGAACTTCAGGAGGCTGATTGTTTCTGAGTATTACATGATTATCAGGCTTGGGAGTTCTCCCAAAACAGGTAGCCCGCTGTGCTGGTGACTTTTCCCTTTCCTTGTTTCCTGGCATCACTAAGACCCTTATCACAAAGAACATATTCAAAGAAATCCATTTACTCTCTTTGATTTGACACTTAGTTTTAAAAGAAATAAGAAAGTTTAAAGGAAAGAAACATCCCTCACTAATTTAGGTAAGGAATGCCATTGATTTCAACCCAAAGCTTAGCATAAAAGCCCCTAGATATTTTTCAAGGGACCACTTAATGATCATTTTACAGGGTGTAACAGAAAGTATGAACATATGATTGAGACATCAATTTGGATGTATCATACTTCCAGAAAAATTATTTAACTGTGAATTTCAGAAACTGCATACCCTCATCCCCACCAGCCTCCATGTTTTTTCTAGATTTTCTTCTAGTCATTGTTGGCAAGCTGATTTATTTTGGGTAGGTTATAGACTACCTTTGCAGATATATGGATTTCTGTTCATTCTGCCTTTTGGTTTTTTATAAAGAGACTTTTTTTTTTTTTTGTGGTACACGGGCCTCTCACTGTTGTGGCCTCTCCCGTTGCGGAGCACGGGCTCCGGACGCGCAGGCTCAGCGGCCATGGCTCACGGGCCCAGCCGCTCCGCGGCACGTGGGATCTTCCCGGGCAGGGGCACGAACCCGTGTCCCTTGCATCGGCAGGCGGACTCTCAACCACTGCGCCACCAGGGAAGCCCCTGCCTTTCTTCATGGAATCTTACTTAGGCAGTTTTTGGTATCATTTACTTGTGATTTTTAGTAGCTTCATAATATTCTACCTGGTATTATTATGTGTTCAGCTAATACTCATTCATGGGTATTTAGATTGTTTCCAATAAGCAGGCTGTGGTGGTTAATTTTATGTGTCAACTTGGCTGGGTCACACGAGATGCCCAGATACTTGGTCAAACATCAGTATGGGTGTTTCTGTGAAGGTATCTTTGGATGAAATTAACATTTAAACCAGTGGGTTTTGAGTAAAGTAGATTGCTTTCCATAATGCAAGAGGACCTCATCCAATCAGTTGAAGAAGTGACTAGAATAAAAGACTGACCCTCACTCAAAAGAGAGCAAGATTCTCCAGGTGAGACCTGTGGACTTGAACTGGAACACAACTCTTCCTGCCTTCAGACTCAAACTGAATCATCAGCTCTTCCTGGGTCTCAAGGCCTCTGGCACACCAGGATCTCCAGCTCTGTAGCCCTCCTGCAGATTTGGGAACATCCCAGCATCCATAATCACACGAGCAGATTCTTTTTTTTTTTTTCTTTTTTGGCCATGTACTGCATGGCATGTGGGATCTTAGTTCCTCGGCCAGGGATCGTACCCACACCCCCTGCACTGGAAGCACAGAGTCTTAACCACTGGACTGCCAGGGAAGTCCTTGCGCAGATTCCTTATAATAAATCTCTCTATATATACACACATTCTGTTGGTTCTATTCCTCTGGAATATCCTCACTAACACACAGGGAACCCCTAGAAGCAGACTCTTCGGGAAGCGAGTAAAATTGTGTTTGCTGTACTTGAGAATTTGAAAACAAGTTTTCTGTTTCTTGGTTAGGAATATCATGGGATGGTACCGAAGGTGACTATTCTCTGGCACACAGAGAAGTGACTTTTTGTGGCTTAAGAGTTTTCTATTAGAATATAGCATGATCTCATAATCCAGTATTTTCTACTTCTTTTGGTCTTCTGTTTCAACTTTGCTCCTTCAATAACAAATTATTAAAATGTGATTGCAGTTTTAAAGTAAGAAGAAATGAAAAGTAATGCTATTCGGAGATTAAGTGTGATGAAGATGGAAGAAACAACTTGTTCTTCAAGGACGTCTTGAAATCTAAAGATTAGAGTGAGGGTGGGGATACGGTGGGAGGAGAGGCAGACAATATGGGTTAACAATTTAAAGAAATAGGGAATTGAGAGAGAAAATTAAAGACGAGCTATAAAGAGAATAGCAGGGCAAGAGTAGATGCCTTGCAGCTCAGCCTTGAGCAAGACAAAGGCAATGTATTTCATTCTGAGAGTGAAGAGGAGGCTGAGACCTGGCTGGGTAAGGGAGAAGGAGGGAGTAGAGGTGGGTGAGAACCTGTTGCCTCTGAAAGTGCTCTGAGATAAGGGTATTTATCACGTAAGGGTACAATGAAGACCAAATTGGGGCTTGGAGAAATGGCCACAGGCAGGCTTGGTGTTTCCCTTTTCAGCAAAGCAGAACAGACTCTGATAATTAAGCTTTTCTTCTCTAACATATAATAATTCTGCAACTCAGAAGCCAATGAACTAGATGTTGTCCATACTAGGGATGGTTAAAGAAGCTAAAGAGATTTAACCAGGAGAAACAGACATGACAGCTGTCTTCAAATATCCGAGAAATTGCCATGCAGAAGAGAAGATGCACTTCTGACCAATGAATAGATTTAACAGAGAGACAGATATTGGCTCAATATAAGAGACATTTTCTAATAATTACGATTGTCACACCATGGAATGGATAACCTAGGGAAAGTTGAGACCCCTACACACTGGAAGTGTTCAGGCTGGCATGCCATCTGTCAGAGATGCTGTCAAACTAGATGATTGTCTTTTAAAAATAACATTTTGTAATAATTATTAGAGTAGAATATGTCCACAGGAGGCTATTTGAAAAACAAAATACTAAGAAGAAAAGATGAATCCTTAACCTTACCATCCATAGTTGACCACTGTTAACAGTTTGATGTATTTCCATTTGGTACTTTTTTCTGGGCAATAGAAATCTACATGTGTACTTTGTAAAAGCATATGTATATGATATATATATATATCACATATATCATACGGTTTTCACAAAATACATGTGTACTACAAATACAATTGTGTGGCGTATTTTCTTTCAATTATATAAGATTTTTCTATGTTGTTAAATAATCTTCAGAAACATGATTTCAGTGCGGTGCATGACTTAGTTTCTGTGGATGGAAGTCTCTGTATAATGCTGTTCATACAATTAATGTTCCATTGAACATCTTCACACACACACTCAGGTATACACACTCGCATGCACACACAGTTACACACACACACACTCATACACACACACTCACATATACACACGTGCACACACACTCACATACACACACACACACTCACATATTCACACGCATATATATATACACACACACATGCATACATTTTTGGTTCTGTTTCTTCTGGAGAATCTGACTGATATGCCAACAATATTATTTCTAACATCTGAATAATTGTGTTAAATCCCATACCATATCAGCAATACATAAATATTTAAATAAATATATTTTTCTGTTTTATCATTTAGTACCATTGCTCTCAGACCACATCCTTCCCATATCTGCGTCCTTAACTTTTATTTACTGCTCGGTAGGTTGTGGTACTTCCTTGAGTGATGGGCTCATGAAGAATAAATACACTGAGGGGATAATACCTGAATCCTCACATGTTACATGATGGCTTAAGATTGACCTCACACACACCCTAATAAGTCTCCAATGCTAATAGCCCTTTACAGGAGAAGATTTTCTAAATTTAGGGAAAAGTTCTTCTATGACTTCCTTAACCATTTCTTCTCCATCTGCCCCATTTTCTCCTTTTGGGATTCCTATTATATTTTTAGTGGGATGGTTCCAGATAAGTTCAAATGAGATTAAACTTGTGGAGTGAGTTGACTTGCAGCCTTTTGGTGGTTTGAAGCTTGGAAAAGGAGACAAGGAAAATGAGGATGGATTGGAACCAAGATGGCAGAGTAGAAGGACGTGCTCTCACTCCCTCTTGCGAGAACACCAGAATCACAACAAGCTGCTGGACAGTCATCGACAGGAAGACACTGGAACTCACCAAAAAAGATACCCCACATCCAAAGACAAAGGAGAAGCCACAATGAGATGGTAGGAGGGGCGCAGTCACAGTAAAATCAAATCCCATAACCGCTGGGTGGGTGACTCACAGACTGGAGAACACTTATACCACAGAAGTCCACCCACTGGAGTGAAGGTTCTGAGCCCCACGTCAGGCTTCCCAACATGGGGGTCTGGCAATGGGTGGAGGAATTCCTAGAGAATCAGACTTTGAAGGCTAGTGGGAATTGATTGCAGGACTTCGACAGGACTGGGGGAAACAGAGACTCCACTCTTGGAGGGCACACACCAAGAAGTGTGCGCATCGGGACCCAGGGGAAAGAGCAGTGACCACAGGGGAGACTGAACTAGACCTACCTGCTAGTGTTGGGGGGTCTCCTGCAGAGGCGGGGGGTTGCTGTAGCTCACTGTGGGGACAAGGACACTGGCAGCAGAATTTCTGGCAAGTACTCCTTGGCGTGAGCCCTCCCAGAGTCCGCCATTAGCCCCCACCAAAGAGCCCAGGTAGGCTCCAGTGTTGGGTCACCTCAGGCCAAACAACCAACAGGGAGGGAACCCAGCCTCACCCATCAGCAGTCAAGCAGATTAAAGTTTTGCTGAGGTCTGCCCACCAGAGCAACAGTCAGCTCTACCCACCACCAGTCCCTCCCATCAGGAAACTTGCATAAGCTTCTTAGATAGCCTCATCCACCAGAGGGCAGACAGAAGAAGCAAGAAGAACTACAATCCTGCAGCCTGTGGAACAAAAACCACATTCACAGAAAGATAGACAAGATGAAAAGGAAGAGGGCTATGTTCCAGATGAAGGAACAAGATAAAACCCCAGAAAAAAAACTAAATGAAGTGGAGATAGGCAACCTTCCAGAAAAAGAATTCAGAATAATGAGAGTGAAGATGATCCAGGACCTTGGAAAGAGAATGGAGGCAAAGATCAAGAAGATGCAAGAAATGTTTAACAAAGACCTAGAAGAATTACAGAACAAACACCTAGAAGAATTAAAACATGCTACAAATGTTTAACAAAGACCTAGAATAATTAAAGAACAAACATCTAGAAGAATTAAAGAACAAACAAACACAGATGAACAATACAATAAATGAAATGAAAACTACACTAGAAGGAATCAATAGCAGAATAACTGAGGCAGAAGAACGAATAAGTGACCTGGAAGACAGAATGGTGGAATTCACTGCTGAGGAACAGAAAAAAGAAAAAAGACTGAAAAGAAATGAAGAATGCCTAAGCGACCTCTGGGACAACATTAAATGCAACAACATTCGCATTTTAGGGGTCCCAGAAGGAGAAGAGAGAGAGAAAGGACCAGAGAAAATATTTGAAGAGATTATAGTTGAAAACTCCCCTAACATGGGAAAGGAAATAGCCACCCAAATCCAGGAAGTGCAGAGAGTTCCACACAGGATAAACCCAAGGAAAAACACACTGAGAAACATAGTAATTGAATTAGCAAAAATTAGACAAAGAAAAATTATTAAAGGCAGCAAGGGAAAAACAACAAATAACATACAAGGGAATTCCCATAAGGTTAACAGCTGATTTCTCAGCATAAACTCTCCAAGCCAGAAGGGAGTAGCATGATATACTTAAAGTAATAAAAGGGAAGAACGTACAACCAACATTACTCTACTCAGCAAGGATCTCATTCAGATTCGATGGGGAAATCAAAAGCTTTACAGACAAGCAAAAGCTAAGAGAATTCAGCACCACCAAACCAGCTGTACAACAAATGCTAAAGCAACTTCTCTAAGTGGGAAACACAAGACAAGAAAAGGACCTACAAAAACAAGCCCCAAACAACTAAGAAAATGGTCATAGGAACATACATATCGATAATTACCTTGAATCTCTATACTCCAATAAAGATGTTAAAAATAAAATAAAATAAAATAAAATGAATAAGTTACAACGAAAAAAAATCAATAAAACAAACAACCCAATTCAAAAAAATAAATAAATAAATAAACGTAAAAAAATGAAAAAAACAACAAACAAACAAAAAAAAAAAGAAAAAGAAAATTTAGGATGATGAAAGCGATGGGATGATCTTGAGTCCCAGGTCAGCTCTGGGAACTGGACTGAAACTTTCCCATCCCCTCTCCTCTGCATGAGCCAGACATGGCCATCACAAGGACACACAGGGGATGCCAAGGAGGTTGCTGGGTGCTGAGGTGCTAAGGTCACGCTGGGTCTCCAGTTCTTGTTCTCCATTTTTGCACATCTTTTCCTTCACATTCATCTTTTTACCTTTCTCTTTTGATTTCTGGAAATATTTCTTAAAGTGATGTTCTAATTGATCTGTTTTCTGCATTACTTAGCCTGATGTTCATATTTTAGTATTTATTTGAAAGGTAGCTTTCCTGATTTCAGATATTTCCTGTTCACTGATATACTTTTGAATCTCATTGAAAGTAGAATAATGCTTCCCATTTTTTTATTCTTATAGTGTACCTATTTCACAGGAATAATTTGCATGATTACTCACATTGGCCATCACCACCTCCCTTTTCTTAACCATTGAGCATTTTCATATATTGTGTGATTTTTCCATGTTGGATTATTCTTAGCGATTTTAATGATATGTAACAGAATATAAACTCTGCCCGGGCAGGCATAGTAACTGTCTTGTTCATCATTATGTTCCTTGTTCCTGAAATATTACTTTGCACATATGGTTGATAAACAGGGTTGTCATAGTGAGGCCACCTTCACTGCAAAGTTATCTATTACACAGTTATATTTATTTCTAGTTATTCTACATTAAACTAGTTTTTCAAACATTAGAAAATATATTATTCAATTTGAAGATATCAGTGAATTTTCCTTGCACCATAACTGCATTCTCAAAATACCATAAGTTAAATATTCTATCTTTTCTCCCCATTTTTTTGTAATGTTAATTTTACTTAATGCTAAATCTTATACTGTCTGTTTCAATATTCTGTATATTTGTTCTTGAGCCAGTGCTCTTTTAATTGCTAGAACTTCATAACATATTTTCATATTTGAATTGCCAACTCTCCCCTCATTATACATTTGATTCAAAAAGTTTATTCAAAAATGTCTTGACCTTTCTTCCACATTCATTTGTCCACACAAACGTTAGGGTTCTTTTGTCAAGACAAATTGTGTGAATTTTTATTGTGATTATGTTACAGTTACAGAGTTATTTCCCAGCAGAACACTAAAAGTCAATAAAGCGATAGTACTGAATTCTGTAGGAAGGAGGATGTAATCCAGATATTATTTCCCATGAAGATCATCTTTCAAGGGTGATGGAAACTGAGAAACATTCTCAAATATGCAAAAGCTCAGAAACATAGCATCCATGTGTTTTTGTTTTAAAAAACCCTTAGATAGGACACCAAAATCCACAGGGAAGAAGCAAAATTAAGAGCTCAAGAATGAGGAAGTCATGATACACTAGAACTGATGGTGAGGATTTAAGCTTGTTCAACAGAATATAAATCAAAATAGTAGTAAAGCAGACTGTAATGTTGAATGTGTGTATATTTTAAAAATAATTCTTGAAATAGAGAACCTATTGCATTTGAACTATAATTTACTAATAATGATTAGAATTTAAAACTTCAGGTTATATTAACAAAGACAGAGAGATAGGAAATAGGCAAGTGGGAAAATAGAAGCATGATCAATTACCACTCAAATAAGAGAAACACAAAATATTGATAAATCAGCTAAAAATGTTTTCATGATTTAAAATCATTGGTAAATATAAAACTAGGATGTCTAATCTTTAAGACACTGGCAAAGAAAAAAGTCCTTTTAGAAGAAGATGGAAAACATATTTTAAAAACTATGCACTTTACAAGAAGACACTTAAAACAAAGAGGCAAGTGAAGTAAAATACAAGGATAGGTAAAGATATTTAAAACAAATGAACATAAGAAGAATAGACTTGAAACCATAGCAATGTAGAATTTCAAACAAAAATATTATATAAGACAAAGATGGTCGTTGTATGTTGATGTCAGTTGATTTACTCCATAAGAGGAAGAAGAAAGTGGATGTATGCTGATAATCTATGAAAAACCCAGGGAAGACCCAAGTGGATGGAAGAGGCAGCCTGGAACAAAAGAGAGCCTGGAGATGCAGAATAGGGCTGATGGGTAGAGGATTACATTGCAGGAAAATGTGGGGAGTCTTTTCTCTTTCAGATTTAACCTTGAGCAAACCTTTGCCATTGCGAGACAGAAAAACAACAGTGCAAGCCCAGTACCCCATAAAACTATGTGATCACAACCAGAGGAGACAAATCTGAAAGCATTTCAAAGTCTGGGGAAGGGCAGACAGAGATGGGAAGGTAACCGACAGGGAGGATGGCAGAGAATGAGGCCATGGTCAAGCTCAGGGACTCTCTTCTCTGAGGCACATCACCCAGACTTTGCTCCCTGTTTTGCCCAGGGTGCACGTGACTTGCCAAGATAGCTGCTATCCTTAGTAAAATAAAATAGGAAATCCGTGAGAAAAGTGTCAAAATGTCTAAGACAATCTGCATACAAGAAAGAACATAAATTGCTGAGGTTTTATGGAGAAGAAAAAAGCAGGAATATAAAATAAATATAGAAATTAGTTTTAACAGAGAATTTTGGTAGCACAAAATAGAAACAAGCACTTGTGTGGTAAAACCAATTACAGATACAGGATGTGAAAAATACAAGAGTTGGGATAACAAAACACAATGCATGAATTGAATAGCAAAATAGGTACGGCTGAAGAACAAATTAATAAGCAGAAGAATAGGTTATGACCCTGTTTCAAAGGTATTAGGAAAAGTAGAGCAACAGAAAATAATAAGGGAAAAGTTAACATAGTTGATTAAGTACAATGACAATAACAAATGGAAAACGTAATTTATACAGAACATACTTACAATAGCAACCAAAACAATAAAATTCTTAGTAATGAGTCTCACAAATGTAAAGGACTTGCACATATCAATAATAAAAGTTCACTGAAAGACATAAAGAAGACCTATATGAATGGAGAAACACCCCATGCTCATGGTTAGGAAGAGTTTGTATCAAAATGATGTGAATTTTCCCTAAATTAATCTAGATTTTACACAACTCCAATTAAAAGAGTTTTTCATGGAACTTGACAAAATGGTACTAAAAAGCCAGACATGCTTGAAAAAGAAGAATAAGGAGAAGATCTGTATTTGACTAGAAATCAGGACTTACTGTGCAGCTGTATTATCTAGAACAGTGTGTTGTAAACACAAGGGTGAACAAATTACCCAATGGAATAGAACTGTATTAATCAATCAGATGCCACTTTCTAGCCACCAGATTAGTCAAATAAGAAAACTGAATGACATTTTTTGTTGACAAGAATGCTGAAAACAAGAACCTTTCCCTGCTGGGGCAAGCAATTTGGCCTAAGCTAAATTTCGCAGACACAATAACCCACCAATCACTTTCCTGAGTGTCCACCCTAGAGCAGGGGTCCTCAGCTAGAGCAGTTTTGTTTCCCAGGAGACATTTAGCAATGTCTGGAGATATTTTTGGTTGTCACAATTAGGGGGGTGGTATCGGCTTCTAGCGGATAGAGGCCAGGGATGCCACTAACATCCTGTAACACACAGGGCAGCTCCCAACAACTAAGAACTATCCCTCCCAAATGCCAACGGTTCTGAGGTTGAGAAACCCTGCCCTAAAGAAAGGCTTACATAGGTGTGGAAAGGGGCTCATATGAAGTAGTTCATCACAATGCATTGTTTGTACAAGTGGGGAGTTGGAACATATGAGGATCTAATATGAAATCAAATAAAATGTAAAATATTAAAGTATGCAGCAAATAGAAGCAACAGAAAAAACCCACAACAACATTCCATTCCCAAAGGAATAAAACTGAACGCTCAGAAAGTAACGCTCACATTATAGAACTTTTATAAATGATAAAGGTAACATAACAGATCACTGGGGGAAAAAAAGTGACTATACAATAAATTAAGCCAGAAAATATATTAATCATATAGGGGAAAAATTAGGTTGTATCTTTACTTTACATTGAAAACCCAAAATCAACTCCAAAAGGATTAAGAGCTTAAATATCAAAAGGAGGTAGTACTTTTTAGTAGAAAATATAAATGAATATCTTTCTGCCCTTGGGATTGGGAAAGATTTCTTGAACAGGAACAAGAAGGGTTAAACATAAAAGAAAAGAAAAGATGGCTAAAGTTGGCTATCTTGAAATCTTAATCTTACAAAAATTAAAAGATGTTACAAACTGGGAGAAGATATTTGTCATTTAGAAAAAGCTACATTATTCAACAACTTTTACTGGGGGAAAAATGGCTCACTTAATAAAGGAATATCATTTTGGGTTTCTATCACACAATATATGCAAATTTCAGCTCTAGGTGGATTAATAAAATCTATAAAGGTTTGTTTGTTTGTTTTTTAACCTTCAGATGGCAAAGGTCTTTCTAAGCTTCCAAAGGCACAAAACTCTAAAAGGCATAATTTTATACATGACTAAATCAAAATTAAGGATATCTGCTTAATAAAGGACACCCATAAAATTAACTAATACAATTACTGGTTATATTAAACATTTCTTCACATTCTAGTTAGCCATTTAAGGTTTCCTTCTGTGAAATGTATTGTCATATCCTTCACCCATTTTCCCGAGTTTTCAGCGCTAGGGCAGATTTCCCTCCACGTACGCACTAGTGGTCACTGCCATCAATGTTTGGGAAAGGTAATGGAAATTACATCCCTCAGGTGAAGTTCTTCTAACTTTCCATAAGGAAATCTTTAGCCTGCACTCTTGCGAAAGACAAAACATACCTCTTCCTGCAGCTTATCTGCATCCACTTTTTTATATTCACAGCACATAAGTATATGTTCAAAATGAAAAGTTGCCAACGGTTTTCTTTAAAAAAATAATTTGCCTATTGAACTGCAAAAATAACACTTCCTCATTTTAAAATGCCAACACCACAGAGATATTTAGAGGAAAGAGTTAGTAATCTTCCTCCACCTACTCTCTAACTTCACCCACTCCCCTGCCCTCTGAGATAACAAACGTTAACAATGTGAAGTGTATATTTTCATATTTTCCTCTCTGTCTGTTCACATATACTGTTGGTTTATATTAAACATTTAAATATCTATGACCTCATCTTTGTGGATTGATGGAAAACCACAGCTCTTGTCTAGTATCCCTTTGTTTCACAGTTAATTTTAGTGATCAAGTAGTGAGTAAAGACCCAAAAGAATGTGCAGCCAAATAACCAACTGAACCATGGGATGATGTCCCAAGGAGATCACCCCTTTGGTTTTAATATAGAATTTCCAGTGAGCGAGCAGAATTAGCTAGACTGGCAGCTCAAAACGTTTTGTACTAGAAAACAGATCCAGTCAGAAGATTTTGAGTAAAACCCACTTTTCTACTACCAACAGCTCTCCAGATTTAAGAGAAAAACTTTTCAGGAAGTACTAATAAAGCGACAGACATCTGCTCTCTAATCACTGTGAAATCATAAGCAAAATATTCACTGTTAAAAAATTGTCACTTGTTGAACATTTATGCTGCTAGCATGAATGACCCCTGCAGGGTACCCCAGTCTCATTGTGAAGCCCCATGGGAAACACAGAGGGATGTAAGCCTCAATCAAGTAGAAGTGAATCGAGTATAATCTGGTTACAAGGACCAGATTTCACAGCAGTCCCCACTCCTGCTGCTGTGATCATTTCAGTGGAATCACTCCAATTCAGGCCTGATATTTGCTGAAGCTTACTTATTCTCCATGGCACGAAACCAAACCACAGAGAAATGCCTTCACTACATGCTAGTCTCGACAGGTACACATATTTGAGAGGTTCCTTTGTACATCTATTCCTTGAACATGAAATGAATGTGAACTTGTGAAGTTTGGAAATATCAATGAATAGAATTGCCTGATCACCCAAAAGACTTGCTTCGTGGGTGTGTTTAGAAGTGGAGAGGTGTGATGTGACTTATCAGCAAAGGGAGTGTCCATGGCAACCAGCCCCAGGTTTCCTTGGAGATACTGTGCTTTGGCGGGGAGCCAGTCCAGGATAGAACAATGACACAACCTTTGCACAGGGACTGATTGCTCGAGACTTGCATATGGTGCTATAAACGAATGGGAGCTCCACATATAGAAACCATACAGCTAACATGTCAAAACTGAGGATTCTAAAACAGAGTCTTGAAACAGGGTTCATACCGGGACCTAATTTCAATTGAGCAAAGGGAGCTACATGATTAAACCTTTCAGGCAATTCCTCCAAAGATCACCATTTACCAATTAATTAGATACATATTTTCCCAAAATATAAAAATATGAAATACGAACACAACATTAGAGAAACAAAAAGAAACGAACATAATAATCATTTTTTAATGGACAAATATCCTTTTTTTAAAATTAATTTATTTATTTTGGTCTCCGTTGCTGCGCGCAGGCTTTCTCTTTGTTGCGGCGAGCAGGTTTCTCATTGCGGTGGCTTCTCTTGTTGCAGAGCGCAGGCTCTAGGCACGCGGGCTCAGTAGTTGTGGCTTGTGAGCTCTAGAGCGCAGGCTCAGTAGCTGTGGCGCACGGGCTTAGTTGCTCCACGGCATGTGGGATCTTCCTGGACCAGGGATGGAACCCGTGTCCGCTGCACTGGTAGGCAGATTCTTAACCACTGCACCAGCAGGGAAGTCCTGAACATAGTAATCTTGATATTGGCACTTTTAGAATCAGCTAGGTCTCTCTCTTTCCTAAGGAAAGCTACTGTTTACGTCCTTGTGTCTCTTTTATTTTTCTGCCTTTTACTTTAGATAGCTTCTCTATTTAGAAAAAAATAGGAGACACGGATTGAGATTTGGGACATTAGAATAGTTGAAGAGGCTCTGAGGAATATGCAATGAAATCTCAGATGAGAATTGAACAGCAATGTAGATAAAGCAGAATTAACAGCCTGACTACGCAGTGCACCCAGTTTCTCTCATGACTAATACAAAATTATTATTGCTAAGTTGAACCAATGTTTATGCTGTGCAAATAGTCCAGGAGACCCGTAGTCAAATCCCTCTGTATAGACTTAGAGCCCTGCTGACATTCATTGTGTATTCCGTGCGTGTGTGTGTGTGCACGTGCATGCGTGTGTGTGTGTGTTTTCTTCTTGGGGAAAAGAGAAGAAAACAAATTGTGACTTTTAACCATTATTCTCAACTTGAGACCCATAACGATCTGCGTGCATTGTTCTCAGAAAGGTCAATGTTACATTGTAGGAACAAATTGACATGACACAGCTGACACAGTTTCTAGAAGGAAACTCTTGTTCAAAATGTGTACCAGCTTACTCTTTACTACAGCTGCTAAAGAATAGTAAGGGAACTGCCCATTAATCTCACTTGAACTGGGGGGATAATGTTCTGATTGGAGGTATCACTACCCATCCTTGCTAATGGAGTTCTCATTGGATAGTATCACTGCCCATCATTTTTGCCTTCAGAAAGGTATTAGGAGGAAAAGAACCCCTCTCCTGTTTGAATTAAAATGACCTAAGACCTCATATCTGTCCCACACACAGAAAGAGGAGGTTTTAGCTCTGCTCCAATATAAGAAGTAAGAATTAATCTCAAAAAGCAGTGGGCTGAATACTCAGGTGGAGTATTTGACTATTCTTAGATGCACTATAAGGTGTGTGTGTGTGTGTGTGTGTGTGTGTGTGTGTGTGTGTGTGCGCGCGTGTGTGTGTAGAAAATAAATGAGCAATGGTATAAACATTTGACTGGTCTCTAAGCTTCTTGGCATCTTGCAATTTTGCCTCATTGCTCATTAAAATATTCAAATATGTCTAGTCCACAGAATGAAGTCCCCTCTGATTTGGTCAAGCACCTAATATAATAAATCATTCATAGAGCAGGGCAACATTCCAAATTCTCTCTTGGTTATCCAAACATGTGGATTAACGCTGCTCAGAGTTAAGGGCTAGGCCTGTAAACTGCCCAGGGGAATAGTCCATCGTTCAAGCCTGCTTCAGTGGCGTACTGGTAAATGTTTAACAGTCAGCCCTCTAGGGGGGAAAATGCCCTGATTTGTAGCATTCGCCAAATACCACGGTGTAAAACTTCCACCAGGGCTGATTTCAAGCTCCTGAGGGTTTCACAAATGACTTGCAAAATTCCTGAAAGTATGACATTCAACTCTTGCAAATTGTCATGAGGCAATCCCAGCACACCATTGCAGACGGGTTTCCAAATGATCACCAAAGGAATGGCAGTATATTCTAAGTGCAGACAAATTTACCAAATGCAGCAGGAAATAAACATCCTCTTACAGCTGGATTTTAGGTCCAGAACTGAAATAACCTGTTGTAGAACTGGTTTCCACAAAAGGTCCAAAGCTGGTGAAGAGCCATTCTATTTTGGTTTATGTTTTATTTTTAATCATGAAAGAAGTGGCATGCTCATTATAAAACAGTTGGAAAATGCAGAAAATAATTTTCCTTGGAAGCCCATGGCAATGTCTCATGGGAATTAATTTGAAGGTCACTGACAGGAACTGAGCAATGACCCAGGGCTTAGAAAATCTGAAACACATTTTCTGATCTGTCCCATAATCTGTAAATTGATTTCACCAACCCTCCTTGTCTTGTACAGCACTTTGCCTCTAATACTGAGATTAAAACCTTTGTGCTCCACAGAATGTATCTGAATCCCCAGGAGAGGGTTTGCATGATCGGGAGGAAAGGTAACATACAATGAGGTGTGACCCTATCCTGGCCTCATCATTCTGACCATCACCTATTGGAACAAAGGAGCTCCCCCAGCTAATAAACAATGAAATTGGTAAGATACAGATGGAGGTTCAAATCACTGTTAGTATGAGTATACAAATTAATATTAAGATATATATCCTTCATTTATTCAATTAAAAAAATGTTTTGGAGGTAATATGGTCATCCAAACACAGTCTCTGCCCATGTGGAATTTATAGACTAGTGGAGAAAAGACAGCATGTAATTACACACACAAAAGTACGTAATTACCAATTCTAGTAAATACCATACCTGAAAAGGGACAGGGCTTCCCTGGTGGCGCAGTGGTTGCGCGTCCGCCTGCCGATGCAGGGGAACCGGGTTCGAGCCCCGGTCTGGGAGGATCCCACATGCCGCGGAGCGGCTGGGCCCGTGAGCCATGGCCGCTGAGCCTGCGCGTCCGGAGCC
>NC_041224.1:40174037-40188223 GCF_002837175.3 Physeter macrocephalus | reverse complement strand
GCCCGCGTACCGCAAAAAAAAAAAAAAAAAAAAAAAAAAAAAAAAAAAAAAAAAAAGGGACAAAATATTATCAGGGTATGCAGGAGTGATGTTTGATTTGAGATACAGAGGATGAGTGGGAATGAATTAGGAGAAGGGGATAAAAGGGAAGAATATCCCAAGTAGGGGGAGTTTTTTGCGCAAGGACCCTGAGGTGGGGAAGGGGGCGGAGCCTCTCCAGAACTGACCTTTTGCTGGTGTGGCTGGAGAGGGAGTGGGGAGGGGGAGCAGAGCATATGGGACTGCAGAAGTAGAGGCAGGTGCCAGGTCATGAGGGCCATGAAACGAGAGGTTCAGAAGTCAATGTAATTGGTCTTCATCATAGAGATTTAGTGTTACAGCTCATGGCCATGAAAACTGCTCTGTAGAGCAGGTCAGGATGAAGGGACTCAACTTCTGCTTAATACCTCCCTTTTAAGGGAGGATCAATACATACTAATTAATTTTTGACCTTCATTTAAAAAATGTTTTTCTGGGCTTCCCTGGTGGTGCAATGGTTGAGAGTCCGCCTGCCGATGCAGGGGACACGGGTTCGTGCCCCGGTCCAGGAAGATCCCACATTCCGCGGAGTGGCTGGGCCCGTGAGCCATGGCCGCTGAGCCTGCGCGTCCGGAGCCTGTGCTCCGCAACGGGAGAGGCCACAACAGTGAGAGGCCCACGTACCGCAAAAAGAAAAAAAAAAAAAAAAAAAAAAGTTTTTCTAAAAATTTTAAATTAACTAAATTTAATTAATTTAAATTTAATTGGTATCCAAATTAAAATAGAAATAAAATGCATAATTTCTAATGTGAAAGAAAAAAGAAAAGTTGATCAAGAAAATGTTATGAAAACAAATAAATTAGAAAGCAACCATTCTTATCCTCTTCCGGACTTACCCTGTTGTATCTTTAAACAGAATATCACTCTCTGGGCTGACATTTTTTCAAATTAAGTATAATAGGAATATATTTCAATCTTGGTTTTACATTTAGGAAGAGGTGAAATTTTATTCAATACTTTTTTGCCAATTGCTATTTTTCTATGATCTACTAACATGACTGAATGTGTTAACAAATTTTATGACATCTAATTAACCTTGCAACTCTGCAATAAACCCTTCTTTTTATACACTTTCTGCTCTGACTAAAAATACTTACCATTTTACTGAAGGTGCCAGCCAAGATAATGAATAAAAATAAATACAATAAAGACATGTTATTGTTAACACAGATCATGGGAATATGTACCTGAAGGAACCAAAATGATCAACTAAAAAAAGTGATTGTACAAAAAATCAAATTGAATTCGTTTCAGAAAGAAAAAGATAATAAAATTCATCTGGTATAATGCTTATGTGAGAATCTCTTTCTCTCTCTTTCTCTTTCTTTCTCTCTCTCAGCATGGGATGGACTTGATCTCTTAGATTTTTAAATAAATAGTTTGGAGACAATTGGGTAACTACATATTCATACAAGTTAGATCTGGACCTCAACTCTATCACTAAAACAAATCTCAAATGGTTTAGAGGTAAATGTTAAACGGACCCATAAACAAATGAGAAGAAATGATAAACCTATGTTTGTATGTGAAAGACTTTCTGACAAAAAGTCGGGAAGCATTTCAGAAAAACTGATTGATTTGATTATATAAAAACCCCAAACTTGCATACATTTAAAAATGTGACAAACACAGTCAAAAGGCAAACAAAAATTGAGGCAAAGATTACAAATGTATGCAATAAGTGATTGGTTTCTTAGAAGTGTAAGAAAAAAATTAAAAATCATTGAAAACATCAAAATCCTTTTGAGAAGAGTCATAAATATGAAATTTGGACAAGGAGAAAATCAGTGATAGCAAATACAGATCATCCTCGACTTTCGATGGGGTTTCATCCTGATTAAACCATCATAAGCTGAAAATCTCGTTAAGTCAAAAATGCATTTAATTCCCCTAACCTACCGAAATCACAGCTTAGCCTAGTCTACCTTAAACACGCTCAGAACACTTGCATTCGCCTACAGTTGGGCAGACTCATCTAACACAAAGGCTATTTTATAACAAAGTGTTGACTATCTCAAGTGGACACTTGAACCACACGGGGGTTAGGGGTACCGACCCCCGTGCAGTGAAAATTCCGGTATAACTTTACAGTAAGCCCCTCCATATCTGTGGTTCAGCAACCTGGGATTTCAGCCAACCAGGGAGGATCAAGAAGTACTAAAGTGACTTAGAGAATGAACTTATGGTTACCAGGGGGAAAGGGTGGGGGGGAAGGGATAGTTAGGGAGTGTGGGATTGACATGTACACACTGCTATATTTTAAATGGATAACCAACAAGGACCAACTGTATAGCACAGGGAACTCTGCTCAATACGATGTAACAACATAAATGGGAAAAGAATTTGAAAACAAATAGATACATGTATATGTAGAACTGAATCACTTTGCTGTACACCTGAAACTAACACAACATTGTTAATCAACTATACTCCAATGTAAAATAAAGAGTTAAAAAGAAAAAAAAATTCTGTAGCATCTACTATAGAAAAGAATCCGAATATAAGCAGACCTTCAGTTCAAACCTGTGTTGTTCAAGGGTCAGCTGTAATTTATTGAGTACTGTACTGAAAGTGAAAAACAGAATGGCTGTCTGGGTGCAGAATGGTTGTAAGTTTATCCGTCGTTTACCCATGGCTCACTGCCCTTGCCCAGCATCATGAGAGAGCATCTACCACATATCACTAGCCTGAGAAAAGATCAAAATTTGAAGTACAGTTTCTACTGAATGCATATTGCTTTGCATCATTGTAAAGTTGAAAAGTTGCAAGTCGAGCCATCCTGAGTTAGGGACCATCTAGATACTTCTGGGCAAATATTCAACCTAAATAGCAAAGACATGCAAATTAATACAGCAAGAAGAAATTATTTTTCACTAATCAAGTTGACTATTATTCAACTAGTGTGGGTTTAGGTTAATTAATTTTTTATTAACATTCTGATTTATAGATAAACAATTATTACAAATTTTGATAAGAAAATCTTCAAAGTTTGCATAAATTTTGATACACTAGTTATAATTTTAAATTTTGTGAAAATATTTGCAAATGTACACAAAGAGCTCTCCTTGAGGCCACACATTGACATGGTTAAGAACGCAGGCTTTGGTTTCAGAAACCTCAGGTGTGCTTCTCCATCACTCTAAATTTCCCTTTATTCATCTGCAAAATGAGCAAAATGCCAGTATCTGGGTTGAAAGATTGTGATGATTAAATGAGTACTATATGTAAACATAGGAATGTGCTCGGGAAATTTTATGCATCATTATTATTTGTTTTATTATTATTATTCTCATTATCATCATCATTTTCAGGTCACCAAATTGTAGGTGGCATTTAATAAAAGTTGCTCATTCTTGTATTCACAGAGCCTACTACATTGCAGGCACTTTTCCAGACCCTGAGAATAGAGCACTAAATCAAAATCCCAGTCCTCAGAGAACTTGCATGTAGTGGGAGGAGTTCCATCATAAGCAATTAAACAAAATGATTTAGTTTGTCAGAAACAAATTATGGCAAAAAATAAAGTGGGGTAAGGAGGTTGGAGGAAAGTCTTTCTACTTTATAAAGGCCCCACGCTTGAAAAAGTTTAAAAATCTGAAAATATTGATGAACAGATCATGCAGATATTAAAAGAAGAGAGAACAAGTGTGAATGTGTTTGATGTGCTTGACACAGCAAGGGGTCATTGTGACTACAATTTTTTAAGCAAGAGAGAGAGAGGGAGGTGTCAGGTAGATGCTGAAGTTTAAAACACCTAGGGTCTTGTGGGCCATTGTAAAGTCTGTCTTTTTCCTCTGAGAGCAATGGTAAGATTTTGAGCAAAGAAGTGACAAGATAGAATGGAGATCATTAAATAGTCTATAAATAATAAATGCTGGAGAGGGTGTGGAGAAAAGGAAACCCTCTTACACTGTTGGTGGGAATGTTAGTTGGTGCAGCCATTATGGAGAACAGTATGGAGGTTCCTCATAAACCTGAAAATAGAGTCATCATATGATCCAGCAATCCCACTCCTGGGCATATATCCAGAGAAAACTCTGATATGAACAGATACATGTAGTCCTATGTTCATAGCAGCACTATTTACAATAACCAAGACATGGAAACAATCTAAATGCCCATCGATAGATGAACGGATGAAGAAGACGTGGTATACATATACAATGTAATATTACTCAGCCATAAAAAAGAATGAAATAATGCCATTTGCAGCAACATGGATAGACCTAGAAATTATCAAACTAAGTCAGACAGAGAAAGACAAATATCATGATATTACTTATATGTGGAATGTAAAGTATGATGCAAATGAACCTATTTACTAAACAGAAACAGACTCACAGACATAGAAAACAAACTTATGGTTACCAAAGAGGAAAGGTAGTGGAGGGAGGGATAAATTAGGAGTTTGGGATTAGCAGATAAAAACTACTATATATAAAACAGATAAACAGCAAGGTCCTACTGTGTAGGACAGGGAATGATAGTCAATATCTTGTAATAACCTATAATGGAAAAGAATATGAAAAAATATATATATGTATAATCTCCATATATATACATATAACTGAATAACTTTGCTGTATACCAGAAACCAAGACAACACTGTAGATCAACTGTACTTCAATTAAACAAAATTATATTAAAATTTTAAAAAAAGAAGTGACATGATCTGATATACATTTTTGTATATCCTTTGGAAGGATCCCTCTTGCCACTGTCGGAGGGACCAAGGTGAAAGCAAGGGGACTGCCTAGAAGCCTAGTGCAGTTTCTAGTTAAGAGACATTAGTGGCTTGGACTAGGGTAGTAGCCAAAACAGTGGTGGAATACTGGATACATTTTGAAGGAAGAATTGACGTCATTTGCTGAAAAAAAATTAGAAGATGTAACATGACTACAAATTTTTGGTTTGGTCCACTGGTGGATGGGGCTGCCATTCACAGTGATGGGGAAGCCTGCAGAAATCAGATGAGGGACCATCAGGTGTTCAGCATTGGGCTTGTGTCGTTTGAGATGTCTGTTGGCTATCAAGAGGAGGCACTGAATGGGAAGTTGGCTTACGAGTCTATCTATATGCATGTTTCCAGGGAGTACGGCCAGCCTTGGCATGCAAACAGGAGACTTTTCTGCATAGAGGTGATATTTGCAAGTCATGCGTCCGACTGGAAGAGATCATCAAAGGAGTGAGTGTGGCTAGAGTAAAATAGAGATCGAAGGACTCAGCGCTGGAGCACTCCCTTATTTGTGCTCAGTAATGAGGAAATAAGGAAAAAAGGAAGGAGAAGAACTCAGAAGCCAAGTGAGGACAAGTGTATCAAGAGGAAGAAATGATTAATTTGTGTCTAATTCTGCTGCTAAGTCAAAATGAGAAGAGCCGAGGGCTTCCCTGGTGGCACAGTGGTTAAGAATCCGCCTGCCAATGCAGGGGACATGGGTTTGAACCCTGGTCTGGGAAGATCCCACATACCACGGAGCAACTAAGCCCATGCGCCACAACTACTGAGCCTGTGCTCTAGAGCCCGCGAGCCACAACTATTGAGTCCACATGCCACAACAACTGAAACCTGTGCACCTAGAGCCCGTGCCCCACAACAAGAGAAGCCACCACAATGAGAAGCCTGCGCACTGCAACAAAGAGTAGCCCCTGCTTGCCACAACTAGAGAAAGCCCGCGTGCAGCAACGAGACCCAACACAGCCAAAAATAAACAAATAGATAAATAAATAATTTTTTTTTAAAAATGAGAAGAGCCAAGACGTGACCCTGGTATTTAGCAGTGTGCACGTTACCAGTGACTTTGACAAGAATGGTTATGCTTTGCTAGCGAGAAGATGGAAAAGATCGACATCATTAGGGTAAAAGCCGTTACTCTCAGTCCATGGTCCTCAAAGTAGGGTCCCAGAAGCAGAAACATCAGCATCACCATGAACCTTGTCAAATGTGCAGATTCTCTGGCCCTGCCCAGATCTATTGAATCAGAAACTCTGGGGGGTGGAGCCTAGTGCTCTGTTTTAACAAGCCCTACAGATTCAGGGTCAAGTTTGAGAACTGCTGCTACAAGGTGATGTAATTATTGTAGATTTTTATTTTCTTCTTCTTTTTCTCCTATTAGTCATATAGATTTTTGCCTTGAGTATAAATTATCCATAATGAAAGTCTCCATTTTTAAAGGGTGCAATGTCATTTATCTGGGTTGAAATTGCTGAATGACCCATTTGAAATGTTGATATATTCTTTGTAGAGGAGCTAAGTTATTGAACATAGTTAATTGTATATTTCATAACAGGGCTCACATGAGGCTGAAAGTGTTTATCAGATCACCACATAATATGTCATAGAAACCATCCTTCTGTCAGCAGTGCATAAATACTGCTCTGTTAGACAAGGATAGGTGTATCTGACAAGCTTTGAAGTCACTAGGAGAAAAGGCAAACATTGTGTTTAAAAGCCTTTCTTATCTTCTGTGGGCAATGTTACCAGTCATTTTGACTGTCACAGGGAAATCTCTGTACCTTTAGCTGGTGAGTGGCTATAGAAAAACAAAGAGGTAAATTTTGTACTCTTCACATTGAGATAAGGGACAGAGTGTAGGCCTTTTATACTTTGGGTATTACATCACATTTTGGTTTTGGAGTTCATTCATCTTGAATTTCTAAAAAGCTATCCAGAAGCTCTGATTTTTATTACATAAAGCATATGGGAATGTTGAAACTCCAAGACATCATTTCCAGGCCTTGTTCCAGGCTCCCCACTCCCAAAGAGACATCATAATGAAGAAATAGCTTTAGTTTCAGCAAATATTATTTTTTCCCACTAGAAAAATTAAAAAGGATTTGGAATAACTACTTCAGATGCTTCTTTTGTAAGATTTTAGTCTTAGTTAGGATTAAATTTGCCTATGACAAGGAAAAAAAATAAACAGAAACTATCTTAAACAAGGTAACAGTTGTATTTCTTTCTCAGGAAATGGAAAGAGACAGTTCAGAACTGACACAGTGCTTGTTGGTACAGAATCCCAGTCTTCTCTCTGCTGGGTATGGCCTCTTTTCCCAGGGTCTCCTTGTGATCCCAAATGCCTGCCATGATTCCTGCCATCACATCTCTATTCCAGCACATGAGGAGGAGAAAATGGAAGGATAATACACATCTGTCATTTAATAATGTTTCCCAAAGTCATGAACCCCATTTCCACTTGTATACCATTGGCAGAACTCATTCACAAGCAACCACATGGTTGCCAAATTATTTCAACTAATGCAGAACAAAATCATTCAATAAAATTAAACATCCAGTCCTGATCTAAAGACAAAACACACACACACACACACACACACACACACACACACACACAAACAGCAATTTAGAAATAGAAGGAAATTCTTTACCTAGATAATAACTATATACAAAAAAAAACCCCAAAACAAAACCCTGTAATGAACATCACCATTGATGGAAAAACTTAAAAACATTTTCTTTAGAATCAAGGAAAAAGAGAACACCCATCAGTCAAAAAATGTGCTGGCCATATAGTAAGACTACCTTATAGAAGATGAGAGGGTAA
Source organism: Physeter macrocephalus (assembly GCF_002837175.3). Classification (NCBI taxonomy): domain Eukaryota; kingdom Metazoa; phylum Chordata; class Mammalia; order Artiodactyla; family Physeteridae; genus Physeter; species Physeter macrocephalus. The sequence goes on along the minus strand of NC_041224.1, from coordinate 40,180,583 downwards.
GGATTAGAAAGAAAAAAAATAAATCATCATTATTTATAAATGATACGATTATCTCATAAAAAGCCCTTTGGGATTTTTAGGTTATGTCCCATTTTTTAAAAAACGCAACAACATTAAAATTTAAAACTTCTATTGACAAAAGATATCATAAGACAAATTTTTTTTAAGTTACAAATAAGGAGATGTTCACCAGCCGTGTAACAGAAAGAGTTTGTTTTGAAATAAAATAATAAATCAGTAAGAAAAAGGTAACCCAATCTTAAAACTTGGCAAGCCAAATAATCAGACATTTCACAAAAGAGGAAACATGAATGAATGTCCAATAAACGTATGAAAAGATGCTCTACTTGATTAGTAGTCAAAGAAATGTAAATTAAAATCACAACAAGACACAGAGTAAACTGACCAAATTGTACAGTTAGATGTTCCCAGCGGGACTCACTGGACTCAGACACTGGCGGGGGTAACTGTGAGTTTGAAAAGCAGTTTGGTGTCATCCAGTGAAGGTGACTGTGAAACACCCTGTGATCCAGCAATTCCATCCTCAGAATTAGGTATACTTGATAAGATCTTCCACATTCCAGGAGACATATTTTAGAATGAGTAATGGTTAATTTTATGTGTCAGCTTGGCAGGGTGAAGGGGTGCCCCGATAGCCAGTAGAACATTATTTCTGGGTGTGCCTGTGAAGATGTTTCCACAAGAGATGAGCATTTGAGTCAGTAGATTGAGTAAAGAAGATCGCCCTCACCAGTGCTGGGGGACGTCATCCCCTCTGCTGAGGGCCTTAATGGAGCAAAAGACAGAGGAAGGGAGAATTTGTTCTCTTTGCCTGAGCTGGTACATCTATCTTTTCCTTCCCTTGGACATCAGTGCTCCGACTTTCTTCAGACTGTGACCATGACTTTCATCATCAGCTCCCCTGGTTCTCAGGCTTTTGGACTCAGACTGAACTATACCACTGGCTTTCCTCATTCTCCAGCTTGAGGACAGTAGATTGTGGGACTTCTCAGCCTGCATAATTCCATGAGCCAACTGCTAAAATAAGCTTTTCTGCCTGTCTGTCTGTCTGTCTGTCTGTCTCTCTCTCTCTCTCTCTCTATATATATATATATATATATACACAAATACATAAATGTATATATTTTATATATATTCAGGAATAGAAGGAATGTGTACATATATAGAATGAATATATGTGTGTGTGTGTGTGTGTGTATATATTTCCTATTGGTTCTGTTTCTCTGGAGAACCCTGACTAATACAGAATGCCATCTTCGTGTTTTTATTAAAGCAAAAACAATTGCACACAATCTTAACGTTTGACAGAAAAAATGGATAAATAAATGTGGGTATATTCGCAGAACTGAACGTTACACAGCAATGAAAATAGGGGAATTTCAGCTGCCTGAATCCAAATGGATTATGCTCTCAAAATGGAAAAAGGAAGTCATAGAATATATATCCCATGTCCCAAATATAGTTGTATGAGGACATCTACATAGAGTTCAAAGACATGCAAAACTAAAATATACTGTTTATCAATGCAAATCTATGCATTAAGATTTAAAGAAAGGCAAATGAATAATAAGCACAAGATTCAGGTCAGAAGTTAATTCTGGGAGGATCCTTAGGAGACCTCAAAAATATTAATAAAATTCTAGTTCTTTAGCTATGTAGGTATTCTTTGTATCTTACACACACCTTGCTATCATGTACAGAATATTTCATAACAAAATGATGTATAATATAGAGTTGAAAGCATATCGCTGCTTTGTCCTTATTACTAGACTTTACTAAGACTGTTTTAGAAGTCAAACTAAATCTTACCTGAATCTCATCTGTTGCATCTGGTGTTACACTCCACCCACCCCCCTTCCCCCGTAGTAAAGCTTTTCCTAAGAGAACCTTGTGTTTTTGTACAGCCTGGTTTCAGTTATCCTCATCCTTCATCTTTCTTATGAAAATGCTCCAATCTGATTTCTTCTAGAGCCAGCGGCTCTGTGGAGCCAGACTACCCTTTAAAGGCATTACTTTCATTTGCAAAATCATCCATAAGCACCAGTTACAGGATTTAATATCCTTTTCCCTCCTTCTCAGTTGTATCTCTCATGTACTATAGCTGCTCTCAACTCTCTCTCCACCCTTCCTTCTCAACTCTGACCCCAAAACAAAATTCTCCCAGATGAAACGAAGTAGTCAACTTTGTCCTTCCACCCTTTCTCAGTTTTGCCTTTTCATGCAAACAATTCTGCCTTACTTTTTTTTTTCTTCACATCTTTTATGGACTATAAATGCTTTACAATGTTGTGTTATATTCTGCTGTACAACAAAGTGAATCGGCTATATGTATACATATATTCCCTTATCCCCTCTCTCTTGAGCCTCTCTCCCACCCTCCCTATCCTACCCCTCTAAGTCATCACAAAGCATCGAGTTGATCTCTTTGTGCTATGCAGCAGCTTCCAACTAGCCATCCATTTTACATTTGGTAGTGTATATATGTCAATGTTACTCTCTCACTTTGTCCCAGCTTCCCCTTCCCCACCCTCATACCCTCAAGTCCATTCTCTACATCTGTGTCTTTATTACTGCCTTGCCACTAGGTTCATCAGTACCACTTTTTAAAATTCCATATATATGCATTAGCATACGGTATTTGTTTTTCTCTTCTGTTTTCATACTTTAACCTCTATCAGGTGTTTATCTTAACTCTTCAGAGTACTTCTCATCACTGAATCTTCATACCTAAAATTAACCATTGACAAACTCTGGTCCTTTTAAATAATGAAAATACAAAGTGAAATGTACTCCTTAAAATAGCTTTCCTTTGGTGAGGTGATACCTCATTGTGGTTTTGATTTGCATTTCTCTAATGATTAGTGATGTTGAGCATCTTTTCATGTATTTGTTGGCCATCTGTATATCTTCTTTGGAGAAATGTCTATTTAGGTGTTCCACCCAGTTTTGGATTGGATTGTTTGCTTTTGTGATATTGAGCTGCATGAGCTGCTTGTATATTTTGAAGATTAGTCCTTTGTCACTTGCTTCATTTGCAAATATTTTCTCCCATTCTGAGGGTTGTCTTTTCGTCTTGTAGTTTCCTTTGCTTGTTTTGTTTTTCTCTTTCTGACTTACTTCACTCTGTATGACAGACTCTAGGTCCATCCACCTCACTATAAATAACTCAATTTCGTCCCTTTTTATGGCTGAGTAATATTCCACTGTATATATGTGCCACATCTTTATCCATTCATCTGTTGATGGACATTTAGGTTGTTTCCATATCCTGGCTATTGTAAATAGTGCTGCAGTGAACATTGTGATACATGTATCTTTCTGAATTATGGTTTTCTCAGGGAATATGCCCAGTAGTAGGATTGCTGGGTCATATGGTAGTTCTATTTTTAGTTTTTAAAGGAACCTCCATACTGTTCTTCATAGTGGTTGTATCAATTTACATTCCCAACACCTAATGAATGCTGACAGAAGACCTCAGACTTCCCAAAAGGCAAGAAATTCCCCACATACCTGGGTAGGGCAAAAGAAAAAAGAAAAAACAGAGACAAAAGAATAGGAACAGGACCTGCACCTCTGCGAGGGAGCTTTGAAGGAGGAAAAGTTTCCACACACTAGGAAGCCCCTTCACTGGGGGAGACAGGGTGGCAGTGGGGAAGCTTCAGAGCCATGGAGGAGAGTGTAGCATGCAGAGGGCAAAGTGGAGAGATTCCTGCACAGAGGATCGGTGCCGACCAGCACTCACTGCCCCGAGAGGCTTGTCTGCCCACCTGCCAGGGTGGGTGGGGGCTGAGAGCTGAGGCTCGGGCTTTGGAGGTCAGATCCTAGGGAGAGGACTGGGGTTGGCTGTGTGGACACAGCCTGAAGGGGGCTAGTGCACCACAGTTAGCCTGGAGGGAATCCGGGAAAAAGTCTGGACCTGTCAAAGAGGCAAGAGACCATTGTTTCAGGGTGTGCAAGGAGCAGGGATTCAGAGCACTGCCTAAATGAGCTCCAGAGATGGGCACAAGCTGCGGCTATCAGCACGGACACCAGAGATGGGAATGAAATGCTAAGGATGCTGCTGCAGTCACCAAGAAGCCTGTGTGCAAGCACAGGGCACTATTCACACCTCCCCTCCCAGGAGTGTGTGCAGCCCACCACTGCCAGAGTCCCGTGATCTAGGGGCAACTTCCCCAGGAGAACACATGGCACGCCTCAGGCTGTTGCAATGTCACGCTGTCCTCTGACACTGCAGGCTCGCGCCGCATTCTGTACCCCTCCCTCCCCACAGCCTGAGTGAGCCAGAGCCCCCTAATCAGTTGCTACTTTAACCCTGTCCTGTCTGGGTGGGAAACAGATGCCTTCAGGCGACCAACAAGCAGAGGCAGGGCCAAATCCAAAGCTGAACCCCAGGAGCTGTGCGAAGAAAGAAGAGAGAAGGAAATTTCTCCCAGCAGCCTCAGGAGCAGTGGATTAAATCTCCATAATCAACTTGATGTACCCTGCATCTCTGGAATACCTGAACAGACAACGAATCATACCCAAATTGAGGCGGTGGACATTGGGAGCAACTGTAGACTTGGGGTTTGCTTTCTGCATCTAATTTGTTTCTGTTTTTATGTTTATCTTAGTTTAGTATTTAGAGTTTATTATCATTAGTAGAATTGTTTGTTGTTCTGGTTGCTCTCTTCCTTTTTTTTTATATACAGAGATATATATTTTTTACCATTTTCTCTTTTTGTGAGTGTGTATGTGTATGCTTCTTTATGTGATTTTGTCTGTATAGTTTTGCTTTTACAATTTGTCTTAGAGTTCTGTCTGTCCATTTGTTTTTCTATTACATTTTAATTTTTTTATTTTAAATAATTTTTTAAATTTTCTATTTTAATTATTTTATTTTATTTTATTTTATTTATTTTTTCTCCCTTGTCTTCTGAGCCGTGTGGCTGACAGGGTCTTGGTGTTCCGGCCAGGTGTCAGGCCTGTGCCTCTGAGGTGGGAGAGCCGAGTACAGGATATTTGTCCACCAGAGACCTCCCAGTTCCACGTAATATCAAATGGCAAAAGCTCTCCCAGAGATCTCCCTCTCAATGCTAACACCTAGCTCCACTGAATGACCAGCAAGCTACAGTCCTAGACACCCTATGCAAAACAACTAGCAAGACAGGAACACAGCCCCACCCATTAGCAGAGAGGCTGCCTAAAATCAAAATAAGGTCACAGAAACCCAAAACATACCACTGGACGCAGTCCTGCCCACCAGAAAGACAAGATCCAGACTCATGCACCAGAACACAGGCACCAGTCTCCTCCACCAGGAAGCTTACACAACCCACTGACCAACGTCACCCACTGCGGGCAGACACCAAAAACAATGGGAACTACGAACCTAAACATACCACTGGACGCAGTCCTGCCCACCAGAAAGACAAGATCCAGACTCATGCACCAGAACACAGGCACCAGTCTCCTCCACCAGGAAGCCTACACAACCCACTGACCAACGTCACCCACTGTGGGCAGACACCAAAAACAATGGGAACTATGAACCTGAAGTGTGCAAAAAGGAGACCCCAAACACAGTAAGTTAAGCAAAATGAGAAGACAGAGAAATACACGGCAGATGAAGGAGCAAGGTAAAAACCCACCAGACCAAACAAATGAAGAGGAAATAGGCAGGCTACCTGAAAAAGAATTCAGAGTAATGATAGTAAAGATGATCCAAAATCTTGGAAATAGAATGGAGAAAATACAAGACGCATTTAACAAGGACCTAGAAGAGTTAAAGAGCAAACAAACAATGATGAACAACACAATAAATGAAATTAAAAATCTTAAAGGAATCAATAGCACAATAACTAAGGCAGAAGAACTGATAAGTGACTTGGAAGATAAAATATTGGAAATCACTACCGCAGAGAAGAGTAAAGGAAAAAAGAATGAAAAGAATTGAGGACAATCTCAGAGACAACTGGGACAACATTAAACCCACCAACATTTGAATTATAGGGGTCCCAGAAGAAGACAAGAAAAAGAAAGGGACTGAGAAAATATTTGAAGAGATTATAGTTGAAAACTTTCCTAATATGAGAAAGGAAATAGTCAATCAAGTCCAGGAAGTGCAGAGAGTCCCATACGGGTTAAATCCAGGGAGAAACCCACAAAGACACATATTAATCAAACAATCAAAAATTAAATTCCAAGATAAAATATTAAAAGCAGCAAGGGAAAAACAACAAATAACATACAAAGGAATCTCCATAAGGTTAACAGCTGATATTTCAGCAGAAACTCTGCAAGCCAGAAGGGAGTGGCAGGACATATTTAAAGTGATGAAAGGGAAAAACCTACAACAAAGATTACTCTACCCAGCAAGGATCTCATTCAGATTTGAAGGAGAAATTAAAACCTTTAGGACAAGCAAAACCTAAGAGAATTCAGCACCACCAAACCAGCTTTACAATGCTAAAGGAACTTCTCTATACAGGAGACACAAGAGAAGGAAAAGACTTACAATAACAAACCCAAAACAATTAAGAAAATGGT
>NC_041224.1:40168966-40174027 GCF_002837175.3 Physeter macrocephalus | reverse complement strand
AAGAAAGCTGGAGTAGCAATTCTCATATCAGACAAAATATATTTTAAAATAAAGACTACTACAAAAGACAAGGAAGGACACTACATAATGATCAAGAGATCAATCCAAGAAGAAGATATAACAATTGTAAATATTTATGCACCCAACATAGGAACAGATCAATACATAAGGCAAATGATAACAGTCATAATATGCGAAATCAACAGTAACAGAATCATAGTAGGGGACTTGAACACCCCACTTTCACCAATGGACAGATCATCCAAAATGAAAATAAATAAGGAAACACAAGCTTTAAATGATACATTGCACAAGATGGACTTAATTGATATTTATAGGACATTCCATCCAAAAACAACAGAATACACATTTTTCTCAAGTGCTCATGGAACATTCTCCAGGATAGATCATATATTGGGTCACAAATCTAGCCTTGGCAAATTTAAGAAAATTGAAATCATATCAAGTATCTTTTCTGACCACAACGCTATGAGACTAGATATCAATTACAGGAAAAGATCTATAAAAAATACAAACACATGGAGGCTAAACAATACACTACTTAATAACGAAGTGATCACTGAAGAAATCAAAGAGGAAATCAAAAAATACTTAGAAACAAATGACAATGGAGACACGACGACCCAAAACCTATGGGATGCAGCAAAAGCAGTTCTAAGAGGGAAGTTTATAGCAATACAATCCTACCTTAAGAAACAGGAAACATCTCGTATAAACAACCTAACTTTGCACCTAAAGCAACTAGAGAAAGAAGAACAAAAAAACCCCAAATTTAGCAGAAGGAAAGAAATCATAAAGATCAGATCAGAAATAAATGAAAAAGAAATGAAGGAATATGCTACTAAATAACCAAGAGATCACTGAAGAAATCAAAGAGGAACTCAAAAAATACCTAGAAACAAATGACAATGGAAACACGATGACCGAAAACCTATGGGATGCAGCAAAAGCAGTTCTAAGAGGGAAGGTTATAGCAATACAATCCTAACTCAAGAAACAAGCAACATCTCAAATAAACAACCTAACCTTGCACCTAAAGCAATTAGAGAAAGAAGAACAAAAAACCCCCAAAGTTAACAGAAGGAAAGAAATCATAAAGATCAGATCAGAAATAAATGAAAAAGAATTGAAGGAAATGATAGCAAAGATCAATAAAACTAAAAGCTGGCTCTTTTGAGAAGATAAACAAAACTGATAAACCATTAGTCAGACTCATCAAGAAAAAAAGGGAGAAGACTCAAATCAACAGAATTAGAAATGAAAAAGGTGAAGTAACAACTGACACTGTAGAAATACAAAGGATCATGAAAGATTACTACAAGCAACTATATGCCAATAAAATGGACAACCTGGAAGAAATGGAAGAATTCTTAGACAAGTACAACCTTCCAAGACTGAACCAGGAAGAAATAGAAAATATAAACAGATCAAACACAAGCACTGAAATTGAGACTGTGTTTAAAAATCTTTGAACAAACAAAAGCCCAGGACCAGATGGCTTCACAGGCAAATTCTATCAAACATTTAGAGAATCACAGGCGAATTCTATCAAACATTCAGAGAAGAGCTAACATCTATCCTTCTCAAACTTTTCCAAAATATAGTAGAGGGAGGAACACTCCCCAACTCATTCTATGAGGCCACCATCACCCGATACCAAAACCAGACAAAGACGTCACAAAGAAAGAAAACTACAGGCCAATATCACTGATGAACATAGATACAAAAGTCCTCAACAAAATACTAGCAACCGAATCCAACAGCACTTTAACAGGATCATACACCATGATCAAGTAGGTTTTATCCCAGGAAAGCAAGGATTCTTCAGTATACGCAAGTCAATCAATGTGATAAACCGCATTAACATATTGAAGGAGAAAAACCATATGATCATTTCAATAGATGCAGAAAAAGCTTCTGACAAAATTCAACACCCATTTATGATAAAAACCCTCCAGAAAGTAGGCATAGAGGGAACTTACCTCAACATGATACAAGCCATATATGACAAACACACAGCCAACATCCTTCTCAATGGTGAAAAAATGAAACCATTTCCTCTAAGATCAGGAGAAAGACAAGGTTGTCCACTCTCACCAGTATTATTCAACATAGTGTTGGAAGTTTTAGTCACAACAATCAGAGAAGAAAAAGCAATAAAAGGAATCCAAATCGGAAAAGAAGAAGTAAAGCTGTCACTGTTTGCAGATGACATGATACTATACATAGAGAATTCTAAAGATGCTACCAGAAAACTACTAGAGCTAATCAATGAATTTGGTAAAGTAGCAGGATACAAAATTAATGCACAGAAATCTCTGGCATTCTTATACACTAATGATGAAAAATCTGAGAGTGAAATTAAGAAAACACTCCCATTTACCATTGCAACAAAAAGAATAAAATATCTAGGAATAAACCTACCTAAGGAGACAAAAGACTTGTATGCAGAAAACTATAAGACACTGATGAAAGAAATTAAAGATGATACAAATAGGTGGAGAAATATACCATGTTCTTGGGTTGGAAGAATCAACATTGTGAAAATGACTACACTATCCAAAGCAATCTTCAGATTCAGTGCAATCCCTATCAAATTACCAACGGCATTTTTCACAGATCTAGAACCAAAAATTTCACAATTTGTATGGAAACACAAAAGACCCTGAATAGCCAAAGCAGTACTGAGGAAAGCACATATGGTCACCTTATCTTTGATAAAGGAGGGAAGGATATACAGTGGAGAAAAGACAGCCTCTTCAATAAGTGGTGCTGGGAAAACTGGACAGATACATGTAAAAGAATGAAATTAGAACACACCCTAAGACCATACACACAAAAATACTCAAAATGGATTAAAGACCTAAATGTAAGATCAGACACTATAAAACTCTTAGAGGAAAACATAGGCAGAACACTCTATGACATAAATCACAGCAAGATCCTTTTTGACGCACCTCCTAGAGAAATGGAAATAAAAGCAAAAATAAACAAATGGGACCAATGAAACTTAAAAGCTTTTGCACAGCAAAAGAAAACGTAAACAAGACAAAAAGACAACCCTTAGAATGGGAGAAAATATTTGCAAATGAAGCAACTGACAAAGGATTAATCTTCAAAATTTATAAGCAGCTCATGCAGCTCAATATCAAAAAAACAAACAACCCAATCCAAAAATGGGCAGAAGACCTAAATAGCCATTTCTGCAAAGAAGATGTACAGATTGCCAAAAAACACATGAAAGGATGCTCAACATCACTAATCATTAAAGAAGTGCAAATCAAAACTACAATGAGGTATCACCTCACACCGGTCAGAATGGCCATCATCAAAAAGTCTACAAACAATAAATGCTGGAGAGGGTATGGAGAAAAGGGAACCCTCTTGCATTGTTGATGGGAATGTAAATTGATACAGCCACTATGGAGAACAGTATGTAGGTTCCTTAAAAAATAAAAATAGGACTACCATACAACCCACCAATCCCACTACTAGGCATGTACACTGAGAAAAACCATAATTCAAAAAGAGTCATGTACCACAATGTTCATTGCAGCTCTATTTACAATAGCCAGGACATGGTAGAAACCTAAGTGTTCAACAACAGATGAATGGATAAAGAAGATGTGGCATATGTATACAGTGGAATATTACTCAGCCATAAAAAGAAATGAAATTGAGTTATTTGTAGTGAGGTGGATGGACCTAGAGTCTGTCATACAGAGTGAAGTAAGTCAGAAAGAGAAAAACAAATAACGTATGCTACATATATATATGGAATCTAAAAAAAAAAAAAAGATTCTGAAGAACCTAGGGACAGGACAGGAATAGACACAGATGTAGAGAATTTATTTGTAGTGAGGTGGATGGACCTAGAGTCTGTCATACAGAGTGAAGTAAGTCAGAAAGAGAAAAACAAATAACGTATGCTACATATATATATGGAATCTAAAAAAAAAAAAAGATTCTGAAGAACCTAGGGACAGGACAGGAATAGACACAGATGTAGAGAATGGACTTGAGGACACAGAGAGGGGGAAGGGTAAGCTGGGACAAAGTGAGAGAGTGGCATGGACATATATATACTGCTTAATGTAAAATAGATCACTAGAGGGAAGTGGCCACATAGCACAGGGAGATCAGCTTGGTGTTTTGTGACCACCTAGATGGTTGGGAGGAAGGCACAAGAGGGAGGAGATATGGAGATATATGTATATGTACAGCTGATTCACTTTGTTATAAAGCAGAAACTAACACACCATTGTAAAGCAGTTATACTCCAATAAAGATGTTAAAAAAAAGATTTTAAGTTTCATTAGGTCCCATTTGTTCATATTTGTTTTTATTTCCCTTCCTCTAGGAGGAGGGTCAAAACGGATCTTGCTGTGATTTATGTCATAGAGTGTCCTGCCTATGTTTTCCTCTAAGAGTTTTATAGTGTCTGGTCTTACATTTAGGTCTTTAACACATTTTGAGGTTTTTTTTTTTTTTTTTGTATGGTGTTAGGGAGTGTTCTAATTTCATTCTTTTACATGTATCTATCCATTTTCCCCAGCACCACTATTGAAGAGGCTGTCTTTTCTCCATTGTATATTCTTGCCTCTTTTGTCAAAGATAAGTTGACCATATGTGCATAGCTTTATCTCTGGGATTTCTCTCCTGTTCCATTAATCTATATTTCTGTTTTTGTGCCAGTACCATACTGTCTTGATTACTATAACTTTATAGTACAGTCTGAAGTCAGGGACCCTGATTCCTCCAGCTCCATTTTTCTTTCTTAAGATGGCTTTGGCTACTCGGGGTCTTTTGCTTTTCCATACAAATTGTAAAATTTTTGGTTCTAGTTCTGTGGAAAATGTCATTGGTAATATGATAGGGATTGCACTGATCCTGTAGATTGCTTTGTGTAGTATAGTCATTTTCAGAATATTGATTCTTCCCATCCAGGAGCATAGTGTATCTCTCCATATGTTTATGTTATCTTTGATTCCTTTCATCAGTGTTTTATAGTTTTCTGAGTACAGGTCTTTTGCCTCCTTA
>NC_041224.1:40138280-40168858 GCF_002837175.3 Physeter macrocephalus | reverse complement strand
TTTTATTTCTTTTTCTTCTCTGATTGCTGTGGCTAGGGCTTGCAATACTATGTTGAATAATAGTGTCAATAGTGGATATCCTTGTCTTGTTTCTGATCTTAGAGGAAATGCTTTCTGTTTTTCACCATTGAGAATGATGTTTGCTGTGGGTTTGTCTTATATGGCTTTTAGTATGTTGAGGTAGGTTCTCTCTATGCCCACTTTCTGGAGAGTTTTTATCATAAATCAGCATTGAATTTTGTCAAAAGCTTTTTCTGCATCATTGAGATGATCATATGGTTTTTATTCTTTAATTTGTTATTATGGTGTATCACACTGATTATTTTACATATATTGAAGAATCCTTGCATCCCTGGGATAGAACCCACTTGATCATCATGTGTGTTCCTTTTAATGTGTTGTTGGATTCTGTTTGCTAGTATTTTGTTGAGGATTTTTGTGTCTATGTTCATCAGTGATATTGGTCTATAATTTTCTTTTTTTGTGATATCTTTGTCTGGTTTTGGTATCAGGGTGGCTGCATAGAATGAGTTCCATTGCATTCCTCCCTCTGCAATTCTTTGGAAGATTTTGAGAAGGATAGGTGTTAACTTCCCTTTTTTTCTTGATAAGTCTGGCTAAAGGTTTATCAATTTTGTTTATCTTCTCAAAGAACCAACTTTTAGTTTTATTGATCTTTGCTATTGTTTTCTTCATTTCTATTTCATTTATCTCTGCTCTGATCTTTATGATTTCTTTCCTTCTACTGACTTTGGGTTTTCTTTGTTCTTTTTCTAGTTTCTTTAGGTGTAAGATTAATTTGTTTATTTTAGATTTTTCTTGATTCTTGAGGTGAGCTTGAATTGCTATGAACTTCCCTCTTTTTCTCTTCTTTACTGGGACCCCTATAATTCGAATGTTGGTGTGTTTAATGTTGTCCCAGAGGTCTCTGAGAGTGTCCTCAATTCTTTTCATTCTTTTTTATTTATTCTGCTCCCCAGAAGTTATTTCTACCATTTTATCTTCCAGCTCACTTTTCTGTTCTTCTGCCTCAGTTATTCAGCTATTGATTCCTTCTAGAGTATTTCTAATTTCAGTTATTGTGTTGTTCATCACTCTTTGTTTGCTCTTTAGTTCTTCTAGATCCTTGCTAAACGTTTTTTGTATTTTCTCCATTCTGTTTCTGAGATTTTGGATCATCTTTACTATCATTACTCTGAATTGTTTTTCAGGTAGGTTGCCTATTTCATCTTCATTTATTTGGTCTTGTATGTTCTTACTTTGTTTCTTCATCTGTAACATATTTTTTTGTCATTTCATTTTTTTTTTTGATGGGTGTGGCTGTATTCCTGTCTTACTGGTTGTTTGGCCTGAGGCATCCAGCACTGGAGTTTGCAGGCATTTGGGTAGGGCTGGGTCTTGGTGCTGAGATGAGGACCTCTGGGAAACCTCACTCCAATTAATATTCCCTGGGGTCTGAGGTTCTCTGTTAGTCCAGCCGTTTGGACTTTGTGCTCCCAACAGGAGCTCAGGCCTGACGTCTGGCCTGGGAACCAAGATCCTGTAAGCCACATGGCATCACAAAGAAAAAAAGAAAAAAAGGAGCAGTAAAAAAACAAAGAATAAAAAATAAAATAAAATTAGAAAGATAAAAAATATATTAGGAAAAGTAAAAATGTAATTGAAATAGCTGCAGCAAGGTACAACAAAACCACAACAGAAAAAAGGAAAAAAAAAAAAGGGAACAAGCCCAAAGGAACAGAACAATAACAAAGTATAAAGAATAAAATAAAATTAGAAAAATAAAAGGTTTATTAGAAAAAATAAAAATATAAATGAATCAACAACAATAAGGTAAACCAGAACCCCAACCTAAAAGAAGAAAAAAAAAAGCCTTGGCTATGGGGGGCAGAGTTTAGGCAGGGGTGGAACTTAGGCCAGGGTGGGGTTTAGGGTGGGGCAGAGCCTGGGGTGGCTGACATTTGAGTGTGGGGCGGGGCCTAGGCTCAGGACCCATGCAGCCAGAAAAGGCCTTGGGGTGGGACCTAGACAGGGTGAATTTCAAGCATGGGGCAGGGCCTCTGCTTAGGACCTGCGTGGAAGGGGAGGAACAGCACATCCAAAGGGGGGCCTCTGGAGTGTGGAGTTCTGGGAGTTTGGAGGTAAGGCCCTGGGTGAGGGTGTGTGGGTGGGGTTTAGGCCCAGCACCTTGGAGGGGCTCTCAGAGGGGGTCTCTAGACAGGGTGAATTTCAAGCATGGGGCAGGGCCTCTGCTTAGGACCTGCATGGAAGGGGAGGAACAGCACATCCAAAGGGGGACCTCTGGAGTGTGGAGTTCCGGGAGTTTGGAGGTAAGGCCCTGCGTGAGGGTGTGTGGGTGGGGTTTAGGCCCAGCACCTTGGAGGGGCTCCGAGTGTAGAGGTAGGGGCCTGGGTGGGGGTGTGGGGCGGGGCTTGTGCTCTGTGCAGCAGGAGGGAGGCTCCGAGGGCAGAGGATTAGGCCCAGGAGCCCAACAGGCTCCCCGGTGCCTAAGTGGACAGGGAAAGCACTGACCGCATTTCCTTCCATTCCTCCACACCCCCCCCACAGGGTCTCCCCCAGGGTCTCCCCTGTCCCTCATGGACCCCTAACTGTGGGTGGGTCCCGCTGGGTGTAGGAACTCTTCCCCTCCCCCAGCCACCCTTCAGGGATGCTGGTCCCATCCTGCCTCCACTTCTCCTCCCCCCTCACTCCCCCCACACCCCATGTCCTACCCAGTCTCTGGGGGTTCCTCCCATCCCCTTAGGTGTCTGTGGTCCCCCACCAGTGCCTGGTAGGTGCCCTAGTTGTGCAGAGACGCAAATTCCGTGTCCTCCTAGTCCGCCATCTTGACTCCGCCCCCTGCCTTACTTTTTAAATGGAAACTGAACAAACCAGTCTGTTTCCTGTTAATTACTCAGCTCCGTCTACCCATTTCCCAGATTCTGTTCAACCAAAGCATAGAAACTGGGCCAGAAGACTCAGACTATGCCTTTGAAATGGATGAAAGCATTATATCACCAACAATAAAATTTTCTTTAGCAGAATTGTTCTTTAACAGAGTTTTCTCTCAGGAAAAAGTTTAAAACACTTATAATTTAATACCTTTTCTTCTATTTCAACCATTTCTGTGTCTTTTGGGATAAAAGCACCTTAATGGCATTGTGTTAAGAGTGTGGCCTTTAGCGTCTGGCAGACTAGGATTCAATTCCAAGTTGAGTAAATTATTTAATGTCTTGAAGTCTCTTTTTCCTCTTCTGTTAAATCGGGATATAAATACCTACTTACTGGGCTCTTGTGAGATTAACTATGGCAATTCTCATTAAGCAACTCGTGGAAAGTCTTGACCCTTGGAAGGCACTCAGTAATTGGTAGCTTAATTATACATTTAATACTCTGCTAGAAGCAGTAAGGAGAAAGAAAATAAATAAATCAATTACGGTTCCTTGGTGATCTAACTTTTCTATATGAGGAGCACATACACACACAACATTGAAAACTATAAAGTGATGTATAGTTACTGTTCAATTAGTAGTGAGAACTATACAAAAAATAGGGTCTTAGGGACAGGGATATGGACAAAGGCTGGAAGAGTTCAGGAGAGTTTTGAGTGTGGAGTTTTCTTTTTTTTAAAATTAACTTTTATTGGAATATAGTTGCTTTACAGTGTTGTGCAAGTTTCTACTGTACAGCAAAGTGAATCAGCTATACGTATACATATATCCCCTCTTTTTTTGATTTCCTTCCCATTTAGGTCACCACAGAGCACTGAGTAGAGTTCCCTGTGCTATACAGTAAGTTCTCATTAGTTATTTGTTTTATACATAGTATCAATAGAGTATATGTGTCAATCCCAATCTCCCAATTCATCCCACACCCCTTCCCCCCCTTGGTGTCCATATGTTTGTTCTCTATGTCTGTGTTTCTATTTCTGCTTTGCCAATAAGATCATCTACACCATTTTTCTAGATTCCACCTATATGCATTAATATACGATATTTGTTTTTCTCTTTCTGACTTACTTCACTCTGTATGAGAGTCTCTAGGTCCATCCACATCTCTGCAAATGGCACAATTTTGTTCCTTTTTATAATTGAGTAATGTTCCATTGTATATATGTACCACATCTTCTTTATCCATTGGGTGTGGAGTTTTCATGGACAGAAGGGAGTCATTCATTGTAGGAAAAAATAATTATAATAGCTGAGGCAAGTGGAGGCATGATCTCCTGACTAGATCATTTCATTCATTCATTTATAATTCTCAGTTACTTCAATTGTAGCAGAATGAACCTATCTACCTTTAGAAGTAATTACAATCCCGTTTCCCCTCCCCATCATTGTTTGTTCCCACCTCCCCACCACTGGCTCTGAAATAGAAGGACTATATATTCACGAGGAAAATGAGCAGCAGTTGCTCTACTGTGTGGCTACAACTGCTGTAACATTTTTGAGTGATGAGCAATTCAGTACCTCTATGTCCATTGGAGACAGCAATTTCCAGGAAGCACCTGGGCAAGAAACAGAGGAAGGACTAGAAGAGTTCCTTGCATCCTGGGAGCAGCATTCCCCATAAGCAACATGCAGAAGGTGAAGGAGGAGATACGGAGAGACTGATAGCAATGTAATAATAATAATAATAATAATAATAATAATGTAATCCATGTGACTCCAGGCTTCAACCATTGGTTTGTACAAAAGTGTCATTGTAACTCTGTACTCTGAATACCAGTGGTCTGGTTATCTACTCAGTTGATGAGAAAGAAGTTGAGTCTTTCCCAGAAATCACCCTCCTAATTTGAGTTCATTGAGAGGTTTGAAGCATGGTGGTTAAGAACACGGCACTGGAGGTAGCATTCTGGCTTTGCATCCTTATTCTGCCCCTCACTGACTCTGTAAACTTGAGCAACGTAGTTACATCCTCTGCCTCAGTTTCATCATCTGTAAGATGGGCATATGAATGGTATGTCCACTCCACAGGATTATCGTGAGGAGCAGGTGAGCTAAGATATCAAAGCACTGAGAGTGAGCACGAGGTGGTGGTATTATTACTAAGCGTCAGAGGGAGGAGAAGGCAGTCTTCACTCACAACTTGGGTTATTCTCTATCTTTTGTCCTGACATTGTTCTGGCTCCCCCTTTCCCTTCTGTGACCACTCTCATTTTGTCAGCCGAGTGTCACCGACCTCCCTGGAACTACTGACCTCCCTGCTGCTTGTACACTGCCACCCATGTCGCTGCTGCCTGTATTGATGGCAGATTGTTGAGAGTGAGAAAGGGAAGGAATTAGGATGGGTTAGAAGGAGCGCTCCTCTGAGGCCAGCAGGATCACACTAGGGCAGACTTAACAACTGCTGGGACTGGAACTGGGACCTGCGTACAGCCATGTGCCTTTCAGGGTTCCATCTGAAAAGGGAATTCAAATCCAACCCAGGCAGACAAAGGAGCGACCCAGCACAACCCACCACTTTCGCACAATGAGGAGAAGCTGGAAGGGGCAGCAGGGGCCCTGAGAAATCAAAGGGTTGACCATCCAGAGCCGAGGCAGGAAGAAATCTAACACACGATTATGAACTGGAAGAAAGGAGTCCTGGCTTCACGAAGTTGAGATGACAGGACACACGCTGGGAAAAAAATTTTTTAAAGAATTTCTTACAAGGAAGATCCTGAAATTATGATTTTTAAAAATTTTAATTATTATGAGAAAATGTGTAAGCTTCCTAGCAGAAAACAAGTTACATTAAAAGGAAGAAAAATTCAGATAATATCTATAAAATTAAATGCCACAAAAGAATAAGGCAATATCTGAAGATTTGAGAGAGAAAAAAAAAAATCCTGAAACCTCAAATTTTTTACCATTCCAACTCTCCTTTGTCGAAGAAGAAGAGTATATTGTATTTAAATATACAAAAACTTCGAAAATACATTGTCTACATACCCTTTGTG
Organism: Physeter macrocephalus; assembly: GCF_002837175.3. NCBI lineage: Eukaryota > Metazoa > Chordata > Mammalia > Artiodactyla > Physeteridae > Physeter > Physeter macrocephalus. The sequence continues at coordinate 40,162,917 of NC_041224.1, read as the reverse complement.
CAAATTTTACTTGAAAACATAAGGCAGTCAACTGAAATAAGAAAAAAATGCAAAAAACTCGAAACATGGCAGTTTAGACTGACTAGCAGGATTTCCTTGTTCAGGATTACTAGATTTGGTTTTTTTGTTTGTTTTTTTAAGTAATTAACTATTCCTAACAAAAACAATAGTGAAAGTGGTAGCTATTCTAGGAAAAATATTTTTAAAAATAAAATGCAGTGCTGCATAAGCAACTGGAATCTTGATACTCTGCACATATAAAAACCATATTAAATATCCTACATCATTCTGAAGAAATAAAAACTAGTAAAAATTAAGGCAGATATTAACCTTCATTAAGACTCTCTTCATATCATCTTTCCCTGGTACTGCTCTCCTTTGTAACTACACTTAAAAATCAGTAGGTACATCCTGCTTTCAACTATATAATATTACATTAAAAAAATAAGAAAACATAAGAAAATGTTTACTGTGGGTGGTGGGAACCTGGATGATTTTCAATTTTTCTTTAGGATCTTTATTTCCGCAAAATTTTCTACCTTAAAAGAATACATATTACAGTGAACACCTACTACACGGGTGGTCATAAAAGTGATATAAAATCAATAAATACCATTAGATATCGGCCATATGATTAGAACCATGTAAACAATGTACTTTAAAAAGTCCAGAGGGGCTTCCCTGGTGGCGCAGTGGTTGCACGTCCGCCTGCCGATGCAGGGGAACCGGGTTCGCGCCCCGGTCTGGGAGGATCCCACGTGCCGCGGAGCGGCTGGGCCCGTGAGCCATGGCCGCTGAGCCTGCGCGTCCGGAGCCTGTGCTCCGCAACGGGAGAGGCCACGGCAGAGAGAGGCCCGCATACCGGGGGAAAAAAAAAAAAAAAAAGTCCAGAAAGTAGATACAACCAGAGCTTAAAAACAGTTATTTCTGGGTTGTGGGACAACGGGGGGATTGTTTCCGTCTCCCTGCTACTTTTTCTGTATTTCCCAAATGTTCTATGATGAGCACATGGTATTTTTATAGAGGGAAATAAAACAACAATAAAATAAAATAAATCCAGGGGGCCTGGCCCAGCAGCACAGAGCAAGGGGAGCTGCTCTAGTTTTGAAGGTGAAAGACGCTCTCAAGGAATTTCTGGGCACCCCCTGCCCTAGCCTAGTCCTCCCACGTCTGTGACAATCAGTCTCCCTCCTGCCGCTCCCAGGAGCACATTTATGTATGTGGATGTATTATATATATTTGTGTGCATGTGTGTGTGCATAATTACACGAGTAGGACACCAGTATAATCTCATTGCCAAAATTCACACTTTACAGATGAAGCTAATGCCTCTCTTCATCTCCAGCCCAATCTGTCTCCAACCTAGATGTCCGTTTGATGGTTGGACTTTTTAGATGTAAATTTGTCAGCTTGTTCACCATTGTCCTAGCTCACAGAAAAATTTCAACTCATTCAGACCTTCTTATCTTCAGTTGTACAGATATATGTCCATACAGAATTTATAATATTGATTCGTGGGCATGTGTTTGCATAAATGGTATTTTAATACATGCATTGTCCACTCAACACTATCTCACGGGAAAACTTCTCTGCCATCCATGTAAGTCTATCTTTATATTTTTATTTAGTGTGAATAGCCAGAAAGTGAACAAGAGTGGGTTTTGTTAATTAAAAACAAATTTTTTTTTTTTACTTTAGGCATTGGATAATTGGTGCCAGTTTTCACTGCGATAAAAAACATTTAGCAATGAATGTGCTTTCTTCTGCACATTTAGAATGGTTCTCTATGAAGATACTGAGAATTACTGGAATATAGGACATACATATTTTTACGGCCCTCTAAAGCCTTACCAATAAGGCTTCTCACTTGCAGTGTGGAAAGAATGCCCAAATTTTCTCCGATATTATCAAACTTGATGTTTTTTGACAACTTCATTCTGTTGCATGAAGAAGTATTGCCTTAGTGTTTTAATTTGCATTTTCCTGATTACCGGCAAGGTTGTGTCTAAATTTTTGGTCTCTTAGACTTTTAGTCTCTCCTACCTCACCTTTCAATCTGCCCTAACCATCTTAACCCCTGCTACCCAGGTTGACATACCAGCTGCCTAGTCTAGACACTGTGAAAGCAGAAAACGAACAAGAACTTTTGTAGGAACTGTTATTTGGCTAAGTACAGCAGGGAACAGTGCATGGCCATGGAATTCCAAGCTTTAGCTTCTTGGCCCCTTCCTTAGCAGTTACCTTCTGCAGAAGAAAATCCATTGGATACACCTGAAACTAACACAACATTGTAAATCAACTATACTTCAATTTTTTTTTAATTTTAAAAATAAAAAATATTTTGGGGGGCTTCCCTGGTGGCGCAGTGGTTAAGAATCCACCTACCAATGCAGGGGACATGGGTTCGAGCCCTGGTCCAGGAAGATCCCACATGCCGCGGAGCAACTAAGCCCGTGCGCCACAACTACTGAGCCCGCGCACCACAACTAACAGTAGCCCCTGCTCGCCACAACTAGAGAAAGCCCGTGTGCAGCAATGAAGACCCAATGCAGCCAAAAATAAAAATGATAATAAATAAAAATAAATATTTAAAAAGTAATAATAATAATAACATTTTTTAATTTAAAAAATAAAAAAAATTAATTAAGAAAATAAATTCCATTGGAGTAATCATCAGAAGATTCAGGTCTGAGTGCATGTCTTGCCACTTCCTGACTCTATGTCTTGGGTGAATTTTCCATACTTTTTTGGCTTCAGATTCATCATTTATTAAGAATAGTTGATAATACAGCAAGTCCCCTACATATGAACAAGTTCTGTTCCAAGAACGTGTTCGTAAGCCTAATTTGTTCATAAGTCCTACAAAGTTAGCCTAGGTATCCAACTAATGCAATTGGGTATATACTGTACTGTAATAGGTTTCTAATACTTTTCACACAAATAATACATAAAAGACAAACACAAAAAATAAAGAAAACATTTTTAATCTTACAGTACAGTACCTTGAAAAGTACCAGCTATATCACTGCTGCTTTTACAATTGCTTCCAGACATCCTGGGCTTGAAATAAAGATTCTGTACTACTGTACTCTATACAGTACTGTACAGTAAAGTACACAAAAGCACAGCCACTTGTACAGGATGCATGCATGTGACAATGTACGCCAGACACATGAACTAACTTACCTGATTGGACATGCAAACACAGGTTCGCATCTTTGAAAGTTCGCAGCTCGAAGATTCATATGTAGGGGACTTACTGTCCCTGTTATACCTACTCTATAGCTGTAATCCTGCTCTCCGCATGTGTAAGTGTGTTCTCCATGACCCTAGCACACAGAGAAACTCCAAACTACTTCACTCAGCACCAACTTGTGTGAACTTTTCCCTTCCTCATCACATTGCCACACAAGTTGTCCAAGTTTCCCACCTGATGTTAATGGACCTTACAAATGTCTAGACTGTTGCTTGATGAGTCATCCACTGGCAACTGGCACTCAGTCCCTTCTACCCCATTTCTTGGTCTTCCTGAAAGAAGACCCCTTTGCACCTCCCTACTTCAAACCCCTGTTCTTTCTGCCCCTTCTCTCTTGTTCACATTACCTTCTTCTTCACACTTCCTTCTCATGTCTGGTCTCATCCAGCTTAATGAGTAGAAAAATATTGGGAGATTGGGATTGACATATATACACTATTTTTTTAATAGATCTTTATTGGAGCATAATTGCTTCACAATACTGTGTTAGTTTCTGTTGTGCACCAAAGTGAATCAGCCATATGCATACATATATCCCCATATCCCCTCCCTCTTGCTTCTCCCTCCCACCCTCCCTATCCCACCCCTCTAGGTGGTATCAAAGCACTGAGCTGATCTCCCTGTGCTATGCGGCTGCTACTACACTACTGATACTACGCATAAAGTAGATAACCTTATGAGAACCTACTGTATAGCACAGGGAACTCTACTCAATGCTCTGTTGTGACCTAAATGGGAAGGAAATACAAAAAAGAGAGGATATATGTATACGTATAGCTGAATCACTTTGCTGTACAGTAGAAACTAACACAATATTGTAAAGCAACTATACTCCAATAAAAATTTAAAAAGAAAAAAAAACAACTAGGAAAATGTTTAGAACTAAATATACACAAAGAAACAAATGAGTGAAAGCAAAGCTAGAAAAATCTAAATAAGACTGTGGATCCTAGCAACATCAATATTCTAATTGTGATACTGTAGATAGTTTTGCAAAATGTTACCATTGGGAGCAACTGGACAAAGGGCACACTGGGAGCTCTCTCTATTATTTCTTACACCTGCATGTGAATCTACGCTTTCCATAAAAATGTCAAATTTTTTAAAAAAAGAGAGAGAGAGAGTAGAAAAATGACTCTGCTATTAAACTTTTGATCTGGTTCCCTGTGGGGTGGTGGTGGGGAAAAGAAGCAGAGAAAGGGGGGAGATACACAGAAAACACACAGGCTTTGAGCTATGACCCTGTTGCCTAGGGTTTGTATAAAGAATCTAGTGAGTTGGCACATGTGAAAGGGCTTTGTAAACTATAGAACACCATACAATGAAGGGAATCGCTAATACTAAAGTTTTCCAGGTGACACAGATCTTTGTTCATCTCCAAATCTTTCAATATTTTCACCTTCCAAGCAGGAGTAGCCATTCCTCTGACCAGCCAATGTGAGCCCCACACTTCTGGAGTCCTGCGTACAGGCTGCCAAATAGAGCTGAGCCACAGCAGACCTCCCTGAACCTCGTAGCCTTCCTGAGGGCAGGACCCTCTTCCCCTTTCACTCCTCCTCCCCTGCAGCAGGAAGCCCAGCCCACTCCATCGTGTTATTATCAGAGAAGAGCTGTGAGATACATTCTGGTCAAAGTGGGCTCCTTTTATTGTTGAAACCTAAGTGGCTCTGGTCCAAGGAAGAAAATATGCATAGCTGAGTAACTGCAGATGATAACTATGATCCCTGTAGGTCGACTCCACCCTACAAAAAGGCTCTTTGGTAACAGGGAGTGTATGCTTTCCATATGTTCTTCTGGCCTGAACATCCACATGCTTTGCTCAAGGCCTTGGAGGCCTCAAAGCTTGTCCCCAAGCTCAGCCTGGCTCAGTGGCAGCCACAGGCCAGACAATTGGTTTTCCTCCTCGTTTCCATTCTGGTTTCTCACTACAGTTTCATGTTCCTGGATGAATCTCCATCTTCCCCAGAAGTCAGTTCACCCTCTGAAGGTCTACACAGAGCACTCGACTAGGCAGGAAGAGACCACATTCAGGTCTTGAGTCCACCACCAACAAGTAGCTGCATGGCAGCAAGCATCACTTCCCCCATGAGGTCTAGAAAGTAGTGTGGGCATTAGAGTCCTGACTCTGAAATCCTGGATGATTCTGTGTGCCTCAGTTTCCTCATCAGTCAAACAAAGATGAAATAGCACCTATGTTGAAGTTTTGCAGAGGTTAAGTGGCACCGTTGACACCATCGTATACACTGGACCACGCTCTCTGGCCTATCTATCTTTCTCATTTTGCGCATTTTGCAGGTTGAACAGTCAGCCTCAAAGGTGGTAAGAAACTTACCCAGTTAATAGCAAGGAGGGAATCAGGAAAAGCAGCACAGACTTTGATCTGAGTCTGGAAGGCTAAGGGTAATTTGGGAGGGAAATAAAAGTCAGGGATGGGGAGGCAGGGGCAGGGTGCTATCAAGTTTGGGGAGAGCATGGAATGTCAAAGTGCCTGGATGGACGGTTTCAGGGGCTGACAGAGTATGGGTCTGGAGAGATGAACAGGGTCCAAATTCTGCACGGTCACAAAGGCCACATGAAGAATTTGGACTTTATCCTATCAGGAAGTGGTGGCAACAGAAATCTTTGAGCAGAGGACTGTTAGGTTTGCCTTCCAGAGCAATACCTCTAGAATAAGTGCTTCAGAACCACTGGAATGGGAAGACCAGAGGCGATGAGACTGGTTGGGCGGTTGATGAGAGAGAGAAGAAGCAAAACGAAAGCAGAAGCAGCGTGGGTTAAGACCTAGGGTTAGAGTAAAGAACCATTTCTCAGGTACCCGTGGCAAGATTTAGAAATTGATTGCATCTGGGAGATGGAGTGAGAGATCATTTTCAATTTTAGAGTAATCAACAGTAAGAGCAGGGGGGCTTCCCTGGTGGTGCAGTGGTTAAGAATCCACCTGCCAATGCAGGGGACACGGGTTCAAGCCCTGGTCCGGGAAGATCCCACATGCCGCGGAGCAACTAAGCCCATGCGCCACAACTACTGAGCCCACACGCCTAGAGTCCATGCTCCGTAACAAGAGAAGCCACCGCAGTGAGAAGCCTGTGCACCGCAACGAAGAGTAGCCCCCGCTCGCCACAGCTAGAGAAAGCCCACGCGCAGCAACGAAGACCCAACACTAGCCAAAAATAAATAAATTAATTAATTTTTAAAAACGAGAGTAAGAGCAGGTCTGAGATGAGCTTCATTTGTGACATGGTAGGTTTCAGATGTCTATGGGACACTTCCTGGAAACACTTTTGAGCCTACAAGTGCCAGGTACTATATTGGGTTCTAAAGATAAAACGGTAACCAAGACAACAGGGTCCCTTCGTGCAGCATGCATTCTAGTGAAGGAGACCGACAATAAATGGATAGATAAATCAAATAATAACAGATTATGATGAATACAATGAGGGAAAAAGAGAGGATGATAGGAGAAACGTAAATGGTATACAATTAAAAATCCAAGGTTGGTGTTCAAAAGAGATATCAAGGCAAGAAGTAAAGGCTTGGCGTCATTACTATGCATGCTAGTGGTTTGGACCATCTGAGGCTCTGGACCTCTCGACAAAGTGATGAAAGCTATGTTCTCTCTCTCCAGAAAACACGCATACTTATAATGGGTTCATTGGAGAATCTGAAATTTAGGGGGGTAGAAACATCAACTTTTTTTTTCTGCTCATGCTCGTCTTGTACTTAATCTGTCTTTCTTATTCCTTAATGATACCTAAAGCAGATTTCATGACTTTTTAATCATTTTTGCTTTGAGAACTTAAAACATCAACTACCTGTCTGAGACCGAGCCCTCCACAGTGCCCAACATCAGCCACTCTCTCTGTTGGAGGGTTTGGCTGCAGGAGTCGGTATGGGCACTGTTCTTGATGTTTCTGCTCCTCCCTCCTCCCCTTCCTCCTCCTCCTCTGTTCCCAGGCAGGGTGAAGAGGTGAGGGTGGACCACATTCAGCTAGGCAAGGTCATTGTGTCTTGGGCTACCCTGACTGGCTATTGAGGCTCTCAGGAGGTACATGTGGACACGTTAGGCTCCCTAGGTCTCCCTACTACGTGGATATGACTTCTTTGCCTGGATTAAACCCACAGCCTCGTCCGTGGTATCCTCACCTGATGGGCAGCCCTATTATGGTGTTCTGGCAAGATAACTCCAACACCCTCACCTCCATTGGTTTGCATTTGACCTGTGGTCATGTAACCTTGACCCTACAAAGACAGGGCGTATACTCCTATTCCTTTAGTGCCCCCATTTTCAGCCCAACCATCCCTTTCCTGTTTTTGTTGTTCTTGCTCAGATAGATATAAGGTCATATCAGCAATTCCTCTGCCTTATCTGGCATCCATTAAGGGGGAAAAATGTCAATCTTCATTTCTTCCAGGTCCACCCAGTCTTTACAGATTATTCTCTTGTAGTCTTATATGATGGAGGGAAATTTTGTCTCCAAGTACACAGGGAACCTTGATAAGATGCTCTCCTTCTCCCTTTTTCCCCTTCTTAGACAGGCTGGACCAGGTCAAGAAGTCCCTGAGAGACCCTGAGAAATCGCTGATTCCACTGTTGGCACCTCTCTGGGACTGTCTCCCGAGTGTAGGTTACTCAGCAGCCTTTGTCTTTACACTGGTGCCTCAGCAGCAATGCCAGGATAACAGAGAAAGTCCCACTCTTTATTATCCTAGAATAAGATTTAACCAGGAAAAGAGAGAAATTAATAATTATCCACAAAGACATTTTAACGCAGGCAACACTTGCGTAAACAATGGAGGGACTAAGTCGACAAACAGAGTGAGATGAAGGAAGTCAAAGATTGGCAACAGCAGGAACCCATTTCCTCTCCTTGGTGGGATGGACAGAGAGAAGGTGGTGTCACTGGAGCACAGGAAATGAGGTTTGTCAGACAGAAGCTGGAACCACAGCAAAGCTTTCCTGCAGAAACTGAAACTCTGGAGGAGATATAGGCCCTATGAGTGAAGTCACCTGAGGATAGAAGAAAGGGAGAAATACCCTGACTTCTCTCTCCCTTCCGTTTCCAATGTATCTCACTAGCCAAGCCTAGGGGGAAACCAGCTGACATGGGAGCATGGAACAAGATCCTGCAGGGTATCAGTCAGTCCCTCCGCTTTGGAGAGCAGATCTAGGAAAGAACAAGGAATGGGATCCAGGAGCAAACAGACATTCACATGTAAATTATTAAATATAATCTCAGAAAGATCATTGACCTTTGGTGAGCCCATTACTTAAGGTTAAGACTCTCTGATATAGATGGTAGCTGAAGGCATGCACAAGATGAAATTGCCCAAGATAATCAATGAAATGGGTCTTCGGGAGCTGAGAAACAGTGATGAGTTCATTCCCTTTACTGTTGAACTGGTAAATAGGGATCAATTTTTGAGAAGGGATTCTATCCTCTATATTATAATGCCTTTAACTGTAGCCCTGTGATAAAAGTTGTATCTCCTATAAACCTAGCTCATTTAGCCTACATTACTTTTGGAAGCTATGTTCAGTAAAAGGACATAATCTAGAAGTTTACTACATACTCAAGCCAAGGTTGTAGACCTGTCTTGGACAAACCAGAGCTAAGATGGAAAACTTCCTGGGATGGGAGCATCCTGACTTCTTGTTCAAACTGAACATTTTTTAAGCAATAGAAAAGTGTCTGGCTGTTGTATTTAAGGTTAGGTTCACTAAACTGAATCAAAGTTTAGAATAAAAATGACATAATACACTCAACACTCCATTATCTATTCTCAGATAACCCCGAAATCTTTTATACGGAATATGTTTTCCACTTTGGGCAGCAGGTTTTTCTTCATAATTATGCTTGGCTTTGAATAAGGTTTCAATTAGTGTCCAGGAGAAGACAGTGGTGATGCCAAGATGATCCTTCCCACAAGCCTCTTTAGAATACTAAAAGGTCATTGAAAAACCAAACATTTTCAGCAGGAGCACCAAGAGACATGATCTTACCTTCTGAAAATCCTGGCTTAACTCCCTCTCATAATTCAGGCAGCAGAAAAATTATCTGTAAGTGGGCCATCTGATCCCACCTTCCCACGTTCACCTGTCAGAGCCATCCTCTCCATAAACACGGTAATTGAAAGTGTGGACTCTGGAAAAAGACTGAGTTCTGATCCTAATTCTCAACTTGGAAGCAGTGTGATCTTTGGGCAAGACACTTAACTTTTTTTTTTTTAACCTCATATTGGAAGTGTTTAATTTTTCTAGTAATTAAAAAAATAGCAACAGGACTTCCACTTCTACCTATGAAGGAAGATCTTATATGAGAACAAACCTCTCACTGGGAACAATTATACATTTCAGGTATAATACTAAAAGAAATAAACAACAAAATAGCTCCTTGCAGGCATTGGAAAACAACCAAAGCAGGCAGAACTTGAGGGGCCAATATGGAAAAAAGAAAGGGACACATTGAGGTAAGCAAGGCCATCTCTACTACTTTTTTACTTTTCTAAAGATCAGTTTTATTGAGGTATAAGTGACATATAATTGAATGTATAGATATTAAACGTATGTTTGATGAGTTTTGACAAATGTATACACCTGTGTAACTACCATCACATTAAAGCTACTGAACATTTTCATCACCTAGGAAACTTCCCTTGTGTACCTTTGCTGTCAATTCCCAGCAACATGCACTGCCCCAGGCAGCCACTTGTTGGATTTCTATTGCCATAACTTAATTTGCCTGGTATAGAACTTCATATAATTGAAATCGTCAGTATGCAATATACTGTATCTGCTTCTTTCACTCTCTGTGCTGTTTGTTGTCAGATTCATCCATGATTTGAGGTTTGTCATGTGTTCGTTCCTACTGATGATGTTTCATGTATTCTGAAGGTCTGTTATTAGATACTATGCTTATAGGATCACTATGTCTTCTTCATAAACTAATCCTCTTATTACAACAAGATTTATTGCCTTGAAATCTATTTTCTGATTATCAATATAGCTACAAAAGCTTTTATATGTTTGCTCTTTGCATGGTGTATATTTTTCTATCCTTTTATTTTTAACTTCAAGTTTGAAATGTGTCTATTTGTAAAGAAAATGGAGTTGGATCTTTCTTCTTATCTGATCTGAAAATCTCTTTCTTTTATTTGGAACACTTCATCCATTTATCTTTAATGTAATTATCAATATAGTTGGACTTGAGACTATCATCTTGTTATTTATTTCCAATTTAGTCTCTCTGTTCTTTGTTCCTATTTCACAAATCCATTTTTAGTATTCCATTTTATTTTTCTATTTGTTTTTTGACCATCTCTATTATGTTTTAGTAGTTGCTCTAAAAATTACAATACGTATCTTTAACTTTTTACAGTCTACCTTGAATTAATATTACAATAATTTATGCACAGTGTAAGAACCTACAATATAATTCCATTTACATTCCACCTTGTCCTTTGTACTATTATCTCAAACATTTTAGTTCCAAGTGTTACAAAACAAAAACACATTGTTTTTATTTTTTATTTAAATACTGAATAGAATTTTAGAGGATTTAATAAAATAAAGGAAAATATTCTTTATATACCCTAATAGGTACCATGTCTAGTGCAATTTACTCCTTCCTGAAGATCTGAATTTCCATATGATAATGTTCATTCAGTTTTATATTTATTCTTAAGTATTTTGTAGTTTTTGATATTATAAAATGTGTCTTCTTAAATTTAATTCTCCAATTATTTGCCACTTCTATACAGAGATACTATTGACTATGTTAATGTATTTAACAATAAGCTTGTTAAATTCATTTATTAATTCTAACTTTTTTTTTTTTTTTTTTTTTTGTGGTACGCGGGCCTCACACTGTTGTGGTCTCTCCCGTTGCGGAGCACAGGCTCCGGACGCGCAGGCCCAGCGGCCATGGCTCACGGGCCCAGCCGCTCCGCGGCATGTGGGATCCTCCCAAACCGGGGCGCGAACCCGGTTCCCCTGCATCGGCAGGCGGACGCGCAACCACTGCGCCACCAGGGAAGCCCAATTCTAACTTTTTGTCTTCAGATTATTTTGGATTTTCTTTATTACAATCACATGTTTGTGAATAAAAACAGTTTTATTTATTCCTTCCAAATCCTTATGACTTTTATTTATTTTCTTGCCTTATTGCACGGGTAGGAGTTATTGATATAGTAAAGTAATGAATAATGGTAGTGCTAATGAGCTTTCCTGTATCTTTCTCAATTTCACTGGGAAAGTTTTGAATATCTGATTGTCAGGTATGATACTGAGTGTGAGTTTCTTATAGATACCTTTACCAGATAAAGGATGCTCCTTTTCAATTCTCGTTGGCTAAGACTATCTTTTTGTTATGAATGAAAAGTATGATTTTTCTATGTCCATGTTATTTTTAGGATCTCTAGTCTCATTAAACATAATTGCAGAAAGGGATAAGTGTGTGTGTGTGTGTGTGTGTGTGTGTGTTCTTGTAGAAGTCAGCATAACTCTGTTACAAAAATCAATTACATTAGAGAAAATTATAGGCTACGCTCTCTCATGAACACAGACATGATATTAGCAAATTGAATCCAGCAATATGTAACAGATAATACATCACAACCAGGTGAGATTAACTCCAGGGCTACAAGATTGGTTTAACACTGAAAATCAATTAATAAATATCACCATATTAAAAAAGAAAAGAAAAATATCATGTAATCATCCAAAAGGTACACATAACACATGTGCTAATTTAAAAAAGGAGATATACAAAACATCTACACTAACTATTACAATAAGTTATTGACATTAAATAAAGAGGATATACTATGCCCATGGATTAGAAGAGTCAATATCATAAAGAAGTCAGTTTGCACAAACTGACCTGTAGATTTAATACACTATCAATCAAAATCCCACTATTTCATGTAGAAATTGAAAATGGATGATTCAAATGTATATAGAACTGCAAATGACTGAGAATAGTTAAAGTAATCTTAAAGAACAAGAAAGTTAGAACACATATACTACCAGATGTCAAGACTTATTATAAACTGCAGTGATAAAGGTAGTGGTATTGGCACAAGTGTAGAAAAATATACCAATGAAATAGATTAAAGAGTCCAGAAACAGACCAAACACATAAATGATCAGTTGATATATGACAAAGATGACACAATATTGCTGAACTGGTGAGCAAGAAATAGTGCTTATTTGGTTAGATGTCCATATAGGAAAACACTCAAACTTGACTGTCCTTCCTTCACAGAAATTAAATCCAGATGAATTGTAGATAAACCAATAATTCTTTTAATCAGATAGCACTGATAGGCAAAGTTTTCTTAAATAGAGCACAAAAGAGTGCTAAAAAAAACCATAATAAATTAGGTTGCATTAAAATAAGAACTTTGATTATCATAATAGATCATTAGGAAAATGAAAAGACAAACCTCCAGTTGGGGGAAGATATTTGTTCAATACACATATTTGAAAATAACTTGCATCCAGAATATGATGGATTTGTAAAAACCAATAAGAAAAGGAAAAAATCCTAAAGGAAAGAAACATGGGTGAAAAGTTTGAACAGATACTTCTTGTAAAAAGGTATTGGGGCTTCCCTGGTGGCGCAGTGGTTGAGAGTCCGCCTGCTGATGCAGGGAACACGGGTTTGTGCCCCGGTCCGGGAGGATCCCGCATGCCACGGAGCGGCTGGGCCCGTGAGCCATGGCCGCTGAGCCTGCGCGTCCGGAGCCTGTGCTCCGCAACGGGAGGGACCACAGCAGTGAGAGGCCCGCGTACCGCAAAAAAAAAAAAAAAAAAAGGTATTGGAATGGCCAATAAGCACATGAAATAGTGTTCGTCCTCATTAGATGTCAGGGAAATTCAAATTAAAATCACTGTGAAATATCACTACACATCTGCTGGAGTGGCTACAGCACAAGAACGTCTGTAATGAAAAAGGTAGAAACTGCATAGTGTCGGTGGTGATGTGAAACAACTGGAATTCTCATACATCTGGTGGGAATGTAAATCACAGCCATTTGGAAAACTCTTTGTCAATAGCTATGAAAGTTGAACAAGTGCGTTCTATATCACCCAGAAATTCTACTCTCAGGAAGAGCCCCAAAAGAAATTCATATTATGTATGCATCTAAAGACATGTATGAAAATGTTCACAGCAGGATTATTTATAAGAGCCCAAACTGGAAACTACTCCATGCTATCAATACTAGAATGGATAAATAAAATATGATCTATTTAGACCATGGAATAAATGAATTACTGCTGTATGCAACATGGATTTCATAAACATAGTGAGTGATCTAATCCAGAAAAAAAAGAACATACTATATAATGCCATTAATAAAAACTTCAAAAACTGACAAAATTCATCTATACTAGTAGAAGTTAGAATATTGGTTTCCTTTGGTCATGAGGTAATGACAGAAAGGTATGTCGGGGCTTATAGGATGCCAATAATAATATTCTATTGTTTTATGTATATGTACGCTTTGTAAAAATTCATTGGGCTGAACACTTCTGATTTTTGCATTTCTGTGTATAAATTATATTTCAATTTTTAAATTACTCAAAAAAAATCACAGCACTAGGCATCAGTGAATGCCTCATCAATTTTCAAAATATAAAAAGGATAAATAATATTTGTGAGATTTTAGTGACAATAATACTCTCACATATTACTGGTAGTGGTATAGATGTCTATGATTTTTGAGATGTAATTTGGCAAAAAAGCACAATCAGATTCTAGTAAGGGTCTACGCCATTCTAGTTTTCAGGTTATATGCTTTCATAATCAATCACACTTGATCTTCACAATAAGTATAAAAAGCAGGGTTTATTATCAACATCATACAGGTGAGAGAACAGGTTCTGAAAGTTTAAATGCTTATTCAGTGCCATAGGACTAGGAAGCAAATGAGCTGGAATTCTCACCTGGTGCTACAATAACCAGAGAAACCTCCACAAAGGTACTCAGCAAAATTTACCCAAGCAGGCTGTGAGAGAAGGGAGCTGTCAATATAAGAAAAGAGCTGGATGCGGGAAGACCTACTTTATTTCTTTACTTATAATACAGAACATTGAGAACCTAAACATTCAATAAAAGAGTATGCTTCAATGATGTTTCTTTATGGTATATTATGCAGACATTATGTAGCCTTTTAAAAAGGTAATTATGACTTTTTATATTAACTGACTCATAGATATAAGAGATATTGTTAAGTGAATAAATTTCCCAGCAGCACAGAGAATGCTTAGAATACAATATGAAGTGAAAGGCAAAATAAATTCTGCCGAAACTCTAAGTATACCTATGTAAAATTATGTGGGCATATGTGAAAATGTGGTGAAGAAATTCCCAGACATGGAGAAAGGTGATATACAATGATAGTATATCACTGGGAAATTTTCTTAATGTTTTTCTCTTCTTCTTTTGTTGCTGCTAAAATGCTGCTTGCGCTGTATATTAAAATGTAAAAAGAAGAAGCCAACTGCTAAGCAAGAATGAGTAGCCCAGGTTATTGGGGATAAGACAGTTCTTTTCAAGACATGTAATTTAATGGGAGTGTATTGAGGGTAACAGAATCACTGCTTAAAGAATAAAATAATCTTTGGGGAACCAGAAAGAATGTGTGTAAGTGGTTCTCCAAAGGTCACTTAGTGGATTACTGGCAGTCAGGACTAGAACACAGCCATTTTGACCACAATAAATTAATTTAAAAATTGGACAGTTTAAATAATAACAATATTTTAAAATAAAAAACAAAGCAAAAAAAAAAAAAAAAAAAAAACAAAGCAACAACTATCCACAAAAGCAAAACTTGGCCAGGGAAAGCTCATTAAATTGATAATTCATCTTTAAGTAATATAAGTATTATATAGCATATTTATCTTATGACTTTTTGTATTGCATTTATATTCAGACTCTTCCAACACTTTTAGCATTCTTAGTAATTTTCCACGAGGTATACATATGTTGTTTAAGGAGACACGGACAAAATAATGTTATGACTTGCTGAAATATGTCGTTTTGTCTATCCGATGCCTCAGTTTCAGAGAATGCTCACTATACATCTCTTTTTCCTCATATAGGCCTTTATTAGACTTATTCCTTAAACTCAAACACTTGGCATGATCTTATCAGTGTCACCAACAAAACCATTTCCATTTGCTTTGGTTCGTGAGAATGAAAAAAACGAACCCACCTTCTCCCTGTCTGCAATTATGTTTAATGAGAATAGGAGAAGCTAAAAAATAATCTGAGTACATTAAAAACATCATTTTAATTTATAGTAGCAGTTACCCTTTGCAGGATTCAAAGGGAGTTGGGGCAAACCCTCATTAGAAAAGCAATGGACATCCTGGAAAGAAAATTTAGGGGCATTTTGAAAAGGGTGATTAAAAGTTAGATTTCCATACTCTGTGCCAGTGGGTACTGAGGGAGGAGGGGCTCGGGTGTACAGTGGCTAGACAGACCGTTAAATTGGTATTAAACACTTTTCCATATGAAGGAAGTATCCTCCTGCCAAAAGCCAGGAGCTGAGAGATCCATTTCCATGCAAATGCTGCCGTGAGAGTGCTGGGTAAACTTGGAAAGATTAAGAGGTCACTGGGGTGAGAACCCAGGACGCAGAGCACGTCTGGCTTCACTTCCTTGCAGACTCGGGAAACTTGGCACAAAGTAGCAAGATGAAGGGTCTATATAAACACACAAACCCACTGACTATTTTTTTCCGTAGAGTTAACTCAACCAGAAATATATTACAAAAATAGAACAAAGCTGGCTTCCATCAGTTTTCACCGCACGAGCCCATAAAGGATTTCTTGTCCTTAGTCCAAAGCAAAGTGGAGGAATGACAGCTCAGGGCCCAGACTTCTCAGCGGTGGTTTCCTCTGCTGACCACTGCCTGACCTCTTTCCCCGAGCTGAGCTGGAACAAAGACCCCTTTGAGTGAAATGCAGCCCATATGCAACAGGAGGGTCTCCCAGACCGACTTCCTCCGCTAAAATCCTCAAAGCAATTCATTTGCAAAAATCTTTCTAATAAGTACCACGTGGATTCCTGGATACCCCTGGGATCTTTGTAAGAATTTCTTGATGATGCTCAGACCTTGACCTGTCTCTATTATCCCTAGCTATGAAACAGCAGCATCAGCCTTGCAAAGCAACCTTGGGCTGTCTGAAATAAAGAATGTTATAAATATTTGGAAGTCTTTTAAAAATTGGCCCCCAACTCTCCTCACATTTATAATATGGTAAATGCATTATGTTTAGTAGGGAAAGGATAGGTTTTAGAATCTGACAGACTTGGACAGTCCTACTGATTATTGGGGAATGACCTAAAAAAATTATGTAAACTGTTCCTTATTAGAAAAATGGGAATCATACCTACTTCATATGGTTGTTAAGAGAATTAAATAAGAGAAGTCTAGTCTCCGACACACATGGAGATTCAATAAATCTGAGCGTTCTTCTCTCCCACACAGAATCTGACTTGTATTTAACGTGCATGTCCAGTATATCCAGTAAGATTAGAAAGTGGTACGGATATTATCTTGAGATTATAAATAACGCTCTGAACCATTACTCATGGGCCAAAAATTCCTTGCAGAATAGCATTGTAAAATGTCTTTGGTCTAAGGTTACACTATCAACCCAAACCTGTCTTTGTAGTAGGTTCTTTAAACATTTAGGAAGTAGTTGAGAGTACTTATTGGGAGGTTAACACAAAAAAGCCAAAGGGAAATCATCATGTGCTAAAATCAGGGAAATGCTGAGAAAAGAGAGAAGCCGAGAGTATCGTGAAATCAATGACTTCCGCACCAAGCATGACTTTTCACATTGAACTCTCTCCAGAATCTGTTGTCTTCTCACAAAAGACAGAATGGTTTTATAGCCACATAAAATCCCTGCCTCTGCCAGGGCATAGCTCAGAGGAAGACAAAGTGTGAATTAAAGAACATACAGACCAGAGCAGAGACACGGCCTAGGGACGGAGGTCACGTCTGTGTTAAACAGGTCTGTTTTGAAGTGTGCACCCTGCAAGCCCTAGTGTTTGCAGAGATCTGTCAAGTTCCTGGCTGAAAAAAAGAGATGCTTAAAGATTAAGCAAAGTTTGTTTAAGACTCCTCACGTGATGAGGATAAATCTTGGGCTGCTGACAACAGGGAAACTGAGTTGTTTGTTTATTTGTTTTGTAACACCAGGGGGTGACCGTGGAATGACAATTGGCAAATGGACTGTGGGGAAGCAAAGGACATTCCACAGATAATGCAGACTTAATCCCTAAAGGACATGACACAGTCTGGGCCAGAGCAAAAACATTTCTCTCCACCACATCTGGATCAGGAATTTGCCCATTCCCTAGGGAGAAAGCGTTGGGAGTTAACACCAGAACCGTATGTTATGTTATTTGTCATCTGTTGTCAATGTATGCTGTAATTGACTCTTCAAATAAACTGTGTATACAGTTCAATCCATAATGAGGGTGCTGTCATTTTCACCTAAGCTTTCTGTTATTCCAATGGAAGGAATTCCTTGAGGAACAGTTGAAGGTTTTCATCTGAAGTTAATAGGCATAAGAAATAGTTTAAGCTAGAGTCCTCTAACTAAGGAGCTGGACACAGACCCTCAGACATATCAAGTTTGCACTGTGGGAGCGTCAATTACACTGTCCACAAAGCCTCAAAATGTCCCCAAGATATAGTACCCTCCTGAGTGGAATTATTTCAGGGAAAAAAATTACTGTGTTTTTTTTTTCCTTAAACGTTACTCCAGACATCTTTCTATTGCCTACATTTAGATGGTTAAAATCATCAACGCAATGAAATTGAAAGTTATAGACCCAGAGATTGGTGGACCTGTGAGAATGCTAATTGTTGCCTCTTTAATGGCAGGGATTTAATCAATATCATCTAGAATTGAAATATGTGATTAAAAAAAAAGAAAGACTGGAACCATTGTTCCAAGGATGAGGGGGAGATTAGGAAATAACTCTGCACTACGATTCCTAGCTACAAACAAGAATCTTTTGTTTATTTGGTCACCACTTTGGGGAGTTCATGGCTTTAGATTAATCCCCCCATCTTTTCTTAGATTAATCACTGTTGGTGAATTTTGTTGTTCTTGTAACAAATTTATATTCATTTCATTATGTGTTGTAAGATTATTTTTCTTATTTAGGTTTATTCCATCATATTAGCTTGGAACTCACCAGTTTTTAGTCTGTTGGTTTTCAGTATTTTTGTATATTTGGCTGTCGTTTGAGTCACATGTGCAGAGTCGTCTGTGCAGTGAAACTCTTCTACCCTCTGCATCCATGACATCACTACTGCTCTGTGTATTAGTCAAAGGCAATGGGCTATGTCCACCACAACTCGGTTTCAAGGAGGAGGCCAACCAGGTAGGGATGGTTCCTAAGAGACGATGGAACATCAACCCAATAAATCCCAGGTAACAAAAGGCAACTGACTCACCCAGGCTGGGTGGTCTCCCATGTGTCTTGTACCATACATCCATCAGCTCCTAGACCCCAGGCAGAGAGAGGGGGCAGTGAAGGGGAGAAGAAGGGTGAGCGAGAGAGAGAAGGAGAGTAAGAACCCACCAGTATTACCATTTCCCGTTGAACTCTGGTGCCTCAGTCTGGAGGCATTTTGTCCTTCCCTGCAACCAGCAGATTCCTAGACAGGCTGGAAATAACTGAAGTATATCAAAATGGATCACTGTTTCATGATGTGATGGTCACCCTGAAGCCATACTCTGGGCTTTGCAGAAAAATAATATGGTTTCCAGTAAGAATACTCAGGTAAAGCCTACACAGCACGAGGATCCCTAAGCATGCATAGCATTGTGAACCTGGACTTTGCTTTCTTGTTAAATACATTTATTTATTTAGATTTTTTTAAATCCTCAATCCTTGCCACAAATGTCCTGGAATTTGTTCCAGGTGTATGAGTACAGATGTTAGTCCCTCTAAATATCATATTCATATTACATTGGCTGACTATAAAGATAAAGGAATTCCGGGGAATAGCTGAGAAAAGAGGGAAATGCAAAGGCATAGAACCCATAACACTGAAATATAAAACTCTACCGATGCCTAGGAGAGAATAAAGACTAAAGGGAGAATACTAACAAATACTGGTATTTGAGATTCTGTTGAAATCCTCCCATACCTCTTTATTTCTATGGGCCAAAATAAAGGCATATTTTCTCCATCTGAGCCCTGCCAGTTGAATCTATTTTTTCACTTTGTTTTTAAAAATTAATATAATTGTGCATTTTTTGTTAGAATTAGTTTGAGGACTAAATTTCATCTTTTTAGAGGCACTTGAATCCATACAGATCTTTATTAGCCCAGTGCGGCATCATCCCAAATTCCCAAAAGCCAGCAAAGAATGTCAGAAAGTACAATGAAACAAATAATGATAATTGCTAAAGAAATATGCCACATACTACAATGTTAATGATAAGTTTTTTTATGGCCTGTATAATGTTTCCAATATTTTCTTTGTACCATAAAAATCAACCAATAAAGAAATGAATATGTCAGCTTGCAGTCAGATCATGGTGTTGATGGAAACAAAGAAAAATATGGTCCTTAAAAAAATTAAAACAAAGACAAAAAAATTAGTTTTCATTACTTTCAAATAATGAGACAAAATAAATGATTAGAAATACAAAAATCTATCAAGAAAGGAGGAAAAGAAAACAGTAAATCAAACAAACCTATTAGAGAATATTACAAGTAGAAAATACTTTTATATCTCTCAGATTTGTCTTTCAAAACAAAAACCCATGAAATTATCCCCAAAGTATTGACTGAGCATCTACTATATCTTGGGCATTGTGCTAGACCTTGGAGATGCAGTGGTGAATACAATAGATGAGTTCAAATAAAGGGAAATCAAAGAGATCAGGCAAATCCAAACAAAGATGGGAGGACAGTAACAGACAAAGCAGTAACTGAGGCAAAAAGAAGTAAACAGCACGAAAAGATGCTTCTGTTAGTGTTAAAAAGTACAATATGTAGTAAATACAGACAAAAAAAACAGAAGTTTTTTTTTTTTTTTTTTTTAAACCCAAATGGCATAGACATAAAATATATTAAACAAGATTTATGGAAGTAAAAGATCATATTTGTTTGGAGAAAACTTAACACACCTGTCAGTCTTTCTACCCATCAAATGCACAAAACTTAGGGAAATGTTTCACCTAGGACTCTCTTTTCCAAGTGATGGAAAATG
Organism: Physeter macrocephalus; assembly: GCF_002837175.3. NCBI lineage: Eukaryota > Metazoa > Chordata > Mammalia > Artiodactyla > Physeteridae > Physeter > Physeter macrocephalus. The sequence goes on along the minus strand of NC_041224.1, from coordinate 40,142,402 downwards.
CAACCAAACCGGATTTAAGATAAAGAGGAGTTTATGGGTTAACATGAGAAGATGTCTTCTAGTCTTTGATTTTGCTCATTATTTGAAAGTAATGAATACTACAATTTTTAGTCTTCATTTTAATTTTTTTAAGGATTGTATTTTACTTCTTTGTTTCTACTGAGCCTCCCTGCCACCTGGGGTAATAGGCCAAGCTTTCCAGCACCACACAATTCCAGATGTTGTGGGAAAAGAGAGGCTTCCCTGATAACTCAGACACACCATGGAACTGAGACTTGTTGGTTCTGATTTGTCCATCCAGAAACAAATCTTTGTGGCCAGGGGAATGGAGAACACTGATTGGCTTAAGTAGAGGTCACCTGTTCCAGGCTTGGAGCTGAATAAGGTACCAGCTTCCCTAGATCACAAGTGATGTGACAGAGGCAGCTGGAACCCTATTCAATAGCCATTCTTCCTGATCTGAATGAATGAATGAAAGAATGATATTCCTATAATCTGCTGTATACTTAGCTCCAGCATGATGAAGGCGATTCATCGGTATTTCATACCGACTCTTACTCACTCTAGTATGAAGAAGTAAATAACCTAAGACTTGGAATGCCACCATTGAAGGATTGCTGAGTAAATCTTTGCTTTCACATAACAATATTCTTTATGTAGCATGCTCTTGAAACATGAAGTTTTTCTCTGCTTCTCCCTTCACTTTTCAAATGTATAATCTTCAAGAAAAAAAAATCTACTACATTAGCACAATGAGATTTATTTTAATTATACAGTTGAGACCCAGGGAGTCTAGCTCCAGCTTTGTATCTACTTCTCCATCTGGTTTAATATCTCATTTCATATCAAGTTTCTTTGACCTTTCCTATCTTTAGGGGCAGATTTTCTACTCTGTAACATCTTCTCTTTTTGCTTGGTAATTAAAGCTATATCAGTTTTTCTGAATTAACAGGGTCTTCCCTGTATCTAAGGACCTATTTAAATCTCCTGGATGAACAACTTCTGCTATTTCATTCAAGATGTTTCTCTGCAACTTGTTACCTATGCATTCAGTCCCCAATTCTGGAGCTTATCTTTTAACAACCACACTGGTTTACCAGAACTCTGAAACTAGCATGAGTTACAGAATCATTCATTGCAAATGCATTCTTGAGGGAAACTATTTCCAGTCCTTATAATGATTTTCTTTCCAGAAATTTTCCTAAGTTTCCTGTTTTGAATTCCCCTTTAGAAGTGAAATCGCATGCGCCACCAATCTCTTTATACTTTTGCTGCAAAAAGAATTGGTTTCATTGATATTTGGGACAATTTTTCTTTTTCCTGACAGATATGATTTCTCAGTCTAATTTTGTCCATCTCAAATATTCCATATCTCCGTGGACTATTTCATGTTGGCCACGTTTGTATGAGTCAACAGTTTCCAATCCTACCTAGCTGACACACAATATTTCCTTGCCCCACTCCTTGAAAACTGTTCATAAAAATGTTCAGAGACAAGGAACAGGGTCCTCTAAAGAGCAGTGGTGTTTGGCATCAATTGCCTGACCCCCTCTCTTCGCACTGAAAATCTTCTGTAATACATTTTAGCTTAAAAAAACATGAGCGGAGACAGGTCAGAAACCACAAAGCAGCTCTGCCATGAAAACCTGACTAATTCTATTCCTTACCTGGAGCTCTGAAAAGCCCAGAATGTTAACCTAGGTTTACATTCTTATCCCTACCCAGCCCTGCTCCCCTTTGAACTCAGTTCCCCACAGATGTCTGCACATGTGACCACCTTGGCTCTAATTTCAAATTTTCTGTGCACGATCTCTTCAACGTCTGTTCTCAGTTTTCCTCCTACTTAAGTAATTCTCATCAATCCCGGAGGCTTGAAAATGCTTCAAGCATGCTGTATTCCTTTGGATTCCCTCCTCTCTCCACCCAAACCAACGGGCAGGGCTCATCTCTCAGTTGCCTTTCTCCTGTCCCATTTTGCAGTCACGACTATGTCCTTGGTCTTCTGTTCTCAGTATAGTCTCTACAGCAGCACTACCTGAACCTGGCTGGCCATTGGAAGCTTATGGGTAGCTTTTTAAGACAATGAGAGAGGGAGATTGATTTTCATCAAAGAACTACCAGATATGAGTTTCCACTGTGAGTCCCAAGCATCATTAAAAAGCTTATCGGGTAATTTTCATGATTAGACCGTCGCTACCTCATGGGCATGTATCAGAGAACAGATGATTTGATGCCGACTCTTGAGGGAGTGACCCGAAGATTCTGGACCCGTTACAGATTGTTCATGATGGCTGTAGCGAGTTGAGGGTCTAGAGTCCCATGGAACAAGAGTGAGTGTCCAAGAGCTACAGACATGGGCAGTAGTGAGTGGCCAGCAGGACCTGCAGCAGGAACCGGGAAAGCCAGCAGCATGGTGAGCGGTGCCAGCGGCGTCAAAAGCAAGCATCATGGGCAGAAACTGGGAGATGATTCTTAGCAAAATCTTAGCTGCTTTGCCTCCCAGAAACTGCCCTCCAGCCCCAGCCTTTCCGTGGATTCTGTAAGCTACCCAATAACCTTCAAATACACCGTTTTTCTGCTTTTGTTTTTATTTTCTCCCATATTTTAAAGACAATCTATTTTAAATTCTACAGGTTTAAATTTTAAAGGGTAAGATTTTTACTTTAAGCCATCGTCTCTATTTATCAAAGTCACATGTGAAATAGTAATTTTAATTTGCAGTAAGAAGTTTGACACATTTTACTTTTCTATCTGTCCCGTTACCTGTCTCCATTGTTCATTTTTCCATATTCTTGATATTATTAGAATTTTGGATTATTGGTTTTATTTTATATATCTTTTTTTAAAGAGTAAAATTTTAACAATATCTGCTTTTTAATTGCAGCAAGAAGGTATTTTGGTTTAGTTCTAATTAATAGATTAATAGAAGCCCAATATCAGACTTCTAATATCAGACTTCTAATTAATAGAAGCCCAATATCAGACTTTTTATACTATAGTAATGTAATTCTTAAACTCATAAATTGACTTCACTTCTTTAGAAGGATTATCTTTTGAAATAAAATTTTTAAGCAAAGTGTATGATATATTTTTTGAGTCCTTACATAGCTGGGAATATCTCTACTCCAATCAAACATGAGCGTGAAAAATCCTGGATGGATATACTGAAATGTCACAACCTTTTCTTTCTCCTCCAGGACACCTATAATTGCTCTATGTTATCTCTAATATTATTATTACACTAGAGAAGTATGTGGCAGCCTGATTTATGTGACTGTGCAAGTAACTGTTTCATTTCTGCCTAGATGCTTGTTGGACTTTTACTTTGTACTTTAAATATATATATATATATTTTTTTTTTAATTAATTAATTAATTAATTTTATTTTTGGCTGCCTTGGGTCTTCGCTGCTGCGCACGGCGTTTCTCTAGTTGCGGCGAGCAGGGGCTACTCTTTGTTGCGGTGCGCAGGCTTCTCAGTGCGGTGGCTTCTCTTGTTGTGGAGCACGGGCTCTAGGCGCACAGGCTTCAGTTGTTGTGGCATGCAGGCTCAGTAGTTGTGGCTCGCGGGCTTAGTTGCTCCATGGCATGTGGGAATCTTCCCGGACCAGGGCTCAAACCCGTGTCCCCTGCATTGGCAGGCAGATTCTTAACCACTGTGACATCAGGGAAGCCCCTACTTTGTACTTTAAAAGCATCTTAGTGCTTAAAAAAAATTTTGTCTCACCTGAACCCAAGAGAGCCTACCTTTTAACTGAATTACCTGAAATGTGAACAGTGTTCTTTTTCTATTCACAATTTCTCCTGTATCTGACTTTTCTCTGTTTTTATTCCTAAAGTTACTTACTGTGCATTTTTGTTTCAGACCAGAAATTTAACTGGTTTTTTACTCTTTTCAGAGAAACAGCTATCAATTTTAACCTCCTCTTTTCAAAGTTATATTTTCTATTTTAATAATTGCTTTTTTTTTTTTTTTTTTTTTTGTGGTACGCGGGCCTCACACTGCTGCGGTCTCTCCCGTTGCGGAGCACAGGCTCCGGACGCGCAGGCCCAGCGGCCATGGCTCACGGGCCCAGCCGCTCCGCGGCACGTGGGATCCTCCCAGACCGGGGCGCGAACCCGG
>NC_041224.1:40114307-40137195 GCF_002837175.3 Physeter macrocephalus | reverse complement strand
CCAGGGCTCAAACCCGTGTCCCCTGCATTGGCAGGCAGATTCTTAACCACTGTGACATCAGGGAAGCCCCTACTTTGTACTTTAAAAGCATCTTAGTGCTTAAAAAAAATTTTGTCTCACCTGAACCCAAGAGAGCCTACCTTTTAACTGAATTACCTGAAATGTGAACAGTGTTCTTTTTCTATTCACAATTTCTCCTGTATCTGACTTTTCTCTGTTTTTATTCCTAAAGTTACTTACTGTGCATTTTTGTTTCAGACCAGAAATTTAACTGGTTTTTTACTCTTTTCAGAGAAACAGCTATCAATTTTAACCTCCTCTTTTCAAAGTTATATTTTCTATTTTAATAATTGCTTTTTAATCTTAGTTCCTTTTTCTGTTTTCTTTGGGAATTAGTGCTTGTTCATTTTCTGTCTATCCTCTTGAGTTGAATTTTTATTTATTTTCTCTGATTCAGAAAAAAAGTTCTCCTATTCTATTTCTGTGTATTTCTTATCATCCACCTACTCTAATATCTCTTCTAGAACTACTCTTTTATCTGTTGGTGATGCTTTTGCTGTCATTCATACTTAGAATCTTTTATCTCATGGTTTCCCATGAGATTAATGGTGTCCTCTGAAATCTGAAAGTTACAAGGTTGTTTTCCACTTTGCTTATTTAATTCCTCTTTATATTAGCTCACTCTTTTAATGACGCCAACAAATTCTTCAATGTTGCAGAGATAGTTTTGATTTGTGATCATCTTTACCTCTTCCATTTATTCATGTCATTTATTTTCATCCTACTATGATTCTGTTTCTATGCAGAGAATCTATATTGGCTTAAATTCTTTTCATGATACCAAAAGTTTCCAGAATTTTTCTTTTGGATACTGAAGTCTATCACTTTCATAGTAGCACTTTTACTTTGCATCTTCTAAATGTGTATTTCTTTTCCTTGCTCTGGATTGTATTTTCATAGGCTCCTTGTTGATTTTATCCTCTTTATTTTTCCACAGATAAATTAAGAGAATTTTGTTTCCAGCCTTGGAGACACAGTCTACTAATACACCATGTTAGAGATTTCAATTTGTCCTTCTCTGCCCACTTGTACAACTTACCGTTTCAGTTTTCATGTGTTATAACCATTCTAATGGAGATTCTCCATTGGTGTGTTTTCAAGAGAGGTAGCTAGGAGCCTGAAATTTTGAACCAAAGAAATCAGAAAAAAAACAAACCATGATTCTTAATATGAACATCCACTGGCAGTTTCCCATGTTCAACTCTCTCCTACAACGCCTCATTTCAAAGGCATACCCCTCTTAACACATACAGAGCCTATTTTCCTTGCTGCCTAATTGTTGTTTGAGATTTTGAAAAATGGCAACTGTTGGAAGGTAGGTCCTGTAGAATAATGATCTGATTTCTTCACAGAAGAACACTAATGAATGGTATCAAGATTTTTTGTTTTCTTTTTGTGCTTAACCTTTGGCTTTCGAGAAGGTAAATTGAGCCTTTCTCTCTTTTTTTAAATACGTTTTCAGTTTCAAGAAACAAAAGCAAATTGTACTATTAGAGAGAAATAGAGATTTTGTCAATTCAATTCCATATGCTTTATTATTGGTATCCAATTTCCCCAGATACCAGTGAGCAGCCACAAAGGCTGTACTGGGGGCAACTATCCAGCGTTCAGAATCATAGGACCCTGCTAGATGTTGGATTGCTGCCTCTTGCCCATGTGTTGTACTCTCTCCTTCTGGATTCTTATTTTAAGAACATTGGATTACAATAAAATTTTTTTAATATATAAAAGTTTTTAAAAATACAACAACATTGGCTCTTTCACAGAAAAGTCCACGTGTCTCCTGTGTACCTTAAACTTACCCAACACTGTATGTCAATTATTTCTCTTTTTATTTCTCAATAAAAAGAAATAAAGCCAATTGTATCTCTCTCTCTCTCACACACACACACACACACACACACACACACACACACACACACACACAAGTCAACATGTCTTATCTTCTGATTATTTTGATTTGTTTTTTTTCCTCCCTGAGTTCTTGGAGAATTTAATGATGATGTGTTTTAATTCATTGATTTATTTCTTTGGATTTCACAAAGTCGCAGGTAATGGTTAATATTGTTTAGGGTAAACATTAAAACCTATTGCACTTATTCTGGTTCTCTTAGAAATTTCTCTATCTCATATAGTGCTGGTATGGCTACTAGTTATGGTACCCAACTCCAGTGCCAGATACAGGAATATGTATTTGACAATCATAGTACTGCATCCCAGTGGGTACAGTGATAATTTCAGATATGAATATTTGACTTTTTCCAAGGGTAGCGTTTTCCTTGGGATATTTTGGGGGAATTTGAGGGTTTTTTCCCTTTAGCATGATGAGCTGAAAGCATGTAGGTTTTCTGATGAATATCTCACCAGGTAATTTAAAAGTCTGAATAGAGCAAGAAAGATTGGAGCCAAAGTCAAAGAAAAACAGAGACAAGAAAAGTTGCAAAATAGGGCTTCCCTGGTGGCGCAGTGGTTGAGAGTCCGCCTGCCGATGCAGGGGACACGGGTTCGTGCCCCGGTCCGGGAAGATCCCACAGGCCGCGGAGCGGCTGGGCCCGTGAGCCATGGCCGCTGAGCCTGCGCGTCCGGAGCCTGCGCTCCGCAACGGGAGAGGCCACAACAGTGACAGGCCTGCGTACCGCAAAAAAAAAAAAAAAAAAAAAAAAGAAAGAAAAGTTGCAAAATAGATAAAGTTGATGATGACATCATTTGACATCCAGAATCAATCCATGCCTGAAACTAAGTTTATTCCTCAGGAATATCCATATCCAGTTATGTGATCCAATAAGTTCTTCAGGTTAATCTATTCTATTCAGTGAAACCAAGAATACTAATTATTACATTGAATTTGCCATTACTGCCTGTTGTATTCTTCACTTTAGTGATGCATTTTCCATTTCCAATGTGAGCGCTCTGCTGGCCCTACATTCCTCCTCTTCCATGATTCTATGCTGTGGTTTCATAAATGAGATGAGAGATTTTCAAGCATTTTCTTTCTGGTTATATAGTCTTTCAAAAAAAAAGAAATTATTTCTCTGAGATATCAGGTGGCTCTTTACTCTATTACTGAATCTTTTCAAATGTCTGTTCATAAATATGTTTTATTATTGTTGTTCACTTAAAATAGTGAATATTGTGTCTATGGGTTAACACAGCCTTTTTCCATAGATTTTGTGCACACTCTTTTGGTCTTTTAGGCACGGATAAGAGAAATGATGGGCAATTCAATCTGATGAAACTTTTAGTTTCTGAGATTAAGGATCCAGTAATCAGTCAGATCAAGAAGAGAGTTACTACCAAAGGAATCACAGAAGGTAGTTTTGATTATTTCTCAAGTTTTTATTTTATTTTACTGTATTTATTATGCAAACCCAAAGTGATCCAAGTTACTACTCCAGCTTCTCAATCTGTCAAAATCCCTGCCTGACAACTGTTTATTCTCCAACTTCATTGGGCATGTTTTCTATATAAAATATTAGCTAAAATCGAGCATTATCAAGGCATCCCTAATTTTGTGGAGTTGGGAATTAGGTAACAGATCTATATTTTTTCTCTCTCTACCTGTTCAGAGATCATCATTTCTAGTTGCCCTAAGAAAAAGATGTTAGTGGACATTTAGGCATCTACTGAGAGCTGCCAGTTATGCATAGTTCATACCTGTGTAATTGTAACTGTAACTGGCTGGTCCTCCTTGAGTCCATTCTTGATAGCATTGTATTTTGATGACATGTTTAGAATTACTGATTTGTGCATTGTATCTTTCCCTAGAACTGAATAATATTATAGATAGTTTCCTACTATATAATAGTAGTAATAATGCTAATAATAATAATGAGAAGAAGAAGAACAACAAGAAGTTATATTTAAATTTAAATTTTAGAAACAATAGTAGCTAAATGGATTTGCAGAGATTGCTGTTTTTTTTTTTTTTTTTTTTTTGCTGGATGTTTTTGTAGTCTTATAAATACTCTTGAACTTTGTTCTTGAACATAGTTAAGTTACCCAGAAACAGTATGGTATTTTCGAGTCTTGCTTTTATTTTATTTATTTTATTTATTTATTTTTTGTTTTTGTGGTATGCGGGCCTCCCTCTGCTGCGGCCTCTCCCGTTGCGGAGCACAGGCTCCGGACGCACAGGCCCAGCGGCCATGGCTCACGGGCCCAGCCGCTCCGCGGCATGTGGGATCCTCCCGGACCGGGGCGCGAACCCGGTTCCCCTGCATCGGCAGGCGGACGCGCAACCACTGCGCCACCAGGGAAGCCCCAGATTGCTGTCTTAAAACCCAAAGTGGTGTGGTCAGATTTCTCATAAGTAGTGTTGCCAAAATTATAAAATACAACAACACAATTTACTTGGTAGATTGTTGTGAGTCGCCTCCCCTTCCTATAATCTAAGGCTTGCATTAAAAAAAATAAGTCTTCTAGCAGTTCAGATAAAATCATTTTTCTTCTCTATCTTGCCCTTTATTATTCTACTTTTTGGAGGCAAGTATTTATATATTAGTCATAAGTGCTTCATCACAGAATGTGACATAATTGGCAACTCATTGAAGACATGGGAATTTTCTCTTGTCTGCAGAGTAATAATTTCTTATAATAAGAAACACATGTGAGGATTTTTTTTTTAAACTATGTCTAGACTTGGGATCTTTCCCAAGAGAGCTTCCAGGTGTTTATCTAAGCATAACGGGCCACATTACTACATTTTAGAGGCTGGGAAATAGGAATGGCATAACAAAAGTATAAACGAGACTGGACAGCCTCATAATTCTAAAATGAATTTGGAAATTGGAGAACGTTGAATGAAATTAATATGCTGGAACTATGGGTTGACTTTAATGTGAATTTCTATTTGTTAATCTTCACTGGATGCTATTGCTCCGAGTTCTTTTCCACATTTGATTCTGCTTTGTCACTTATAATATGTAGATTTCCCTAACTTCGTGCAAAACGTTCACAGTAAGCCTGTGTTCTCAAATCACTTCATACCATTGCACTAATTCAACGATAAATTTGCGAGGCTCACTTAGATCCCGATTCAGAAAAACCCCAAGAGTACCAATTCGTCATAGAAAGCTTATTCATAAAGTTCCCTTTTCCTCCTTGCATGAATAAACTAAACTCTTCAAGATTCTCAAAAGAAAATTGGCTGTGGCAGCCACATACCTATTGTCTTTCACCCAAATCCACTCTTGCAGGCTGTGTCTTGTGATTCTGGGTCTTGGAGTATGTTTCTTTGCCAGATGACTTCATGGTAAGTCCTGCCAATATGGAGGGCAAGGGGGATCTCAGAGGATAGAGATAGGAGAGAACTTCTTATTTCTTTTCTGCATACTGTTCTTGCTAGTGTCGCCTCAACAGTGGCACCCCTCCCCAGCAGCAAAAAGTAGTTCTAGATTCCACCTTCTTTCAGCACTCCCAAAATTTCTATCATCATGGACCTTCAGAGTTATTTCAGCTGCAGGGGTCTGAGTTCCAGCTCAAGACCTTTTATGTTAGGAATTGGCTGACGTTTCATGTTTAACAATTATGAAACATCTGTCTTGCCACAAAAGTCAATATATTAGTTAAAAATGTTAATATGAAAGATCTTAAACATTGGTAAGGCAACCATGTGTCACTAGGATATATGAACTTTTAAAAATGTAGATATAATTCTGACAACATTAATTTTTTACAATTTTAATAGAAGCAAAAATACTGGAATCATTTTGTACTTTGTTGAAATGCAGAACATAAATCGTCTTACTTGGATACAAGATATATAAATCTGATCATTCTTCCAGGCTTAAAAGAATATTAAATTTTACATATGAGAGTTTCAAACATTATTTTAAAGTACTTCTTTATACTGACATTTTTTTCAGAATCCTATATCTGACCTCTGGTTTGGTGCTTATTCAATGCTGCCATTATTTTCCATATTACTTTTTCCCAAAATGGAGGACACAACTTATTAAGACCAGTGCCTGTATGAATACTTATACCAATATTCAGAATAAAGACAAAAAAAATCTAAGCTTTCCTGATTTGGTATTCTTCAGTTAGGGAAGAAAATTATTGAGAAAAAAATATTTATTGCATTTTGAATCAGATTCAGCAGGTAAATGAGAGTTAGATTTTTGAGTCTTCTGGAATCCATCTTATTGCCACAGACCCCTGAGGGGCTAAAGACTTATTATATTTGAGACTCCATATGTCTTATGAATGCTTTTCATCCCCAGATGTTAGAAGTTCTTCAGTATCATGTTGAAATCTGTACATTTCTTATGTTAAAAAGTGGTCTTCTTTATTGAATTTTGAGTAAATTGGAAACCATGGTTGTGGTCCTTTATAGGCAAATTTGAAAGACTGTCTTAATTTTTCAGGATTCAGTTCAAAGTAAGACCTTGAATGGACTTTACTCGAGGAATAAAAGGAATTTTTGTAAATGTGCTTTCCATATTTCATGTATTTATTCATTCATCTGTAGATACATTCATTATTCACATGTTCATTCTGTCAATAAATATTTATTGAGTCTCTACTATGTGCTAGACAATGGACCAGGGCTGGGGATAAAGCTAGGAACCAGAGGGACACAGTCCCTGCCCTGGTGCTACATACAGGCTCCTGGAAGAGAAGTAGTAAAGAAATAATTGTCATTGAGAGTTTATCTAAAAGAGGAATTGCAAGACACTAAGGGGGTGTACAGTAATGGAGTCTGGCATCTTCTTGGTAGAGGGAGAAAGATCTCTCTGACGTCCTATGTGAGCTGTGAGATGAAGAATGATACTTGTACATGAAATTTGTTTTCTTAAATCCTATTCTAATGAGAACTTCCTAGTATAAGTGGGAAAAAGCAGAATGAGCATTGGAGACTACAAAAAGGTGCTTATAATCTTCATGATGACAACATGGATATTCTACAAAATAAAGGGCATGTGCAAATTTTCCCTCTCATTAGCAAATAGAAACTCTGGCCTTGACAGGTGATTTCTGTTGATGAAGAACCCTCAGAAATCAGAGGAGCCATCACTGACCGTTGGAGTGATTTCGTATAACCTCTCTTGATAATTCAAATGAATTGCCCAGAGCCACTTGAAAGGATGTTTAGAAAAATTTAGATGAATGACGATTAGTTGAACAAGATGAATTTTCCAACAACATTAAGTATCAAATTCAGAAATAAGTAAATGAGGTAAATACTATGAACTTTCTTCTTATGACCAAAGCAATGTTTTAATTTTTAAAAAATTGGAAATGCAATTTTCTGCAAACAAGCAGAAAGAAGAAAACTGAACTCACCTAATTCACCACCGAGAGATAAGCCCTGTCTACTTTCTGGTATAGATCTCCTGACTTTGTTCATCTGTATTTTTTTAAAGACAGGTTAAACATAATATCATGAGTAATACCCCTGGGAAGAGAAGAGAGTGATGAGTGAGAGTTTGTGCTACCCTGCTCTCCTGATTCATGGATCTGTACAGGTAATTTCACTTTCTTGGCCGCACGTACCTCATTCATAAAATGGAGATAAACGTCCTAACTGCATAATAGAGTTGTGGCCAAATTAACTGTTTTAATTCCTGAAATGGCTCAGAACCCTGGGTTCGCTGAGGGGCAGGGCCCTCCCTCAGGAAGTGGTCACTGTTTAGCTTCTCTGTCAGTGGTTTTCAAACTGTAGGCTATGACCCATATTCACATGCCATGAAATTGATTTAGGTGCTGTGACGAGCATTGAAAAGGAAGAGATGAGGGAAGGCAGCAGCGAGTTCATAAAATTCTTGTTCAATGAATAAAAATGAACTAATAGAAGAAAGTCAGAGTTTTGTAAAATTTCTCTTTCAAGTGTGGGGCATGGGAGGGCTGGGAACTGCATCACTGATATATTTCTCAGTGTGGGTCACAATCAACAAGTTGTGAAAGCACTGTCCTAGATCATCACAGAGCCATGGCCTTGGTACCCACTTTTGCTCTCTCAATATATACCATGGACATCTTTCCATATCATCCAACATTCTTCTATACAATTTTAAAATTTTATTTATTTTATTTTTTTATTTTTGTTGAAGTACAGTTGATTTACAATGTGTTAGTTTCTGGTGTACAGCAAAGTGATTCAGTTATATATATATATATATATTCTTTTTCAGATTATTTCCCATTATAGTTTATTAAAAGATATTGAATATAGTTCCCTGTGCCATACAGCTGGACCTTCTTGTTCATCTATTTTATATATAGTAGTTTGTATCTGTTAATCCCAAACTCCTAATTTATACTTCCCCTGCCCCCTTCCCCTTTGGTAACCATAAGTATGTTTTCTATGTCTGTGAGTCTGTTTCTGTTATGTAAAGAAGTTCATTGTATCATTTTTTTAGATTCCACATATAAGTGATAACATATGATATTTGTCTTTCTATACAGTTTTAATGGCTGCATAGTATTGACGGATATGGATAGAGCTTAAATTGCTTAATAAATCTCCTAATATTTTTGTTGAATCAGATTTTTTTTTTAATAGAGAAGAGCTCAAGTAATTTACAGATTCTGTAGTCTTTAAAAAGACAATTCACCAAGTGCGTTACTCCACGATTTAAATTGTATACTTTGGAAGATACTCTGTTTAAATAGCTTCATAAATCAGAAAAATATATATTTATTAGAGCATTTATTTTTTTATTATGTCTCCAGAGACTCAGAATGAATAGGATGCTTAAGATAGAAAAAAAAAGTCTGGGGCAAGCTTTGTTCAGCTACTCCACCTGGCAGAGCTGAACAAGAGCCAGAGGCTGAAATACTTTATGCCAGACCACACTGCTTTCTCCAGCCTCTGCTGCACTTACATTTCAGTGTCTTTTTTGCAGTACACATGTGACTGTGGTTATGAAGCAAGATCAGCTTTGCTTCAGTGCTGCGTTTCTGTTTTCCCCTCTTCTGTCTCTCACTTTTGCTTTTGCTTGTTCTCGTGTGTGTGTGTGTGTGTGTGTGTGTGTGTGTGTGTGTGTGTGTGTGTACGCCTCTTCCAAGGCCACAGCGCAAAACCTGAGTCAGCCAACGTATGCAGAGGCCTTAGTATCAGCCAGGAGCCCATAGAAAGCTCTCAGTAACTTCAGTACACTCCTTTTCTCCTGTAAGAGAGGAGACTCAAAGTCTTTATCTTTCATGGCTTTTGGCTCTTAATAAATATTAAATTGAACTGTTTTGTTCTCCATTGTTATTCATGTAATCTGGTTTCACAAACATTGACTTCCATACATGTGTAAAAGAATGCATTTCACATGGGCAAAGGTAGTTTGATAAGATACCTAAAAGTAAGATAATTTTATTCATTTATTCAAAAAAAAGGTTTATTGAACGCGTACCCTCTACAGGCACTGAAGTTCTAGGCAGTAGAGATAGAGCAAAGAACAAAATCGACAAATTGCTTCCCCCCTGAAGCTTGAAACTTGTAGAAGGGGACAGAAAATAAACAAATAAGCAAATGCGTGTATATAAAATGTCTGATGGTAATAAGTGTGAAACTGGTGTATTGAACAAGTCCCAATGTCCATTCTCTCTCTTTCCTGGTTAAAATATATTCGGAGAGGAGTGAGCCTTCCTCTGCCCCTAGATGAATATTCCAATGAGTTCAAGACTTTTCTGCTCAAACTCAGGTGAAAAACAAACAACAAGCCAACAATTAAAGTCGTATGATTCCTTGCAGTCACAAATATAATCTCAGTTTAGTAGTTAGAATACCTATTCTTATTCAAGAATCAAAACTCCAGACTTGCACCAGCCTCACAGCTCTCTGACCTGCCCCGGCTGCAGCTGACTGTGCTGGCCACGGCAATGAGGGGGGTGAGATAGAGTTATCCTCTTTCTAACCATGTGGCCTTCCCCAGATCCAAACTTCAGCTTCAGGCAGGCCCTCCGAGCTGGAGAGAGCTGGCCCTGTCACTCATGCTGGGCTTGGTGGATGGATAGTTACAGCTGAGTCTGCCTCTCAGGGGTGCATCTGTAGGTTCATCTTAGATCCTGAGCAGGGGCCTCTATTATAGCTCCTGAGTCCTGGGAAGTCATTCTTCCTGGAGAGGACTTCAAATGGCTACTGCTCTCTACACCTTCATCCACATCGTCACAGCAAATAGTCATGCATCATCTATTCTGGTAAACTCTGCAGGGCAATGTGATCCCAAAGCAGACAGCTGCATCCCGCCGCCCTGGGCCACCTTGGAAGGCTCAGGCAGGAGTTGGTCTTGTTCCCCATGCATCATCCCCACTGTGACCCCGGATGGCAGGAAGCCCTCAGATTCCTCTATCACTAAGGCCTGAGGCCAGAAGGTAAGGAGGATTCACAGCATAGTGACACACCTGTCCCCACAGGGGGAAAAAAGGGCTCCCCCAAAACTCTATCTGACACTTCGTATATTCTTTTTTTTCACATTTTTTATTGAAGTAGAGTTGATTTCCGATGATGTGCCAATCTCTGCTGTACAGCACAGTGACTGAGTTATACACATGTATACATTTGTTATAGTCTTTTCCATTCTGGTTTATCACAGGATATTGAATATAGTTCCCTGTGCTATACAGGAGGACCTTGTTGTTTATCCATCCTACATGTACTAGTTTGCATCTACCGACCCCAAACTCCCAGTCCATCCCTCTCCCTCCCCCCCTCCCCCTTGGCAACCACCAGTCTGTTCTCTATGTCTGTGAGTCTGTTTCTGTTTTGTAGATAGGTTCATTTGTGCCATATTTAGATTCCACAGATAGGTCATATCACATGGTATTTGTCTTTCTCTTTCTGACTTACTTCACCTAGTATGATCATCTCTAGTTGCCCTTTGTATATTCTTGATATGGCTAAATCATGGAGCCATTTTTCCTACATATTCTTTTTAGATTCTATCCATGGTGCGGGGAGGAAGCGATGTGTCTCACATTTCCTTTGGTGAAAGCCCTCGTACTCTGTTAAAAGTGAGCTGGGAGAAACCCATTCAAGACACGTACAGGGCTGGGAAGAAGAATCAGGGTGGATGGAGAGTGTGGGTTTGGGGGTGCAGGATGCTGTTTCATATGGTAGTCAGGGAAGTCCTCTCTGAGAAGGTAACAACTGAGAAGAGCCTTTAACTGAAGTGAGGAAATGAGCCCTGGGGATATCTTTGGCAAGAACGTTCTAGACAAAGGGAACCACGAGGGAGAAGCCCTGAAGCAGGAGCATTGGAAACACACCAAGAGAAGAGTCAGGGGCTTCCCTGGTGGCGCAGTGGTTGAGAATCTGCCTGCCAATGCAGGGGACACGGGTTCGAGCCCTGGTCTGGGAAGGTCCCTCATGGCGCGGAGCAACTAGGCCCGTGAGCCACAGCTACTGAGCCTGCGCGTCTGGAGCCTGTGCTCCGTAGCAAGAGAGGCCGCGACAGTGAGAGGCCCGCGCACCGTGATGAAGAGTGGCCCCCACTCACCGCAACTAGAGAAAGCCCTCGCATAGAAACGGAGACCCAACACAGCCAAAAATAAATAAATAGATAAATAAAAATACAATTTACTAAAAAAAAAAAAAGTAGAGGAATTAAAAAATATATATATAGAAGAGTCAGGAGGTCAGGAGGCTGGAGTCTAGTGAAAAGGGGACCCAGGAGGTGAGTCAGACGTGGCAGGAAGACAGCTCACGTCCGGCCCCATAAGTCAGGGGTGACAACCTTTGGATTTTATCTGAGTGACAAGAGATTCCTAATGCCTTTGCTTGAAATGGCAGGAAAACACAAGAGAGGAACTCTACCACTATAACTGAGCTTAAAACATAGTGAAATGTAGTATTACTTGGACCATCAGCTTAGTTGATCAGTTGATAACTAAGACTCTTTATTTCAGCCTTCTGATTAGCGCCCAAAAGAGACTGAGGACACTGTCAGTGAATAAACAAGTGCGATCAGGTCCAAGTGAATTGCTCTTCGGATTTCCCTTTATTAACTTATATGTGGAATCTAAAATATGATCCAAATGAACTTACTTAAGAAGCAGAAACAGACTTACAGACATAGAAAACAAACGTATGGTTACCAAAGGGGAAAGCGGGGAGAAGGGGATAAATTAGGAGTTTGGGATTAACAGGTACACACCACTATATATAAAACAGATACACAAGGACCTACTGTATAGCACAGGGAACTATATTCAATATCTAGCAATAAACTATAATAGAAAAGTGTATGAAGAATATATGTGTATATATATATGTATTTATATATCTGAATCACTTTGCTGTACACTAGAAATTAACATGACATTGTAAATCAAATCTATTTCAATAATTAATTCCTTAATTAATTTTTTTTAAAAGATGATCTTGAAGGGAGATTCATAGTTCTGATGTCTCATGCTCTCTTCTTAAATACGGGTTAATATTGCTCTACACCCAGGCCCTCTCCCTTCCCCGAACGTCTGAATCCAGATGAAATGAGTTGGAAGTGATCAAAAGCAACACTGAAGTGAACATGAAAGTGACGGGACACAGCAGCTGGGTGCAGTCGGCCAGCCCGCGTCCTCCTCCGAGTTGGGATGTGGAGGTGGAGGGAGAAATACTGCCCCGAGGGGGCGCAGGCCTGTCTCACGTGTGGGGAAGGCCCCTATGCTGCCCTGGAGCCACGGCTCCACAGTCTGGAAAGCCCAAGGCCATCCTGCACGCTGCACGCTGGCGTCTCCCAAGCCTGGCTCTGCGCATAGGCATTCAGAGATCTCCATCCGCCAGTGCAGCCACTGAAGGCCCGCTGCGCGGTAGGGCTGGACGCGTGTCCCGGTGGATGGAGAGGAGATTCCATGTTGGGAAACTGCTTCCAGGACCGGTAGGAGTCCCGTTTCACCTATAGTGAGAGGCTGGGAAGGGAGGAAAAGGCTGGAGAGAACAGCAGGGACGTTGCTATAAGCACACATGCACCCTCACCTTAGTCCCAGGAAGTAGCGGCTGGTAGATAAGAGCTTGTGTCTTCTGTGCTCCCGCAGAAGGCAGCACGGGGGACAGAGGAGAAAGCCAGGACTTCCAAGCGTGGTCCTCAACCTTGTCACATGCCAGGATTCCCTGAGAACTTCGCCGGGTTAGTGCGTGTTCCCTGGCCCCAAACATTCCGACTTAATTGGTCTGGGGTGAAAGCTGACGACGAGAATTTGGGGAAGCCTCCCAGCTTACCCAAAGGTGAGGTCAGGTTGAAATCTATAGCTCCAGAACCTGCCAGCTGATTAGAACTTTGCTTACCAACTGTGTGCTTGAGGGCGCATCACTTAATACTCAGGACCAAGTGACACGGCAGGCACAGTGCTACGGACCAGCACACTTTTAGGGCCCTACAAAAATGTTATAATTTTATTTTAAATAGAAGAAAAAAAAATGAAAATAACCCAGCCTGGGTTATACAGTAAATCCGCTACATATGAACCTTCAAGTTGCAAACTGTCAAAGATGTCAACGTGTGTTCTCATGTCCAGTCACGTAAGTTAGCTCACGTGTCTAGCATTGTCACGTGCGTGCATCCGCTACAAGTGGTTGTGCTTTTGTGTACTTTGTACAGTACTGTAGAGAGTACACTAGCACAGTATCTTTATTTCAAGCCCAGGATATCCGGAAGCAAGCGTAAAAGCAGCAGTGATGTAGCTGGTACTAGTGTACTTTTCAAGGCACTGTACTGTAGTATTAAATGTTTTTTTAATTTCTCGTGTTTTTTTGTTTTTTATGTATTGTTTGTGTGAAAAGTATCATAAACCTATTACGATACAGTACTATATAGCCGATTGTGTTAGCTGGGTATCTAGGCTAATTTTATTGGACTTACGAGCAAATTGGACTTAGGAGCAAATCGGACTTACAAACGCGCTCTCGGAACTGAATTCGTTCGTATGTAGGAGACTTACTGTATTCATCTTTATACCAACACAGTTGTGAAATATAACTTCTAATGTTTTTTTGTGGAGGAAGGGACTGATGAAGGTGACAATGTCTGGAAGCCCCGGAAGCCCTTACCCTGCTGGTCTGTGAAATGGGTTCGTATGGAATCACCTACCCCACCAGTTGCTATGAGGATACATAAATGCCACTTCCTTCTCAAGCAGAGGAATTTGTCTAAAACTGACTTTGCACTTCACTGCTCTCTTATACTATTGCCCCAATCATTGCCTTGAAGTTTTATGAAAATATTTTATTCTTACAGAATCTTTTATCTTATATGCATTTGTGGGAGACGGAAAGCAAATTCCACGCAGAAAAGGCAACCACAGGCTTTGTCCATCACAGATGTTCAACTGGGACTCGTTGTTTTGAACTGAGTGGGGGGCAGTCGGGCAAACACTTCAAGAGATCGGATCTTTGCAGCACATGTGTTGCTGCAGATCTGTTACATGCTGGGGATGAAAGCGCTTTTAGAGAACATCTTTCTGTGGATCCCAAATCTGTGTGACCATCAAGATCACTCCGGGGGACATCATCCTCATTGCAGATCTTCTAAATTAGCATATCTAAGGACAAGGCTGTATATGCTGCATATGCGTTCATGTGTGTGTCCTCAGTGTGTGTGTGAATGTGTGTGTGTGTGTCCCCAGATGAACAGAAGAATCAGCCAGACTTGCAGATCGTTGCTTTTGAATGTCTCTTGTGCCAGATATTCTCCGTTTGCATCTCAGATCCACTCTCATCCCTCCTCCACCCCACAGGCAGACTCTTAGCAATGGCATCAACGGGTTCGTTTGCCCTCTGGGTTCCAACTGGGTTCGGCCCACAGAGGCACTGCCAGGAGAGACAGTGAGAGGAGAGTGAGGTGAGAGCAAGCATTTCTCTACCTGGCCCCTCCACCCCACAAAGTTCCCCTATCTCTGGCCCACTCCTGCAGCTGTAGCTCTCTCCAGGTTCTGGGAAATACGCCCTATCCTGGTCCCTCTAGGCAGCCGAGAACCCCAGCATGCTTCACCCTCCCTCACTTGGCTTCCATGGCCTACTCCATCCTTGGAAACAGGCCCTTCCTTAAACTCCTCCAGACTGTGCCATCTCTTTCCTGCTGGGACCCTGAGTACTTTCATCCTGTAGTGTAATTTTCTTGCAGGTAATTCTACCATCCAAATATGATCGCCTTCAGGGTCTGGAAATGCAATACCAAAACGTACGTTATGTTATGACAGTGTACTCTCTGTGGGTTAAAAACAAAAACAAAATAAAGCTAACATTGATGCTTTGCTTTAGCCCGACAGCACTGGATGAGATTGTTATTATCAGCATCGTGGTAGCTGAAGACGTTGAAGTGCCACAAAAGGAAGGTAGCTGGGTCCCACTGCAAGGAAGTGGTGGAACCAGGGCCCCAACGTGGCAGCTGCCTCTCACCTGGGCTCCGCATTCTCCTCTTTGGCTAAACCCCTCAACACCCCACGGAGGAGGTGGCCGTCAGATCTGGCATGCAGAATTCACTTTTCACCAGCTGGCTAGCTATGGCTCCTGGACTGTAGCCTTCTCAACTGCACCCCAGCCTTGTTTCAAATTCTGGAAAGGCCTTTGGTGAAATAAATGTTTCCCTGTGAATGATGGGCCTAAAATTCATGCCACGAATCTGGGAGCCGTCAGCTTTTCTTTTTCTTGTTGCTGAGACAGCACCTTAAAACATAATGTATGGCCACATCAGGGTGGGTATTTTCCAGGAAAAAAAAGCTTGCTTCTACTTAAGTTTTATGGGGGTCCCACTTAACGTCCCCTTTGGCGCGTGCACAAAGCTTTTCTGGTTGAGTCTGTCCCCAGGAAACCCATTGGACCAAAAGCCACATCATCTAGTCCAACAGATGAAGCGGAGGAGGGACTCTTTTTAGAGGAAATGGTACATTTTTTGCTTTTCTTTAACTCTTTGTAGGCAGAGAGGAGGGTGAATGTGCATCATACCTGGAAGTAATTATTTTCCTTTCCAGGAATCACTTATAAACTTGGATGTTGAGATGAGACCTGGAACGGGGGATCCTTCCCATTTTGAGAGAGAAACATTGGATCTACAGCCTGTCTTGTTGTTTAATTTTTGCTGGGCTTCAGCTGAAATCCGAGGTAATGATGTCAATTTAAAGGGAAATTGCAAGGATTGTGGCAGATTATAAAAGTCAGCACACTACACAAATGTAAACTCTCTTTTGCCTTTGTGATCTCTTGGACCCCATAATTGAAAAATATTTTTATTTTGAGTTTTGCATCTTTTATGCAGGTCCCCTAGACTTGGTCCCTTGAGCACATTTCTGTTTTTCCCCTACAAATATATATCCCAGTAAAGCTGAGCCTGATGACCAAGACAACATCTTCGCTCAGTCCAATCACTTGGGATTAAGAGTGAGCATTGCACCCAGATTTGCGAAAAGGCCAGTGGGGTCACACAGAGCTGGGTTTGAGTCCCACCTCTCCTCTGATGGGCTGTAGAATCAGGACCAGCACTTTGTTCAAAAAGTGTTAAAATTCTCCTGAGGGTGACAACAGAGCATGAAGCCAAGCATGAGTTGGGGGGTAGGGTCCTTTCTGAGTGTGGGACCCTATGCGCCTGCCTGTAACCTTGTGTGTGACCTTGAGGGGTTCATTTAACTGCTGTGGGCCTTGGTTTTCTCATCTTTAAATGAAGGGAGAATGACTGTCCATCAAGGTTAACAGGCATAGCACAGGTCTTGACTCAAGCAGAAGCTTAGAAAGCAGAGCTGTGCTAGCCTTCATAGTCCTTTCCAATATCGTTCGGCTTATGGGTTATGAGCAACAGTGATGCTGCTTTAGCTTATTTCTTGCATTAATCATTTTTTAGTCCAATGGGCAGAGACTTTAGTAGGCTAAAAGGAGCAGGAAATCTAGGTGAAGTGGGGGTGGGAGTAACTGTCATTACCCAAAGTTGATTATTATGAACTATTACGGCCGAGTCCGAAATGAGCAGAAAAAAAAAACATTCTTTTGAAGATGAGTTAGAGTGGAAATAGACTACACAAACAAAGAAACACGAAAGAACCTCTTGGAGCATTGCACTCCTAGTGGGCAATCGGGTCATCAATATTCAGGGATTAGCCGACTATGGCCCACAGACCATATCCAGCCCACCAGCTGTTTTTATAAATAAAGTTTTATTAGAACACAGTCACATCCATCTATTAACCCATTGTCCGGGGCTGCTTGCATGCCACAATGGTAGAGCTGAGTAGCTGAAACAAAGACCATTTGATCACAGAGCCTTTACAGAAAAAAAATTGTTGACCCAGGGTTAATACAGGCTTTGCAGAGTTGCCGTGTGTGTGGAACAAGGTGATAGATGAGAATAAATATACTTTGTAAAGGGAATAATACTGCATAAATACAAGAGTTGATTAGCCCTTAACACTGATGCACTGTGTTGTTGGGTCTACTACAAAGCTGCTTGAAAAAAATGAAAAAAAAATACACAGGATGTAATTAAGTGATCAACCGGTCAACACGTTACTGGGTGCCAATTATGGGCAAAGCACGTTGGTAACTATCACCTCAGGGACGCAGTTGGGCAGGCTGAGCAGCCAGAGCGCCATGCCAGGACAGTTGAGGGTAAAACAAAGGAAAAAGAAAAGAAAGGAAAACATAGGCTCAGTTCCTAAACAATCAAACCTCCATTTCTTCCAGTAGTCTCCAGCCCTGATATAGTTAACTTCTCAGCTGTGGTTTCTTAGGGGGAAAAAAAAAAAAAAAGAAAAATCCCAGTGCTTTGGGAAAGCTGCCAGTCCCCGACATTGGAGCCCTTGGGTTTTGGGGGTGGTGATAAAGAGACCCACATTCTCCTCCATCATGAAAGGTTAAATATCCACATTGAACTTTTAGGAGTACACATTTAACGTTGCAGCTCAGCTGCAGAAGTGCCAGGAGCCTCTTCATAAAGGTATATAACGTGGGCTTATTCAGCCCCCAACACATGCTTCCCCGTTGAGATCAGGGCGAATGTTCTTTAGTGCACACACAAAACCAGAGTGTATGAGCAAGCCGGTCCGCTGCAGGCCTCTTGGCAGATTTCCATGATTGTTATGATGGGCAGAGTGCCGTGGGGTGATTCGCTGCAGTGGGGCTGCAGCCAGGGCTTCTGCCCAAAGCGCATCAAATTCTCCCATCTCTGATCACTTGACCACCGGCCCTTTCAACTACAAACCTGGCCCCTGCGCCAGACCCTCCACCATCCTGCCAAATTCGAATAACAAGCTCCAAAGCAGCTCCTGTTGCTGGATGAAGCACACCTTCCTCTAAGTGGGGATTCATAGTCCCTCTCTGGGCACAAAGCCATGAGCTGAAACCCCCTTTCATCCTGAGATGGGGCTGTGCGGACTGATGGTTAGAGCTCTCTTCTGGGTCTCTGTCAACACGTGCAAGTAAGATGATTAAATTCAGGGAGAGCCGTAAAAACAATTGCCTTTGTAAAACATCTTACTTTCTCGTCTCAGCAATGACAGTCTTTTATTTTAAAATAACGACCCCTCTCCTTAAGACTACGTGGACCTCTGAGGCTACTAACCCACCGTGTTATAGTCCTGATTGTTGTAACAGATCACTTCTTAGGAGAGAGGTTCTGACCTCTGTGGACCCCTGAGGATTCTCATCTCTCCTTCTAGTTCAGATGATGATAACCACTTCCTGCTCATCTTATAGGGACCTTATATTGATAAAAACGTATGAGATCATGTCTGAATAAACCTCTAGAGGTGAAGCTCAGAGCCCGTTTTCACATCCCCTTTTTCTCCATTCTCTCCTGACCTCTTTTTCTCTACTTTTGCTCACAGAATTCCACCCCCAGTGAGAAGGAAATTCCCTGTGGCAATGTCAGAAGGCTCACCCTCAGCATCTACCCTACATCTTTCCTAGGGGCATGTTCATTATGAACCGAAGATGCACCCAAAAATGGTGTGCAGTAACCATTACTCATATGTTTACATTGAAAATGCGGAATTTTTGTTCTTGGAGTGCAGCAAGCACATGCATTATTGAAATGTTATGTAATCATAAAATCGAGGCCACACCAACATCCCGGCAGATAATGTCCAGATTCTAATATCACTTGTGTGTTCACCAGACCCTCTCAGGTGTGGCTTCTTTGAAAAAAAATTTTTCT
The DNA here is from genome assembly GCF_002837175.3 of Physeter macrocephalus. Classification (NCBI taxonomy): domain Eukaryota; kingdom Metazoa; phylum Chordata; class Mammalia; order Artiodactyla; family Physeteridae; genus Physeter; species Physeter macrocephalus. The sequence continues at coordinate 40,118,068 of NC_041224.1, read as the reverse complement.
TAAATGCTCTTTCCTCTCTAGCATCCCCGCAACACTTCTGTTCCTCTGCAAAATGTCCCCCCTGTGACATGACTTCCTTTGAAAATCTCTCCAGTGGAACCAGCTTCTTTTGATTTTGGTTGAGCAGCGTCTCATCTCCCAGCTCACTGGGAAGAGTGTCTTCTCACAGGCTGGCCCCTTTGACTCCCTCCTGTGCAAGCTCAATGCCTACTTTCCTCCTTCCTTGCCTCCTTCTCTCCTGATACCAAAGCCGTCTTACGTATTTCCTCCAAGGCTGATCCATCGGGCTGTACCCCTGATTCTAACTGGGATATCACCAAGTACATTTTGCCCTATGTTCTTGGAATCTTAGCCTATTTCATCACCACTGAATCATCCCTTAAGCTTAACAAATATGCTACAAATATGTACATTATCTGCACTTACACCTGTACTCACATCTACACCTATATCAAGATCTTCTGGGGCTTCCCTGGTGGCACAGTGGTTGAGAGTCCGCCTGCCGATGCAGGGGACGCGGGTTCGTGCCCCGGTCCGGGAAGATCCCACGTGCCGCGGAGCGGCTGGGCCCGTGTGCCACAACTGCTGAGCCTGCGCGTCCGGAGCCTGTGCTCCGCAACGGGAGAGGCCACAGCAGTGAGAGGCCCGCGTACTGCAAAAAAAAAAAAAAAAAAAAAAGATCTTCTGAAAATTTACGAAGTTGACTTAGGAAAACAAAGTAAAGATGTATTTAAAATTGAAAAGGAGGTCCATTCGGGGTTGTTAATATTACTAGATATAGAAATATGTTCTAAAGCAGTAACAATTAAAATTCTTATGCTAATAAAACAACCACATAGCCCACCAAAACTTTCAATAAATTGTGTTGATTGAATAAATGAATGTCCATTCATATATGATAGAAAAAGACAGATAAAGGATAAATATCTAATGCATTGTTTTATAACTATTAAGGCCCAAACTTGAATAAAATCAGCTCTACATCTCCGAGCATGCAAAATAAATTTCACATATATTAAAGAATTAAATGGGGCTTCCCTGGTGGTACAGTGGTTAAGAATCCACCTGCCAATGCAGGGGACACGGGTTCTAGCCCTGGTCCAGGAAGATCCCACATGCCACGGAGCAACTAAGCCCGTGTGCCACAACTACTGAAGCCCGCACACCACAACTACTGAAGCCTGCACGCCTAGAGCCCGTGCTCCACAACAAAAGAAGCCACCGCAATGAGAAGCCTGCGCACCGCAACGAACAGTAGCTCCCGCTCGCTGCAACTTGAGAAAGCCCACGCACAGCAACAAAGACCCAACACAGCCAAAAATTTTAAAAAATAAAATAAATAAAATAATATAGCCATTTAAAAAAAGAGTTAAATGATAAAAATACAGAAAATATAGAAAACAAAATATTTTCAAAACTTAAATCAAATTGACCATCAGATTTCTAGAAGTTAGAGAAAAGTCACAAAGTTAAAGCTCAATGAATTACATTTATATAAAACTAAAATATTTTATGTAAGAAATAATGAAAAACCAAAAGAAAATTAAAATAACTAAATATAAGGCATCTACAACAAATATGACAGAGAGAATATTGTACATATAAAGAAAAATTTTCATTTATTTATATATGAGAGAAGTTATTTTTCATTTGCAAACTGATTGTTTATGTTACCAGTTTTTCTCTATTTTCCTTATTAATTTGTAGCAGCTTTTAATATAGAATGCAAATTGAGTCATTGCTGTATATTTTAAAAATATATTTTTCATTTTTTCAATTGTTTTAAGAATTACTTTATGGCTTTTTAAATGTTTATGAAATACAAATCAATCAATCATGGTTAGAAAGGCCTTCCCTACCTCCTAATTACAGAAATCCACCTATGTTGTATTTTTTGGTCTAAATTTCACTTTAATATATTATTTTTTGTTTTGTTTGTTGAAGGTTGAAGAGAGATTTTGCTTAATTCTTTCTATAATATCATTATCCTGGCATTAATAGTTGATTCATATATTTTTGCCCCACCAATATGAAACTGGTGAAATTCTGTGTTTAGCACACCCTAGATTTTAGCAGACAGGTGCACATAAACAACAGACATGCACTAGTATGATTTTTAGAAACTGATCAATTGATTCTGGTGCCAGTGCCAGTTATTCAGATTGTTTGGAGCTTGGTAATAAATTTTAACATCCTGCAGGGTAAGTCCTACCTTATCCTGAACATCCTTGCACACTTACTTATCAGTTTTAGGTTCATGGAGTAAAACTCCTCTTCATATTTTTGAAATAGGACTATGGTAAATTTACGGATTAAACTGCGGGAGAAGTGAAGAGAATCGGGCATGGTTATATGCTGCCTGTGAGTATGTAACTAGCTCCAGCTTTTCTGGAGTTCAACTTGGCAATGCAGATGAAGAACTTTAAAACTACAAACACCCTGAGACCCAGACATTCTGGTCTTCATCATGATTCTAAGTAAATAAAGATGTCCCAAAACAGATGTCTATAAATGTCTTGTAGTTTGTCATGTGACAATATTGGAAACACACAAATGGCCAGTGGCAGGCTGGATAAACCATGGTGCCCTCATACAATGAAATTCAACAGAAATGTATTAAATACCACAAACAATTGTTCACCTAGAAAGTAGTTGCAAAACAGCATTATGATTCCATTTTGTTAGAAATTGTGACATATGACTAAAACAGATCATAGCTAGATCCAGTGGTATGCTGATCCATGTTTAACAACCGGCTCTCTGGGAAGACAAAGCCCTGATTTGCAGCCCTTGCTGCTTTCTCTGGGGTAAATACACCCACCCACCATGACCAATCTTAAGGTATCAGCACTATGCCACTGAGTGCAGAGTTGGGAAGAAATGTGTATAATCAGCTCTCCTGAGCCAGCGTAAGCGATCTCCACCAAGCCACTGGATGGATAGGGAGAAAGGGGAGAGAGAGATACAACTACATAAACCTAAGAGAAAGTGGGAAAATTAAAGTAGCACCACGGCAGGCACCAGGATTATTTGTGGGGTGGATTTGGAGTGCCAGAGATATGGCTGAACCGGTCCGCACTGGAAATGAACAAGAATTAACTTGGGAGTCAGGAGAGAGAAAGAAAGCAAGACTGAGCAGCGGTGGGAGGTTGGCCCTCAAAGTCCAAAAATGGCTAAGAAGGGCTTCCCTGGTGGCGCAGTGGTTGGGAGTCCGCCTGCCGATGCAGGCGACACGGGTTCGTGCCCCGGTCCGGGAAGATCCCACATGCCGCGGAGCGGCTGGGCCCGTGAGCCATGGCCGCTGAGCCTGCGCGTCCGGAGCCTGTGCTCCGCGACGGGAGAGGCCACAACAGTGAGAGGCCCGCGTACTGCAAAAAAAAAAAAAAAAAAATGGGTAAGAAAACATTAAGAGCAGGAATATCTCACACAGAATTCAGATCATTTGAATTCTGTAGCATAGACTCACATTGTCTCCAAAGTCCCTTTAAAGTCTGCCTATGACCCAGCAATCTCACTACTGGGCATATACCCTTAGAAAGCCATAATTCAAAAAGAGACATGTACCACAATGTTCACAGCAGCTCTATTTACAATTGCCCGGACATGGAAGCAACCTAAATGCCCATCGACAGATGAATGGATAAAGAGGATGTGGCACATATATACAATGGAAGGTTACTCAGCCATAAAAAGAAACGAAATTGAGTTATTTGTAGTGAGGTGGATGGACCTAGAGTCTGTCATACAGAGTGAAGTAAGTC
>NC_041224.1:40098560-40113926 GCF_002837175.3 Physeter macrocephalus | reverse complement strand
AGGGAGACGCAAGAGGGAGGGGATATGGGGATATATGTATATGTACAGCTGATTCACTTTGTTATACAGCAGAAACTAACACAACATTGTAAAGCAGTTATACTCCAATAAAGATGTTAAAAAAAAAAAGTCTGCCTACTTCCGTGTGTGTGTGTGTGTGTGTGTGTGTGTGTGTGTGTGTGTGTGTGTGTGTGTAGATCCCTTCTTCTAAAGAGGGGAAACAGTGGCTGCTGGCAGCAGTAGTCCGAGACAAGCTGCTGGTGGCTATGCTGGGCTGAGAACAGTGCAGGTGATGAGCAGTAATGCTATTAATGATACGTTTGAGAGGTACGGCCTCCGGGATTTGCTGAGATTCTCCTGTAGCCAGACTGGCACCGTTTTGCAGACTAGCGTCCAAATATCTTGACTTAGGATGCTTTGAGTGAACTGCCCTTGGTGGAAGGAATTACATTTTAGTATCATACAGCATAAGCCTAGTACGCAGTGCACTTAACTGGCCAACCCTACCCCTTAAGAAACATACTTCTGGGCTTCCCTGGTGGCGCGGTGGTTGAGTATCTGCCTGCCAATGCAGGGGACACAGGTTCGAGCCGTGGTCTGGGAAGATCCCACATGCCGCGGAGCAACTAGGCCCGTGAGCCACAGCTACTGAGCCTGCGTGTCTGGAGCCCGTGCCCCGCAACAAGAGAGGCCGCGACAGTGAGAGGCCCGCACATCGCGATGAGGGGTGGCCCCCGCTCGCCGCAACTAGAGAAAGCCCTGGCACAGAAACGAAGACCCAACACAGCCAAAAATAAATAAATAAATAAATAAATAAGAAACATGGTTCTGACTGTGTCACTTCCCTGCCCAGCAGCCCTCCAGTGCTCCCAGTTGCTTCCTGTGAAGTCAGTACTCCTTGAAGTTGGTCTCCATGAATTAGCCCAACCTGCGTCTTCAGTGTATCTTGCAGGACTTCTTTCCAAGCCATCAAAAGCCCCCATCAAACCTATCACCTGTTCCCTTAGATAAACCCTGCTATGGCAGACCACAGGACTGTCAAAAAATTTACTGTCTTTCCCTAGAAGGTCCATCCCTGAGGGACAAATGCTTCTTGCCCCACTGGCATCGGGCTTGACCTGGTGACGTGGCCTTCCCCAGTGCAGTGGGAGGGAGCTTCTGCACAGAAGCTGAAGAGTCTTGTTTCTGTCCTCATTCTCTCTCCCCTTCCACGAGGCCAGCTTGCCCCCGCTGCACAGAAGACCCTGACGGGCACTGTCAATTGAGTTGGAGGACTCAAGCAAGGGCCCTGGCACACTTCTGAGGAGAAAAGACTGAGGAGTGAGCTTCTGGGAACCTCAAGTTCAATACTGACCACCCTCCACCCGCACACACAAATGACTTTGCCCCTTCCTTCCACCCTGCTGGCTCCACTCCCTTGACAAGCAGACCCAGGAGTAGGGTGGCTTCTGCCCAGAGCCCCGGCAGGGCTTGGGACGGGGTTCCTTTGCCCTCCCAGATGAGCCCTGGGGTGGTCGTCCTGGGAAGCTGAGAAGTAGCCGCAGGGAGGCGTCCATACCCCTCGCTCCCTGTGGGGCGGGGCTACGCCATTCATGGACACATTCAACTCAAAGTGTGTCTTGTCTCTTCCAAAGGGCAGGGCCCTTCCTGCGCATCCATCACTCCCATCCTCCCTGCAGACTGCTGGCTCCTCACCAGCCAGGCCGGGCCAGGCAGCAGTCAACAGTGGGAGGACCCTCCAGCCCACTTACCAGCTACGTGCTCCCAAGCAATTTGCTGAACCACTCTGAGCCTCACTTCCCCATCTGTAAAATGGGCTGATAACACCAGCACTTACCTCATAGTGTTGTTAAGAGGATTCAATGGGCTAAAATTTGCAGCCCCCCAGAACAGCACCTGAACACTCCCTGCACTTTATCGTACTGTTCGTTCAATAAATGCTCCCTTCCTGTAAAGACTGATCATCTAGATTTTCCTAGGTTGATGGAAGTGTATGTTTGCTAATACCTGATAAATAACAAAGAGCTAGAGAATTATTTCCAATGAGATGGGATTCGATTTATTTTGTAAAGTACAAAGGACAGACCTAGGACAAGGAACTGAAATGTGTTCATTCATTCATTTTTTCAGCAGGTATTTCTTTTTTTTTTTTTCAACTTTTTATTTTATATTGGAGTATAGTTGACTAACAATGTTGTGATAGTTTCAGGTGTACAGGGAAGTGATTCAGTTATACATATACATGTATATATTCTTTTTCAACTTCTTTTCCCATTTAGGTTGTAACATAGTATTGCGCAGAGTGCCCTGTGCTATAGAGTAGGTCTTTGTTGGTTTTCTATTTTAAATACAGCAGTGTGTACATGTCAATCCCAAACTCCCTAACTCTCCCTCTCCCCCACCCTTCCCCCCGGTAACCATAAGTTCGTTCTCTAAGTCTGTGAGTCTGTTTCTGTTTTGTAAATAAGTTCATTTGTATCGTTTCTTTTTAGATTCTGCCTATAAGCGATAGCATACGGTATTTCTCTTTCTCTGTCTGACTTACTTCACTCAGTATGACAATCTCTAGGTACATCCACGTTTCAGCAGGTATTTCTTGGGAGCCCCTGTACCCATCCCTGGGGTTATGACACTGAACAAAACAAACAAAATTTCTCACCCTTGTGAAGACATCTTATAGCAGGAATTGGAGGGAGGCGATGAACACAATGACTAAGATAAACATCCATACTGTGTTAGGTGGAGAAAACTGCAAAGAAGAAAAATAGGTCAGGAAAGGGAGAAAGGATTTGCCCATTTAGATGAGGGTGGCCAGCAAGCGAAAGGCCAGCTGAGGGAGGCAGGTCTTTAAGGCAGGTTGTATTTAACAACCTTTCACACAACTTGGACCGACAATGATTCGAAAATCAAGTTCGCCTCTTTCCTAAACCTCCAATCTCAGGTGATGCAAAGCAAACGAATGAATGTCTTTTTACATACTCCCAAGCTAAACACTGAACTTGGAAATTCTTCCACGAACATGGCGGCCGGGCCAGGGTAAGCAACCCGAATGGTCCACATCCATGTTTGCCGAAACCATTTTGAAAAGAGCGCTTGGTTAGAAGCTGCAGGGACCGAAAGTTCCCTGCCCAGACGACAGTTGGCTAAACCATTCACCAGGAAGTAAGAAGAGAGCCTCCAGCAGGGGTTGCAGATTACTTCTCCTTCTGAACTCTCCGTATGGAAATCCCAGGGTGTTCAGGAAGAGCGAATAATTACACAAGACTCAGGCCAAAAGCAACACGGTCCTCAACATCGTGCTTTCCGCTTCTCATACTAATAGGAATCAACCCTGCTGCTCTGATTTGATATCTTCTGGGTTTATTTATCATTTCTTCTATCAATCTCACTCAGATCCCAGTTTTAGAACCTCTGTCATTTGTCCTTAAGACCAATTGCTCGTGGGAAAGGAGCCTGACTTCAGATGGAAAGACTTGAAGGGCGGTCTGGCTTAGGCTGAGCTGGGTGTCTAGCTCTCTTTCCTGGACCTCTGCTCCCATCAGCACATATACCCAAGCCTGATGGAGGGGTGGAGAGGAGGAAAGGGCTCCCTCTGAAATTGCTCTGGGAAGGCTTGACACTATGGTTCCCAAAGCAAGAGGAGCCCCCAGCCCCTGGGGAGCCACGATGACCTATAGCTAGCCCCCCTGCATCAAAAACCTCCAGGCTGCGGCATCCAGGAGGCATGACAGGACCAGGAATGCTAGGAGCAGAATGCCTTGCCCCTCTTTAGAACATGGCTGAGGAATATGCTAGGGACATCGGAGTAAAGGAGAGTGGGCTTTTCTCTAGGAAGGTGAGCAGAGCGTTCTACCAAATGGACCATAATGACCTACCCTGAATAAATTTCACCTGAACCAGCTGTCATGTCCTAATTTTCCTGCCTCCAGACCCCAAAAGGGAACAGGAAATATTGAGAATACACACAATTTTTTTTTTGAACAAAGGCTGAATTCTTTGCAAGTTGTACCTTTAAAACCAATGACTAGCCATTGCTTCTAGCCGGGTGTGCTGGTCTTAGGTAAGGAAACGTAAGAGGACCTTAAAGGGTGTGCAGACAAAGGCACCATATTGGAGGCGTTGAAACAGGTCACACCCATGTAAGAGATGCAAGCTTTTGTTTTCAATTGTGTGTGTGTGTGTGTGTGTGTGTGTGAGGTCTGCCATTAGACATGAAAATTCAAATTTTGCCCAATATAGAAAAAGAGCTCAAATTCCCCAGGGGCGCCTCTTGCTTTGGGAGAAGCTCAAATTCCTTATTTTTCTTTACAGATTTTTGTTCAAGCCAGCAACTCTCTATGGGATCCCAGTTTTCTCTAGCTGGCCAAGTAAAGCAAAACTCAGAGAGCACGTGCCCAGAGTCAGGACCCCTCCATGTTCCCTCTACCCCATCGCCTGAGAAGCTGCTGGAATGACTCCTTTTGAAACTCTCAGGGACCCCGCAACCAGCACCAACATCAGTGTATCCTGGGTACTGCCTGGGATGGTTAACGTTACATGTCAACTTGGCTGAGCCGCAGTGCCCAGGTATTTTCCCAAGTATTATTTGGCATGTTTCTGTAAGGATGTTCTTTGGATGAGATTAACATTTAAATCTCTCTCTCTCTCTCTCTCTCTCTCTCTGTCTCCATATATGTATATTATATACATATATATATAAATAAATGTATACATACATACATCCTGCTGTTTCTGCTTCTCTGGGGAATGCTGACTAATGCACTGCCTAAGAATGTTTGTAAAAATGGCATGCACATTGGGCTTAACATATACACTACTATATAAAAAATAGGTAACCAACAAGGGCCTACTGTATAGCACAGGGAACCCTACTCAGTATTTTGTAATAACCCAAAGGGGGAAAAAATCTGAAAAAATAGACATATATGTTCACTGCCTAAGAATGTTTGTAAAAATGGCATGCACATTGGGCTTAACATATACACTACTATATAAAAAATAGATAACCAACAAGGGCCTACTGTATAGCACAGGGAACCCTACTCAGTATTTTGTAATAACCCAAAGGGGAAAAAATCTGAAAAAATAGATATATATGTTTGTAGAATTGAATCACTTTGCTGTACACCTGAAACTAACACAACATTGTCAATCAACTATGCTGCAATTTAAAAAAAAGAATGAACCCTATACATGAAATAAAAAGAAAAGCAGCACGTACCTCTGTTAATGTTTTGGCGAACATTCTCTCAGACAACTCTCTAAGGGCACATATTCTCATTCACACCGACGTGTAGACATCTTTTAAAAGGTGTCACTGTGTTTTGCTGTTCTAGAACTTGTCTGTTGCACTGGACAACATATCATGAACCCCTCCCCATGATACATATTACTTCTCATTAAATGGTTCCTGTATACCGTTATTTATTTGAGTTCCATTTGAAAGTCAACAGAAAATTTTTTTCTATTTTTTAACTATTAATAATTCTGTGAGGACCAGCTTTTCACATATGCCTCTCACATTCGTGTTCTTATCTGCTTAGGGGAATTTCCTTGACGTGGGATTGACGGTTAGATCATAGGTGTATACAGTTTGTATGTTGATGAGAGACGTCCAAGTGCCCAGGCGTCAAACCTGTCTCATGATTCCGTATACTCTGCAGCAGCTCCTATCAGGACTAGGGGACCAACATACAGTCAATGACTCGTCCTGATGGATGCCTCAGCCATGCGCGGCCGGGCCAGCTCCTCAGCAGCCTTAGGGCTGTTTTTAGTAGGAAGAGATGGGAGGTTTGGGGTAGGGAGGGCACAGTTAAAGGCAATGTTGGGGAGCAGAACCCTGTTGTGACCTTCTCCCATTTGCCTCCACCACATAAACAACTCTCCAAATCTCCAGAGCCTCTGGATCCCGGGTCACCCTGGAGATTAGATGTGGACTTGGTTTGTGGTGTGCCCTGGGATTCTAGAACCTTGGGATTGGACAGCTTCGGCTCTGGGATGACTCCCCATTAGCTGGGCTTGCCAAGCATCTCACAGAGCCAGCACCTAGTAGATTTCCAGACGTCTTTGTGAAAACTACACACTAAGATAATTGCTCGAGTTCAGAGGTGAAGTTCGTGCTGATGTCTCTGTCCATATTTAAGGACCAGGAAAAGAAAAAACTAATTAGTAAATGAAACAAAACATACTATATCCTCACCGAAGATACTAAATGCAGCCAGAAAGCTTTCAGTCATCAAGACAAACCCAACGCTCAACAGGCTGAAAGTTGGTGTCAGAGCCTCCCTCCGTCTGGACACTTGGAGCTGGCACGACAGGCTGCCCTCCTAGAGGAGCCGTGGGTGGGCACAGAGGCCTGACGCTTCATGCAGGACTGCAGCCTCTACCCGCTTATACTGTTGTCCTCTGCAGAGATGGATTCTGGGTTCTAACAATTTTGCAAATCCAAGCTCAATCCTGCTTGCGGTAGAGTTTACGTTTGACTATGCAAATGCTGCCCCCTAGTGGGGATTTAAAATAAAACACTGCGAAATCTCTCCAACCTCCCACCAGTGTATTTGGAAGAGATCCGGGAATCCGGTCCAACCCTCTCAACTCATAATTGAGGAAACTGAGGCCCAGGTAAGAAAAAATAGCGTCTCAAGGTCACACACTAAGTGGCACATTTAGGACGAAACCAGAAACCTTCATTACCACCCTGTAATATGTAACATCTCTGGTCACAATGAATGAAAATATTCTTCTGAGAAAACTTCACGTTTCTTGGGAGAAAAAACACTCTAGAAAAGGCCACTGTCCTTTGGTTTGCTGGTGGGGAGGGGGGGAGGTGTTTTGGTTTTATCTTTGTTTATTTCTTTGTTTTGGTGTATGAATACTTTAGGTACGAGCAACTAACCCCGTACGCCACAACTACTGAGCGCATGTGCCACAACTACTGAAGCCCCCGTGCCTAGAGCCCGTGCTCCGCAACAAGAGAAGCCACCGTAATGAGAAGGCCTCGCACTGCAATGAAGAGTAGCCCCTGCTTGCCACAACTGGAGAAAGCCTGTGCACAGCAACGAAGACCCAATACAGCCAAAAATAGTTTTTAAAATAAAATGTGTGGATCCTGTTACTGTCCTCGGAAGCAAAAACAAAATAAAAATAAAAAAGAAACAGGTCTAAGTTTACTTGTATATTTTCTTTCACCTTTTTCCTTTAGTGCCTATCACATTTGAGAAAAATAAATAGAAGAAAAAAAACGTTTTCATCTATCTTTTCTCCTGGTCTGCGACTACAGGCACAAGCAGCCAGTGGTCTGGAAGCAGAGAGAACTTACATGTGCTCGGGGCAGTGTGTTAAGTGGAAGCAGCAAAGAAACAGAGAAGGAGAGAGCTGGTGGGCCCTAAATCGCCTTCAGTCTGTCCTGCTCCCCAGACTCTGTGCAGCCCATGCCGAGGCCGGCAGCCCTGCGGGAGTGACGGCATCATTCTGTTCTCCCTTCCACACATCCGGGAACTTCAGTCGCAGACTTGAGACTGCACAGCAGAGGAAATAAATCCTCACCCTAACCCTTATGCCCTAATCTCGTGAGCGCACGTGGCCTCTTGTTCTCTCTCCCTTGCTCTTTTCTTTTCCCACCCAGCACCAAACCACAGCTTGCTTTCCCTTTAGTGTTAAGTAATTACTAAACAAATAAATGTGGGAAAGAGAGAAAGCTAGACTCAATTAATTTTGCTAGAGCAGACCCATGAAGGTTCTTCTACACCCGGAGGAAACTTGACTACATTAAGTCCCCTACATAGGAACGAGTTCCGTTCCAAGAGCGTTTTCATAAGTCCAATTTGTTCATAAGTCCAACCAACTGAGCCTAGGTACCCAACTACCTCAATCGGCTATATACCACTGCTTTGATGCTTGCTTCTGGACATCCTGGGCTTGAAAAAAAGATACTGCACTACTGTACTCTATACAGTACTGTACAGTAAAGTACACAAAAGCACAGCCACTTGTAGAGGGTGCACACATGTGATAATGTACTCCAGACACGTGAACTGACTTGCTTGATTGGACATGTGAATGCACGTTCACATCTTGGAAAGTTCACAACTTGAAGGTTCGTATGTAGAGGACTTACTGTAACAAGGTTAGTAGTAATAATCATAATTTTTAGAATTATTAACTAATTATAGTTTTCCCTGTGTTTGGTTAGCATTTTACGGTTTACAGCACTTTCACATATGACTGACCATGGCTCCTTTACTGTTTACTGGGAGACAATCACTTCTACTTGGGTTTCTCTATACTCACCACAACCCATAAGGTAGTGGCATCAGCCCCATTTTAGAGAGCACAAAATCGATGCCCCAGATGTTGGTAACTGGCCAAAGCCACGTCATAAACATATGGGAGTCCAGAGACTCCAGCCAGGCCTATCTGCCTCTGCTTCCCCCTGCTTTCTCGGCTCTGTGTGTGTCCCATATGGCCAAGGGAGGGTGGTCTTTGGGAGGATGTCAGTATTTCCCTTCCACAGATTAAGACATGGATTTTTTAGGGAAGCTAAAGGCTTCGCCTGAGGATTTGAACTTGGGCCTTCTGACTCCTGTGTATATGCTTGTTCAATCCCACACGAGCTACCTACAGATGGAACTCTGATCTCCAGGCCTCCTTAGGCCTAACCCAGAGCTCCCCGCCTCTAGGAAAGGGGGCTGGAAAGACAGCTAGCTGCTCAGCCCCATTCACAACAGGAAAGGGGGTCTAGGTCCTATGTGCCATTTCAGCCTTATTTATACCCCTCTCTTTTTATACAGGGGCTGTACCTGGCATTATAGGAAATTTGCTCTGATTCTATTTTGTTTGTATTAATATAGTTACATCAGCTTTCTCTTGTTTAGTTTTACCCTGTGTTATTTTTCCATCCGTGACTTCCCAACCTTCCATAACCTGCTATGGCTTATGTATCTTTTTTATAGACTGCATAGAGTTGGATTTAGTTTCTTTTACCAAGACTAACAACAATCTTTGTTTAATTCACTGGTGCATTTAGTCCTTTTACTGATATATTTGTATGCATTTCAACCATTTTATTTTGCCCCACTTCTCTACTGTTTTTCCTTTTTTTAATCCTCTTTTGGATTGAGGTTTTCTTTCCCCCCTCCTCACTGCAGTTTTGAAAATTCTAAGGTTACCAGATACAATCAGGGCACAACCAGCTCCATATATGTTTATTCTGATGCAACCCCAATTTGCTGTGGCTTCTGGAGCAAACAAAACTCCTTTTCTCTCCTGTAAGCCATGCAGTGCTTTAGAAAAGAATGTTTTACTTAATTTTTTTGGTAGATGAGAACTGACTTATTAGAATAGGATGCTTGTGAGGTTTACAAGTGGGAGGGCAAGAGGGTGCCACCCTAAGAACTTAGTGGGCTACAGTTTTCTAACAAAAGGAAAGTGGGCAGGAGGAGAAGACCACCTTCTTCCTCATTCTTGAGTAGACGTCAAATTTCCATCATCAGCTCTTCCTCCATGTTGGGCAGGGGGAGTTTTTTTGTCCCTACATGGTCAAGCCGGGACTGTCATGGCGCAATGGAAATGAGCAAAAAGCCAATAACATATACTAAAATATGTGTTTTACTTACTTTTTCGTTTGGTCTTAAATCAAGCATTTTAGATCTGCTGCTATATTGTCAAAAAAAAAAAAAAAACCCTCTACATTTCTTTCTCTATTTTCCCATTCATTCATTTATTCACTCAATCATTCATTCAACAAATATTTATTGAACACTAAATAGGTGCCAATATTGTTTTAAACAAGTAATACAGTAGGTACTCTTTTGTGATTCGATTTTGTTTGCTTAATATATTGTGGACATGCTTCCTGGTCATTGAATATTCTATAAGATCATTTTCATGTTTTTTATTCATATTGTTAATATGTGTTGATCAATATGAATAAAAATCACGAAAATGATTTTATATTGATAATATATCTAATTCCAAATTATTAGACAGTATGGCTGCTTTTTAAAGTGGCTATAATAATAAACCTGTGATAAACATCCCTGTGGGAAGACCATTACACACAGATTACACAGGATAAAAGTTTACATTTGGAATCCGTGTCATAGAGGGTAAAATAAAAGACTAAAAGAGAATTTAATAAGAATTCAATATCTATATTAATAATTCCGAGAATAATTCTATTATTCGGTGTGAAGAGAGACCTTCTAGGAAAATTCTAAATAAAGCAAAAATTTTTTACCAAGTTTGACCCCAAAGACTACATAAAAATTTTAAATATCTGTACATAAAAAGTATAAAATTAAATGGCAAGCAACAAAATGGAAAAATATTTACAATGTAAAACAGGGGTTAACAGCTGCATTCTGAGAGCCAAATTCTGCCTGCATCTTATTTTTAAAACAAGTTTCATTGGCACACAGCTACACCCATTCATGTATGTTTTGTCTACACTGCTTTCACAGGAGAATGGCAGAGCTGAGTAGTTGTGTTGCAAATTATCAAGTATTTACTATCTGATCCATTAGAGAAAATGTTTGCCAACCCCTGATACAGATGATAGAAGTTTAGCACCTCTAACATTTAAAAACTCTTACAAATCAGTAAGAAAATGTACTTGGCTGAACGAATATTGACTCTGCATCTGTTTGTGCTGGACCCTATTGCTGGGAATACAGTAGGAACAGGATAGACAGTCCTTGCTCTATGGAGCTGACATTAAATGTGATGGGAAATAGACAGCTAGTGGGAACCTGCTGTATAGCACAGGGAGCTCAGCTCGGTGCTCTGTGATGGCCTAGATGGGTGGGATGGGGTGGAGAGAGGGAGGTCCAAGAGGGAGGTGATAGATGTATACATATAGCTGATTCACTTCATTGTACAGCAGAAGCTAACACAACATTGTAAAGCAATTATACTCCAATAAAAAAAAAACATAACAAGTAAACAAAAGGGAATGGGGCAGGTAATATAAATAGATTAACAAATGAATAAAGTAATATAATTCCAGACATCGGTAAGTGTTGTGAAGATACTAAAAAATAGCAACAATAAACGATGTTGAATTTGGGACCAAGGCTATCTCTGGATGGAAGAGTTTTGACTGTGGTCCTCAGTGGAGTTTCACCTATTATTTTCTTTCTTTTTTTTTTTTTTAACATCTTTATTGGAGTGTAATTGCTTTACAATGGTGTGTTAGTTTCTGCTTTATAACAAAGTGAATCAGCTATACATATACATATATCCCCATATCTCCTCCCTCTTGCGTCTCCTTCCCATTCTCCCTATCCCACCCCTCTAGGTGGTCACAAAGCAGCGAGCTGATCTCCCTGTGCTAGGCAGCTGCTTCCCACTAGCTATCTATTTTACATTTGGTAGTGTATATATGTCCATGCCACTCTCTCACTTCGTCCCAGCTTACCCTTCCCCCTCCCCATATCCTCAAGTCCATTCTCTAAGTTTGTGTCTTTATTACTGTCCTGCCACTAGGTTCTTCAGAACCAATTTTTTTTTAAGATTCCATATATATGTGTTAGCATACGGTATTTGTTTTCCTCTTTCTGACTTACTTCACTCTGTATGACAGACTCTAGGTCCATCCACCTCACTACAAATAACTCAATTTTCTTTCTTTTTATGGCTGAGTAATATTCTATTATATATATGTGCCACATCTTCTTTATCCATTCAGCTGTCAATGGACACTTAGGTTGCTTCCATGTCCTGGCTTTTGTAAATAGAGCTGCAATGAACATTGGAGTACATGACTTTTTGAATTATGGTTTTCTCAGGGTATATACTCAGTAGTGGGATTGCTGGGTCATATGGTAATTCCATTTTTAGTATTTTAAGAAACCTCCATACTGTTCTCCATAGTGGCTGTATCAACTTACATTCCCACCAACAGTGCAAGAGGGTTCCCTTTTCTGCACACCCTCTCCAGCATTTATTGTTTGTAGATTTTTTGATGGTGGCCATTCTGACTGGTGTGAGGTGATACCTCATTGTAGCTTGATTTGCATTTCTCTAATGATTAGTGATGTTGAGCATCCTTTCATCTGTTTCTGGGCAATCTGTATATCTTTTGGGGAGAAATGCCACTTTAGGTCTTCTGCCCATTTTTGGATTGGGTTGTTTGTTTTTTTGATATTGGGCTGCATGAGCTGCTTATAAATTTTGGAGATTAATCCCTGTCAGTTGGTTCATTTGCAAATATTTTCTCCCATTCTGAGGGTTGTCTTTTTGTCTTGTTTATGGTTTCCTTTGCTGTGCAAAAGCTTTTAAGTTTCGTTGGGTCCCATTTGTTTGTTTTTGTTTTTATTTCCATTCCTCTAGGAGGTAGGTCAAAAAGGATCTTGCTGTGCTTTATGTCATAGCGTGTTCTGCCTATGTTTTCCTCTAAGAGTTTTATAGTGTCTGATCTTACATTTAGATCTTTAACCCATTTTGAGTTTATTTTTGTGTATGGTGTTAGGGAGTGTTCTAATTTCATTCTTTTACCTGTAGCTGTCCAGTTTTCCCAGCACCATTTATTGAAGAGGCGGTCTTTTCTCCATTGTATATTCTTGCCTCCTTTACCAAAAATAAGGTGACCATAGGTGCGTGGGTTTATCTCTGGGCTTTCTATCCTGTTCCATTGATCTATATTTCTGTTTTTGTGTCAGTATCATACTATCTTGATTACTGTAGCTTTGCAGTATAGTCTGAAGTCAGGGAGCCTGATTCCTCCAGCTCCGTTTTTCTTTCTCAAGATTGCTTTGGCTATTCGGGATTTTTTGTGTTTCCATACAAACTGTGAAATGTTTGGTTCTAGTTCTGTGAAAAATGCCATTGGTATTTTGATAGGGATTGCAATGAATCTGTAGATAGCTTTGGGTAGTATGGTCATTTTAACAATGTTGATTCTTCCAGTCCAACAACATGGCATATCTCTCCATCTGTTTGTATCATCTTTAATTTCTTTCACCCTAGGACTTCCAAAACTGTGTTGAATAATAGTGGTGAGAGTGGGCAACCTTGTCTTGTTCCTGATCTTAGAGGAAATGGTTTCAGTTTTTCACCATTGAGAATGATGTTGGCTGTGGGTTTGTCATATATGGCCCTTATTATGTTGAGGTAAGTTCCCTCTATGCCTACTTCTGGAGGGTTTTTATCATAAATGGGTGCTGAATTTTGCTGAAAGCTTTTTCTGCATCTATTGAGATGAACATAGTTTTTTCTCCTTCCATTTGTTAATAGGGTTTACCACAGCGATTGATTTGTGTATATTGAAGAATCCTTGCATTCCTGGGATAAACCCCACTTGATCATGGTATGATCTTTTTAATGTGCTGCTGGATTCTGTTTGCTAGTATTTTGTTGAGGATTTTTGCATCTATTTTCATCAGTGATATTAGCCTGTAGTTATCTTTGTTTGTGACGTCTTTGTCTGGTTTTGGTATCAGGGTGATGGTGGCCTTGTAGAATGATTTTGGGAGTGTTCCTCCTTCTGCTAAATTTTGGAAGCATTTGATAAGGAGAGGTGTTAGCTCTTCTCTAAATGTTTGATAGAATTCGCCTGGGAAGCCATTTGGTCCTGGGCTTTTGTTTTTTGGAAGATTTTTAATCACAGCTTCAATTTCAGCGCTTGTGATTGGTGTTTATATTTTCTATTTCTTCCTGGTTCAGTCTTGGAAGGTTGTGCTCTTCTAATAATTTGTCCATTTCTTCCAGGTTGTCCATTTTATTGGCATAGAGTTGCTTGTAGTAATGGCTCAGTAGTTGTGGCGCAGGGGCTTAGTTGCTGCGCAGCATGTGGGATCTTTCCGGACCAGGGCTCGAACTTGTGTCCCCTGCATTGGCAGATGGATTCTTAACCACTGCGCCAACCAGGGAAGTCCCACGGTATACCTACTTTTAGTTAGACATGTGAAGATTTTTTAGACCATTGAAAGTTAGAATCTAAAAAATGAGGCAAAAAGGTATTTATCAGTGTGCTTTAAAAAAAGTTTTTTAAAAAAACTTAAAAAAAATCTATGTCTTTTTTCTATAGATTTTATTATATTTATCAAAATCAGGGATTAATATATATATTTTTTTTTTTTGTGGTATGCGGGCCTCCCTCTGTTGTGGCCTCTCCCGTTGCGGGGCACAGGCTCCGGATGCGCAGGCTCAGCGGCCATGGCTCACGGGCCCAGCCACTCCGCGGCACGTGGGATCCTCCCAGACCGGGGCGCGAACCCGGTTCCCCTGCATCGGCAGGCGGACGCGCAACCACTGCGCCACCAGGGAAGCCCTCTTGATGGGTCTGGCCAATGGTTTATTAATTTTGTTTATCTTCTCAAACAACCAGCTTTTAGTTTTATTGATCTTTGCTATTGTTTCCTTAATTTCTTTTTCCTTTATTTCTGATCTGATCATTATGATTTCTTTCCTTCTGCTAACGTTGGCGGTTTTTTGTTCTTCTTTCTCTAATTGCCTTAGGTGTAAGGTTAAGTTTTTTATTTGAGATGTTTCTTGTTTCTTGAAGTAGGATTGTATTGCTATAAACTTCCCTCTTAGAAAAGTGGGGTGTTAACCGCTCCTACTATGATTGTGTTACTGTCGAATTTCCCTTTTATGGCTGTTAGCATTTGCCTTATGTATTGAGGTGCTCCTATGTTGGGTGCATAAATATTTACAAGTGTTATATCTTCTTCTTGGATTGAACCCTTGATCATTTTTTAGTGTCCTTCTTTGTCTCTTGTAATAGTCTTTATTTTAAAGTCTATTTTGTCTCATATGAGAATTGCTACTCCAGCTTTTTTTGATTTCCACTTGCATGGAATATCTTTTTCCATCCCCTCACTTTCAGTCTGTATGTGTCCCTAGGTCCGAAGTGGGTCTCTTGTAGACAGCATATATACAGGTCTTGTTTTTGTATCCATTCAGACAGTCTATGTCTTTTGGTTGGAGCATTTAATCCATTTACATTTAAGGTACTTATCAATATGTATGTCCTATTACCATTTTCTTAATTATTTTGGGTTTGTTATTGTAGGTCTTTTCTTTCTCTTATGTTTCCTGCCCAGAGAAGTTCATTTAGCAATTGTTGTAAAGCTGGTTTGCTGGTACTGAATTCTCTTAGCTTTTGCTTGTCTGTAAAGGTTTTAATTTCTCCTTTGAATCTGAAGGAGATACTTGTTGGGTAGAGTAATCTTTATTGTAGGTCTTTCCCTTTCATCGCTTTAAAAATGTCCTGCCACTCCTTTCTGGCTTGCAGAGTTTCTGCTGAAAGATCAGCTGTTAACCTTAAGGGGATTCCCTTGTATGTTATTTGTTGTTTTTCCCTTGCTGCTTTTAATATTTTTTCTTTGTATTTAACATTTGATAGTTTGATTAATATGTGTCTTG
>NC_041224.1:40048079-40098194 GCF_002837175.3 Physeter macrocephalus | reverse complement strand
TCTGAATTCTTTTTCAGGTAGACTGCCTATTTCCTCTTCATTTGTTTGGTCTGGTGGGTTTTTACCTTGCTCCTTCATCTGCTGTGTGTTTCTCTGTCTTCTCATTTTGCTTCCCTTACTGTGTTTGAAGTCTCCTTTTTGCACACTGCAGGTTCGTCATTCCCATTGTTTTTGGTGTCTGCCCCCAGTGGCTAACGTTGGTTTAGTGGGTTGTGTAGGCTTCCTGGTGGATGAGACTGGTACTTGTGTTCTGGTGGATAAGGCTGGATCTTGTCTTTCTGGTGGGCAGGACCACGTCCAGTGGTGTGTTTTGGGGTGTCTGTGACCTTATTATGATGTTAGGCAGTGTCTCTGCTAATGGGTGGGGTTGTGTTCCTGTCTTGCTAGTTGTTTGGCATAGGGTGTCCTGGACTGTAGCTTGCTGGTTGTTCAGTGGAGCTGGGTCTTAGCTTTGAGATGGCGATCTCTGGGAAAGCTTTCGCCATTTGATATTATGTGCAACTGGGAGGTCTCTGGTGGACCAATGTCCTGAACTCGGCTCTCCCACCTCAAAGGCTCAGGGCTGACACCCAGCCAGAGCACCAAGAACCTGTCAGCCACACAGCTCAGAAGGAAAGGGAGAAAAAAGAAGGAAAGAAAGAAAGAAAGAGAATAATGTTATTAAAATAAAAAATTAAAAATAATTATTAAAAAGGAAAGAAAGAAAGAAGAGAGCAACCAAACCAAAAAACAAATCCACCAATGTTAACAAGCACTAAAAACTATACTAAAAACAAACAAACAAACAAACAAACAAAAAAACAGACAGACAGAACCGTAGGACAAATGGTAAAAGCAAAGTTACACAGACAAAAATCACAAAAAGAAGTATACACATACACACAAAAAGAGAAAAAGGAAAAAAAATATATATCTTTTGGGAAGTCTGAGGTCTTCTGCCAGCATTCAGTAGGTGTTCTCTAGGAGTTGTTCCACATGTAGATGTATTTCTGATGTATTTGTGGGGAGGAAGGTGATGTCCACGTCTTACTCCTCCACCATCTTGAAGGTCTCTCCACCTATTATTTTCATTATAACTTTGTCTTCCATGTTAATATTATAGAAAAAGACCCTGTGATAATATATTTTATTATTTTTAATGTTAAAAATCAACTTTATTGTTTTTATGCATGTTACAAACAATTAGAAAATACAATTTTAAGAGATAATTTATTTTTTTAACTTTTTATTTTATATTGAAGTATAGGTGACTAACAATGTTGTGTTAGTTTCAGAGGTACAACAAAGTGATTTGGTTATACATACACATGTATTTATTCTTTTTCAAATTCTTTTCCCAATTAGGTTGTTACAGAATATTGAGCAGAGTTCCCTGTGCTATACTGTAGGTCCTTGTTGGTTATCCATTTTAAATATAGTAGTGTGGACATGTCAGTCCCAAACTCCCTAACTATCCATCCCCTCACCCTTCCCCACTGGTAACCATAAGTTCATTCTCTAAGTCTGTGAGTCTGTTTCTGTTTTGTATTTTGTTTAGAATTTTCCTTTATTACTTTGTTACTTACATTTACATTTATTTACTTTAGTGTAATATATGAAGTAGAAATAAACTTTGTTTTTTAACAAAAATGTTTAGCCAACTGTGCAAATACCACTTATCAAACAATGTAAACTTTTGAAATATCACATTTTCATGGAATAAAAATATTATATGATGTCTTAGTCAGCTTGGGCTGCCATAACAGAATACCATATGCTAGGTGGCTTAAACAAAAGAGATTTATTTTCATGAAGTTCTGGAGACTGGAAGTCCAAGATGGAAGTGCCAACATGGCTGGGTTCTGGTGAGAGCCCTCTTCTTGGCTGGCAGATGGCTGCCTTCTCACTGTGTCCTCACATGGCAGAGAGAGAATGAGAAAGAGAGAGAGAAAGAGCTTTCTCTTGTTCTCTTCTTATTCGGCCCCAGTTCTATTGGGTTAAGGCCCTACCCTTACGACCTCATTTAACCTGAATTATTATCTCCAGAAACAGTTGCATTAGGGGTTGGAGCTTCAACATATGAATTTTGAGGGACCACAATTTAGTGCATGGCAATGATGTAATGTGATATTTGGATCCAAAGCACAAAGAATTGAGTTAACCAGACTCCTCAGTTCATGACAAGCTGTCATCACCAGTCTGTGCAAGGCAAATTTCTTATTTTCCTTTTTCCTTACTTTTTGTGTCAATTCTTCACTCCTAGAGACACAGAACCTAGTGTGTTTGACTAATTTCTCTGATATATATATATTTTTTAATTACAAATATCTCCTGTTACTATTATTATTTAACATTGGTTTGGAACTTTAGTCCCTTGTGATCAGACAAGAAAAATAAATGAGATTAAAATATTTGAAATGAAAAAACTACCAGTTTTTCAGATGATACTGTCATCTACACGTTTGTCATGTTGTGTATCAAAGTTGTATATCTATATCCATAGGTTATATATAGAGAGATATAGATCTCAAAGACACTATACATATCTAAAACAAATATATATATATCAAAAACATTCTTATAAAATGTTAGTCTAATTACACATAAAGGTGCTTCTAATTAATTTACATAAATGATATGAGGTTGTAGATCTTATTATGTTTCTTACTTTCAAAATCAACATTAGGGACTTCCCTGGTGGTCCAATGGTTAAGACTCCATGCTTCCAATGCAAGGGGCATGGATTTGATCCCTGGTCATGGAATTAGGTTCCCACATGCTGCACAGTGCAGCCAAAAAAAAATTTTTTTTTAATTAAAAATTAAAAAATAAAATAAACATTAGATAATAAAGACCTTTCCATTTCAAAAAAATCTAAAAAGTTATTATAAAAGATAAAGGAGAAAGTTTGAACATATAGATTGTAATGTTTATTTTTGTCTACAAAAAAAAGCAAGGGAAAAAGAAATAAAAGCACATTTGTATTAACTTAGATTGAAAATTCTAGATCTCAACTATCCAGTATAGTAGCCATTAACCACACAAAGTTATTTAAATTTAGATAAACTAAAATTTTAAGTTCAATTCCTCAATCATACTATCCACATTCCAAGTGCTCAATAAATACATAAGGCTAGTAGCTACTCTGTTGGGCAGTGCAGATCTAAGGCATTTCCATTGTTGCAGAGTATCCTATTAGAGAATTCTTTAACTAGACAATCTCAGTACAGTGGAGATGGGGAAGAGAAAGGTGGTGGAGAAAAGATGATTCCTTTTCAGAGATACAATGTCTTCAGAATACCATTTTAAATTTAAAAATAGAATTTTCTAAAGTTTCACGTTGTATCTTTTGAGCATATTTACTGAGATTCCATTTATGCCTTCCTTTATTCATTCACTCATGAACAAGTATATGGGTTCCTGCTAATTCCAGGTCTTTTTTCTAAATGCTAGAAACACACAGTGAACTAGTCAGAAACAATTCTTCTTTGCTTGATGCTTTTATTCTGTTCAGAGGAGACAGGCCATAGTCAAGTAAACAAATGACACATAGAATAATTTCAGATGGTAGTAAGTGCAATGAAAAGTTAACAAGAATCAGTTGATAGAGAGGAGATTTATGGAGTGTCTCTCACAGTTTGGGGCCAGAGGGAACTTCTCTCTGCTGTGATATTTCAAATGAAACATGAATGATGAGAAGTCACCTGCAGGTGATGGATTGCAGAAGTGTTCTGGGCAAAGGGAGTAGAAAATGTGAAGGCTCCAAGCAGTAAGATGTGTGGAGTAATTGAGGAAATCAACAAATTCCAGTGAGGTTTGAGCCCAGTGAGAAAGGAGGAGGACAGGAAGTGAAATGGAGTGATGGACAATGACAGGTCACATAGGGTCTTGGAGGCCATGAGGAGGAGAATGCATTAAGTTCTTAACTCATTGGGTAAAATTTTTTTATTAATTTTTATTGGAGTATAGTTGCTTTACAATGTTGTGTTATTTTCTGCTATACAGCAAAGTGAATCAGCTATATGTATACATATATCCCCTTTATTTTGGATTTCCTTCCCATTTAGGTCACCACAGAGCACTGAGTGGAGTTCCCTGTGCTATACAGCAGGTTCTCATTAGTTATCTATTTTATACATAGTAGTCTATGTATGTCAATCCCAATCTCCCAATTCATCCCACCCCCCTCCTCCCCCACCCCCCGGTAACCATACATTTGTTCTCTACATCTGTGTCTCTATTTCTGCTTTGCAATTAAGTTCATCTGAATCATTTTCTAGATTCCACATATAAGCGATATTATACAATATTTGTTTTTCTCTTTCTGACTTACTTCACTCTGTATGACAGTCTCAAGGTCCATCCACATCTCTGCAAACTGCACAGTTTCATTCCTTTTTATGGCTGAGTAATATTCCATTGTATATATGTACTACATCTTCTTTGTCCATTCTTCCATTGATGGACATTTATTTTGCTTCCATGTCCTGGCTATTGTAAATAGTGCTGCAGTGAACATGGGGTGCATGTATCTTTTTGAATTATGGCTTTCTCTGGGTATATGCCCAGGAGTGGGATTGCTGGGTCATGTGGTATTTCAATTTTTAGTTTTTTAGGAACCTCCATACTGTTCTCCTACTGAGTGAAATTGATATGTGAATATAATAAAGTTCCAAACAGAAACCTTTCAGTTTGTATTAATAAGTTCATATTGAAAAATAAATGATTTAAAATATTTAAATAACAAGATTACAAAAATTATGAGAGGGGCTTCCCTGGTGGCGCAGTGGTTGAGAGTCCGCCTGCCGATGCAGAGGACACGGGTTCATGCCCCGGTCTGGGAAGATCCCACATGCCACGGAGCGGCTGGGCCCGTGAGCCATGGCCGCTGAGCCTGCGCGTCTGGAGCCTGTGCTCCACAACGGGAGAGGCCAGCAGTGAGAGGCCCGCGTACCACAAAAAAAATAAATAAATAAATAAAAATTATGAGAGCTCTTTCTGCATCAGACAAGAAATCCAGAGTGAATAAAAGAAAACAATAGGCATATTTCATCACATAAGTTTTTTTTTAATTATGGAAATACTTATACACAGATTCAAACATCTTAAAGAGTTTATCATTATAACATTTTAGACTGTAAAATATATCTTGACCTTTCCTCCAATAAGAGGCTATAGAACCATGGAAATGGTTCCAGCTCCCATTACTAGGAAATACTTGGGAGTCGTCATTAATTCAATGGATATTTGTTCTTTTGTGCAGGGCACTCTTTTAGGCAAGTGATAGCCACTCCAAGGTCTTGCTCTCATGGAGCGTACATTCTAATGGTTGACAATAAAAGATGATAATAACGAAGAAATGTGACGTCTCATGGATGCATTGGGGGAAAGTATTCTATTTTAGATTAAATGGTCAAGGATAGCCTTTCTGAGCACATACCATTACATCAAGATCTGAAAGATAAAGGAAGGAAACTAGCCATTCAAAGACAGGAGTGAGAAAGAAGAGCAAGGGCAAAGTACAAAGCCATGAATGGGCTTCAAGCACTTCATGAAGCATGGGATGCACCTGAACTTATGGCTAAACAAGTGTAGGGGAGAGCCTTAAGAGAGAGACTGTCTTGGCAGCAATAAAGAATGCAGAAGGGACTTCCCTGGTGGCACAGTGGTTAAGAACTCCCCTGCCAATGCAGGGGACATGGGTTCAATCCCTGGTCTGGGAAGATTCCACATGCTGCGGAGCAACTAAGCCCGTGTGCCACAACTACTGAGCCTGCACTCTAGAGCCCGTGAGCTGCAACTACTGAAGCCCATGCTCCCAGAGCCAGTGCTCCGCAACAAGAGGAGCCACGGCAATGAGAAACCCACGCACGGCACCGAAGAGTAGCCCCCACTCACCGCAACTAGAGAAAGCCTGCGCACAGCCAAAGCAGTCAAAAAAAAAAGAGAAGAATGCAGAATATTATTCTGGTAGACTAGAGTTTCTCAAACTTGGACTATTATCATTTTGAGTCAGATAATTCTTTGTTAGCGGTGGGGAATGTCCCTGTGCACTTTAGGATGTTTTGCAACATCCCTGGCCTCTACCCACTAGATTCTGGTAGCATCGTTCTAGTTGCAACAACCTAAAATTATCTCTAAATATTTCCAAATATCCCCTGTGGACCGAGTCTCCCCTGGTTGAGAAGCATTGTACTGGACTATCCTGTTCTTTAACTTCAATGTCATAATATCAACCCATGCCAATCTGTGACTCCAACTGCTAGCAATCATAGCAGCTAGTTCCATAGTTTCTCAATGTCCAATGGCTGACTTGATTTTCCCCACTTTACTTACCTGCAGTTGGGGGACGATTGTATCACATGCTCGTACTAACCAATGAATTTTGGCTGGTACCCTTACATTTTATCAGAAACTATAAAACTGACCCACATAAAGAGTCTACTGATGTGGCCTGAGTCAGAGACTCTAACCCACACCCTCAGAAGGCCAGCTTGATTTCTGTTTCTTGGTAGCACTGTGAGATACCTTGCATCAGATAATGCATGACTGTACAACCATAGCAAGAGAAGAGGGCCCCTCTCCGGCTGGTCTTCTCACTGTGGAAATGTTCTTTGGGTTGAAACCAATATTTTATTTAATTGGTACATGGTTAGTGTGATGGTAAAGTTTATGTGTCATCTTGACTGAGTCACCGACTACCCAGACATTATTCTGGGTGTGGCTCTGAGGGAGTTCCTGTAGAGATTCACATCTGAGTCAGTATACGAAGTCAAGAAGTTGGCCCTCCCCAAGGTGGGTGGGCCCCATCCAATCAGTTGAAGACCTGAAAAGAACAGGAAGGCTCTCTGGCAAGTAGAGGAAAACTCTCTTCCTGACTGTCCTTAAGCTGGGACATCAGTCTCTTCTGCCTTCAGACTCAGACTGAGATTGGAACTTATAGTGTCAGCTCTCTTGCTTTTCAGGTCTTTGGACTTGGACTAGAGCTATACTATCGTCTCTTCTGGGCTGCTAGCTTGCTGACTGTGGATCTTGAGATTTAGCCTCTATGATCTCTTTATTATACTATATATGTACATATATACATATATACACACATACACATATAAAATAAATATCTATTATCTATAACATATGATACATATTTAAGTATTAATATAATACATATTTTTATATAATAATATATAACATATTTGTGTATATTATAATATTTAATATATTACATATATTTTTTATATACATACATACACACACACACACACACACACACACACATACAGAGTTGTCCCTCAGAATTCATGGGGGGATTAGTTCTAGGACACCTGCAGATACAAAAATTCAAGGATGTTGGGCTTCCCTGGTGGCGCAGTTGTTAAGAATCCTCCTGCCAATGCAGGGCACACGGGTTCGAGCCCTGCTCCAGGAAGATCCCACATGCCACGGAGCAACTAAGCCCATGCGCCACAACTACTGAGCCTGCACTCTAGAACCTGCGTGCCACAACTACTGAAGCCCACCCACCTAGAACCCGTGCTCTGCAACAAGAGAAGCCACCACAATAAGAAGCCCGCACACCACAATGAAGAGTAGCCCCGGCTCACAGCAACTAAAGCCTCTGCACAGCAACAAGGACCCAACACAGCCAAAAATAAATAAATTTATTTTTTAAAAAATTGAAGGATGCTCAAGTCCCTTATATAAAATGGTGCAGTATTTGCATAAAACCTACACACATCTACCTGCATACTTTAAATCAACTCTAAATTATTTATAATACTTAACACAACATAAACGCTATGTAAAGAGCTGCAAAAACAATGTAAATTCTATATAAATAGCACATGGCAAATTCAGGTTTTGCTTTTTGGAACTCTCTGGAATGTTTTTCAAATATTTTCTATTCATGGTTAGTTGAAACCATGGATGTGGAACCCATGGATACAGAGGGCCAACTGTATATATATATATATATATATATATATATATATATATGTATACACACACACACACACACACACACACAATGTATACACACACACACACACACACACACACACACACACACACACACATAGAGAGACAGAGAGAGATCTGTAGTTGGCAAGCTGGAGGACCAGGAGAGCAGATAGTTATTATATATATATCTTATATAATAAAGAGATTTATTATAAGGAATTGGTTATTGGTTCTGTTTCTCTGGTGATCCCAGACTAATATAGATAGGATTTTAACTTAGTCTTTCAAACCCATAAAGAAGAGTCAATGTAGGGGACAGAATAGGTATTTTTCAATCAAATATGTGGCAGAATGATACTTTTGAAATATTTATAGAAGTATCACCACCCTGCCAATATTTATTTCATCTTTTTGTTTCACCCCCAACTCTTTCTATGCAAGAGCTGGATTATTCTCTGCTCATTATATCTGAAGGAGAATGTGACAGAAGAAAGAGATAAAAGTAGCTCCTATCTGGCTTTGATATAAAAAACACAGGTCTTGAGAGAAAAGGGAAAGAATGAAAGATTAGACAAAGACTTTAGAAAAAAATTAGAGAGGGAAGGCAACTCTTTCCCCTTTGACCCCACCCTCTACCTACACACACACACACACACACACACACGCACACACACATTCACCCCAGGCCTGAAGGATTCAGGGAACACCAGGAGGGAAGTGATGGGACTGAGAAGCCACCAGGGTCTGGGGCAGGGGCACACTAAGAGTAGGAACTAGGTCACCTTTACAGTCTGCCTGAGCTGCCCCTAAGCAGGGAGCCTGTCCACCGTATGAGCCCAGAGGCAATGTCTGTTGCCTTTTTAGCAAGTGTCCCTCTGACAGCAGGCAACACTTTGCCCATAGGTAATTGAGCAAGAAGGATGCCCTTTTGCGCCAGATCCCTTAAAACCCGTGGCAACATCCCAGGACACTTACAAGTCCACCAATGCCCATGACTCTGGTCACCAAGTTCAGTGAGGCTAGGGATGCTATGCAAAGGAGAGCCTCAGAGCTGGGTTACGCAAACTCAGTCCAGGGCAAGAAGTAGAAATGAACTCTTCTTCTTAAGGTCGCAGATGGCTACTCATAGACTGCTGTTCTGTGCCTTCTGTAAAATGGCTGCCGACCCTCTTCTTCCTGTCAGCATCAGGCATTTCGCTGAGGTACTGGAAGAAACTCACCTTGTCTCTCCAATGGTCCACTGTCACCATCATTCCCTGTCTAAGCTGCTGTGAACTTGAGGCTCCCAGAAGTTGCAGGGTGGTTGGTGCACCCCTCAATCTGGTCCTACGTGTGTATATCATGTAGAAGTTCCCCCAAATTTCTGGCATACTGAGGACATTTTCTCTTTTTAAGTACTGAGACTGATTTTCCTCTCCTATTTCCATATTTCTTTGGTCATGTCAATGGAACTGCGAAAGGGAGAGGCTTTATGGAGGTGGACTAAATTCCTTCTCTTGAAGTTCAACTGTGCATTAAGTTTCTCCCATGTCAGCTTAACTTCATCATGGTTCATGAAATGTTTTTGAAGTCTCTGGAATTCGAGTGATGGTACAAACCCTTCCTCATCCATGGTCATTTTAAGGGGGATATGTGAGAAGAATACATTTATGAATATATGGCCCCCGACTGCCATGTTTTTACCAGATTCAAGAGATTTCTTTTACATTCTTTTACATTACATTTAGCTCTAAGTTGACAGAGTGGACAGAATCTCTGTTCTGGGATTATTTTGGCTGTTTTCGACATGGCTTATAGATGGTCTCTAGAGAATTTTGACATCGACAAGAACTAATAAAACTATTAAAATAAAGAAAAGAAAAGACATTCTCTTGTGTAATGCCAATGCATACAACTGCCTTCTTCATTTTCTCCAGTGCTGTGTGGACAGCAAACGAGAATTCATTCCCCCTTTGTACCTCCTTCAGTTCTTTCATTTTCTTTATTGGCACTTTACATGAAAGAAAATGTGCAGAGTTAAGAACGCACTTTAGGATCTTTCACTCTGCCAAATTTGCTTGCAAAGTCTGCTTCTGCTGGAGGATAAAATGGAACACTTTTGACATTGCCAATATTCCTGACTATAAGATCACTTCGGATATTACTTTCCTACTTAGCAATCCCTGAAAGTTGTTCTCCTCTGTGATTTGATACAGACCTTTGCCAATTTGCTCTCTCTTTTTTTTTTTCACTTTTAGCATATTTCCATGCAATATACAAATGCCAGTGTGCAAATCATCCAGAAGTATTCATATCCTAAAATAAAGCTCCTTTTCTTTCCCCATGAGATTGTAAAGCTGAAAGTAAAGTTTAGGAAAAAGGAAAAGAAAAAAACAAGCCCAGACAGATTGTTTTCATTTGTCTCTGCTTGCTTAGTATCACAAGCGGTGGTTTCTGCAGTGTGCCCTGACTACATGGTGAAACTCCTCACAGGCTGACACGGAGCAGGACATCCAGAAGAAGATTTTTTTTTTTTTTTTTGCAGTACGCAAGCCGCTTACTGCTGTGGCCTCTCCCGTCGCGGAGCGCAGGCCCCGGACACGCAGGCTCAGCAGCCATGGCTCACAGGCCCAGCCGCTCCGCGGCATGTGGGATCCTCCCGGACCGGGGCGCGAACCCGGTTCCCCTACATCGGCAGGCGGACGCGCAACCACTGCGCCACCAGGGAAGCCCCCGAGAGGAAGATTTTTAAGTGTTGTTGCGAATGACTAAAAAGCCAGGGTGGCCTGGTCATCATTGAGTTGGGATGTTAAGATTGGTACTCTTTTCTACACCCGTCAAGAACATACCCCAAAGGAAACTGAAGAGATTCCTAGCAGGTTTGAGGGATTGGGGAATTAATTGTGGCTCTAAACAGGGCTGACTGCCATTGGGGGGCGGGGAGTGTGGAGAGGGGCAGGGACACCAGCAGGGCAAGATGGCTGTCTTCTGGGAGGGACTCATTCCCACCTCTGAGTGCTCCAGAATCTGGCGGCAGACACCAGAGGCCCAAACTTGGAAAAGGTCAGAGGCAAGAGCAAGAGGTCAGAGGTTATGACCCTCTCACTGGGGTCAGCTCTTAAGACCCTCCCTACCCCTCGACCTGGTCCTAAGGCAGCTCAGCCGCAGGCCTGGCTGAGCAGGAAAAACGAGACTTGACTGCCTTCCTATGGATCCTGTCTTTCCTTTCCTTTCCTCAGTCCTATAGTTTCCAAAATTAGTCGTTTGGGGCTTACTTTAGGGAATGATTAACTGCTGTTGAGAGCTGACCTCAGCCAGGCACTGCGTTAATTGCTTTATACTCATGACCTCATTTGATCCCCACAAACCCCCCAAGTAGAAACCATTATTATCCACTTTTTACAAACCAGGCAAGTAGGAGGCAGACTAGCCATGTGCTCATGGCCACACCACCAGCAAGTGATCACTCCCAACGTGTGCTATTACCACTAAGCTTTTTGGTTTCTTAATGTTGGACTAATACATTTCTCTTAAAGTACCTTAACTTGTTTCATCTCATTTTAACCTTCTAAGCTTTCTGGATTTCATAATCCCTTTTATCTCTCATTTTTACAGTCCTTTAAAATTTGTGTCTATTTGTCCTTTAAATATTTTATATCTTTTATTATTTACCCTTTAAAAATTTAACATCAACATAATTTTTATGTCCGTTGATGTCTGAGCTTTAATTTCCAGTGGTAAGCACTTTTCCTGGCACATAGAAAAATTCATATTTTTTGAATAATGAGTGAGCTTCCAGCTTTCATAATTTTCATTTGTTAATCTGATTTATAAGTTTCTTTTAAATTATTTATCGTCTATTAATTTTCATTATCACCCTTTGGTAGTTTAACTTTGACATAATTAGATCACTGTAAGTTCTGAGCCACTGGTTTTTTCTCTTGTGATTGTTTTAATTTCTCCGTAGATTGTTAATATGTTTTAAACTTTTAATATTACCTGTCAAAGTCCTGATATATCATTCTTTTGCCCCCCGCTTCATTTCCTTATATTTAACTTCTAAATTCTTAAATTCTGTTTTCCTTAAGCTTTTCATTTCTTTCTTTTTCCAAGTTACCATACTGTCTCATCTTTTTATTTACTCATTTTTTACCAGCCATTAAGTTTGGCTTTTGAGTCTATGATTTAGGAGAGGATGGAAAACCAAAAATAAGGCCTCTTCATGTTCTCCTCCATAGATTCTCCTATTCCATTGAATTCTACTGGCACAAACAGTCACAAAAATATTTGTAACATGAAAAGGATAACTAGACAGCAAATATCCCCATACCAAGATGAGTATTAAGCCTATTTAACTATCAGAATAGACTCAGGCACAGGCATCAACCAATCAGAACCAATTCTGGCCGCCCACGACCTCCAAGGCTGCCTGGTGAGGACCGGCTGCCAGTCAGGGGCCGGGAACCCGTCTGTCAGAAAGTGGAGCCCGCCATCTTTTTCCTTTTTCCTTCAGAGGAAGTCCCACCGGGAATTTGGGATTCACTGTTCCTTTCCTTTTCTTCATGGTCTGCCATATACTATGCATTCTTAAACAGTACATTATTTGGTTTTGGCACTTTAAAAACACTTTTTGTAAATGGATTTATATTGTGTGCATTATTTTATGACTACCTTTAATTCACCGAGGCTAAGAGGCATCCTTGTTGCCGTCTATAGCTGTGGTTTATGTTTTTATTGCTGTGTCTTATTCCATTATGCAAATACACCCAATACATTTATCCAGTCTATTCATAATGTGTATTTGGATTTTTGTTAGGTTTTTTTTGCTTTGTTCTTTACTAAGCTATGAACATTTTGATTCTGTCTCCTGATGCACATTTTCAAGGACTTATTTCTAAATGTCTAACTAGATATCTAGAAATGGAAACAGGAAGTCTAGAGGGATGTTTATCTTCAACTGCATTAGAGAATGACAAATTGTATTCAAGTCGTGCTACACCAATTCACACTTCCTCCGGTACAGTTACAAGAGTTCCTGTTTCTCCACGTCCTTGTCAACGTTAGATTTTATACATTTGAATATTTTTGCCAGTGTGATGGGTGTGAAATGAAATATCGTTGTAGTTTTGCTTTGCCTTTTCTGAGTTCAAATAATATTGGGAGTCTTTTCATAAGATTTTTTGGTCATTCATTTCTTCTTCTATATGACACCTGTTCAAGATTTTGCCTATTTTTCTATGAGCCATTTTCTTTTCTAATTCATCAGTTTAAATTATTTATATATTCTGGATATTATACATTGCCATGTCACTTTATTTATGGGCCTTTTTTTAAACATAAATTCTTAATTTAATGTAGTGAAATTTATCAGTCTTGTTCTCTGGAGTATGCTTTATGTGTCTTGCTTAAGAATTCTTCCCATATGCCAAAGTCATAAGCATATTCTTTTCTATTTTCTTCTAAAAGTTTTATAGCTTTGTCTTCTACATTTAAGGTTTCATCTATTGAAGAACTAACTTTTGACCTTGTTCATCCTCTCTATTACATGCTTTATTTCTACTTCATTAATCTCTCCTTCTATCTGGTATAAACATTGATGATCCTAAGCATATTAAGATAAAAATGAACCTATATATAAATAGAAAATTTTCAAGTTTCGCAGTAGTCATTTGTTTAGAGGATATAAAAGGGCTTTCTTAGTACACATACATGTATGGACCAGAACACCTCACTTAATTCTTCAGACCTTGAAGAATTACCAAAATCTACCAACGCTTTTAGTGGCCAGAACTACATTTTAAAAATATAACTCTGGGCTTCCCTGGTGGCACAGTGGTTAAGAATCTACCTGCCAATGCAGGGGACACGGGTTTAAGCCCTAGTCTGGGAAGATCCCACATGCCGCGGAGCAAGTAAGCCCGTGCGCCACAACTACTGAGCCTGCGCTCTAGAGCCGGCGAGCCACAACTACAGAAGCCCTTGCACCTAGAGCCCGTGCTCCGGGACAAGAGAAGCCACTGCAATGAGAAGCCCACACACTGCAACAAAGAGTAGCCCCCGCTCACTGCAACTAGAGAAAGCCCGTGTGCAGCAACGAAGACCCAATGCAGCCAAAAATAAATAAATTAATTACTTTTTAAAAATAAATAAATAAATAAATAATAAAAATATAACTCTGGCTGAAGTCGATGAGATCATGGAATTCTGAACGATGTCACTGAAAATAGGTAGTTGAGAGGAGGCTTTAACCAGGTCTTATCAGGTATGCGGGATGCCAGAGAATGGGTTAATATTCAGTTTCAATCTTAGTATATTATATGGTTAGTGACTATTAATTGGCACAGGGAGTGCAATAAACTGAAGTCTGTGTCCCACCTCCCCCCCCCCTTAAAATTCATATTTTGAAACCTAATCCCCAATGTGATGGTATTTGGAGGTGGAGCCTTTGAGACAGGATTAGGTCGTGAAGGCAAAGTCCTCATGAAAGGGATTAGTGCCCTTATAAAAGAGACCCCAGAGAGCTCTCTTGCCCCTTCTGCCATGTGAGGACACGATGAAAAGGCAGCCATCTACCTCTCCCCAGACACCAAACCTGCCAACACTCCGCTCTTGGACTTGCCAGCCTCCAGAACTGTGAAAAATGAATTTATGTTGTTGATAAGCTACTCAGTCTATGGTATTTTTGTTATAGCAGCCTGAAGGAACAAAGACGCATATGTACAGGAATAAAAACAGGCTCAGAGGATGAGGGTGGGGGTAGACCAGCCAGGATCCCAGTAGGAAAAGATCGCACACAAACTGGATAATTTGATGAATCCAGGGAGAGCTGTATGGTGAGGATTGCCTGACAAGAGCTGCATCTTTGGTCAAGGGATGTGGCCAAGCCATTGGGACCCAACAGATGCACCTAGGGATGTACATTTCCAACCTCACTCTTCTCCTACCTTCCAATCTCTTGGTAATGATCCTCATTTGCCAAACCTGATGGGAAGCCAGAAGCAAAGGAATCCATGATATAGAGGAAGCTAAGTTTCTCTGGACACAGAGCAAGGAGCTAAAAGGCAGGGAGTGCATTTGAAGGAACAAACAGATGACATGCTGCACCACAGGCAAAAATGAAAAGATCTTTTAGATGTTCTTTAAAATCAGCAAAAAAAAAAAAAAGGAGAGATAGATGAAACAATATTGGCAAGGTGTTTACAGCCATGGAATGAGTTCTTCATGGGGGCTAGATCTACTTCTCTTTCTTTACACTTTTGTGTATTTTTGAAATTTTGAAAAGTTAAAAGGAAGCAGAAGAAAGAAGAGGAGAAGGACGAGGAGGAGGAAGGGGAGCAGCAGGAAGAGAAAGGAGGGAGCTGGAATTCTAGTGGTTCCATTAAAATTTAAACCCTGTACTTACATTATAGTCAATACGTGTTGTGCTTTCTCATTGTGGGAAGCTCCGGTTAGTGCCTAATGAAAGCACTGTAATAGCTGTAAAGAGAATACAACCAGCCTCAGAAAAGGATGTGGGGAAGCAAAAACACAATGGAAAGCCTGA
The DNA here is from genome assembly GCF_002837175.3 of Physeter macrocephalus. Classification (NCBI taxonomy): domain Eukaryota; kingdom Metazoa; phylum Chordata; class Mammalia; order Artiodactyla; family Physeteridae; genus Physeter; species Physeter macrocephalus. The sequence goes on along the minus strand of NC_041224.1, from coordinate 40,082,737 downwards.
CCATTAGATTGTTGGTGACCAGACAGGAGAAGAGACGGTTGCACAGAAACAAGGACAAAGAGCAGCCTTCCTGAGCATCGCCCCACTCTCAGACCACGTCAGCTGTAGGGAGAGTAACTGATAAGTTACTGCAGAGAGTTGGAGAAGAAATAGCAGCTGCAGAAGATACTGTCCTGTTCTCCAAGGTAAGCGGTGGTCATCTTGGAAAGTAGGCTGGAGAGGAAGCAGCCCGTGGAGCTGAGTAACAGTCCCTCTGGTAAGATTCACCAATATTTTCTACCTCAAAGCCCCTGAATACCCACAGTCACACGTGAAGTCTGGGGGATCCTGGACTATCTCATTATTTGTGTTTGGCTTTGAACTTCCAAAAACTTTGCTCACTCCTTAAGAAATAGGATGCAGAAACCAGGGTTGGCTCAGCATCAGTCAGGAGTCAGGTCTTATTGAGTTTGGATTCTGAGCTATCTGGTGTAGCATAGGTATGTTCATTGAGATCCAGGTCAGAATGACAAAATTTACAGACTTCTAAAAAAAAAAAATATATATATATATATATATATATATATATATATATATATAGCTTTCTCATCCTGTAGCTTAGTGTTTATGCACACAGAATTTGGTGTCAGACAAACTTGGGTTTAAGTTCTAAATACTTACTAACTGTTGGCAAGTTATTTAATTGCATCAGAAAATAAAGAGCATCATAAATGTATCTACAGGGTTGTTGAGGTGATTAAATGCACACAAAGAAGTAGGAAATAGTTAAGATCTCAGTGAATATTATCTGTGATTATACTTACCATTGTCTTTGAATACCAAATACCTACTAAGTATTGTGCTAGGCATTTAACCTACATTTTATTTGGCCTTTACAATAACCACCAAATTATGCCAAATCACGTTAACATTCAGTGAACCAGGCTCAATTTGTTAAATAATTTCCTCGATTATACAGTTAGGAAATTTGGGGATCACAGTTTAAATCTGGGTCTATTTCAGAAACAATTGGGATTTTTCACTACATGAGGCTGAATTATGTTTCAGGTGATCCAGAGAACTTATTTCAAAATGAAGCAATGCCTAGATATGGATTAATTTATTAGGTACTAAGTTCAATTTCTGTCTGAATATTGTTTTTTCCGCTTTAATAAAGATGTGGGTTTTTAAAGTAAATTTGGAGAATCGTGGATGAAAGGAACAAACCTCATGGATTAATAAACAAGCCAAGTGAATCGAAACTTCCCCTTTAAAATATATTCTTATTATAAAAGATTTAAAATATTCAAAAGATACAGAAAATAGTATTGTGAAATCTCACGCACCTATACCCAGATTTGACACCTGCCAACAATTTTCCATATTTTTTAAGAAGCAAAGCTTTACTGGTAGAGTTGAAGCCTTAATCTCATCGTCCATCCTACTTTTCTTCCGCAGTAGTAATAACCCCATCTTGAAGTTGGTATGCATCTTTGTCCAGCTCTCTCTTGTTAGAAATAATTGTTTCCTTGATTTTACATTTCATATAAACTATCATACTGTACATATTCTACAACTTGCTTTCATTTGTTCAATATCTTTTACAGTTAATATGTTTTATATATAATTGTAATGTATTCACTTTTTACTGTATTATAATATCCATACAAAATGTAGTATATTTATACATTATGCTACAAGTTAATTTGTTTATTCTACTACTGTTGGGCCTTGAGGCTGTTTCCAGTTTTTGCAATGAGAACACTTACAGTGCACACTTTGGTGCATGTCTCTAAATGTGGGGTTCTAGGTCCTAGAGTGTTTCCTTCTTCAGGTTAACTGAACATTTCCTGGACATTGCAACTCTGTTCCAAATTTTTATCCTTATAAACAGAATCAGTGATGTATGTTTTTGTACACTTTTTCCATGACTTTCTTAATTTGTTTACTTATTTTTTTCCCTTACGTCCCACCTCCTTCCCAACTATTGATCTGACTTATTCCTTTTATTAGCTAATAATATCCCATGTCACAGTTTATTCAGCCACCTTCCTTTGGATGAAAAGTTAGGTTATTTCAATGTTTTATTTGGCTACTACAAACAACTTTTCAATAGATATTCTCATTCATATACCCTGGTCTATTGATATTGTTGATTCCTCAAGTTAAATTATTCAAAGAATAAATGTTTTGCATTTTAATAAAATCACTTTCTGGGAAGGCTCTGGCAATTTTCTATTTCCACTCATTTGGTATTCTCTCTCTCTCTTTTTTTATTTTTTTTTTAAATTTTTGCAGTTTGATTTTGTGGCAACCTTCTGGCAAGGTTGACAGTCTCTTCTGCCTTAGGGACCATTAAAATTCTCTCTGGTTGGAATTGCCTAATTCATCTTCTTTACCCAAATTTCCATTGGGCTTTTCCACTTACCAATTTGAAGGAGCTCTTTTTCATATTAAAACTATTTATTACTACGGGACAATGATACCCCTCCTACCCTGCACTGTACCTCTCTGCCTTGATAACAAAACCCTGAATTTCTTAAGTATCAGGTGACAACGTGATCAGGCCCAGGTAAAGAAGTAGTATCGATCCCTAAGCCAGGATGAAGATCTCACTCCTATTTTCCAGAAACTGGTATGAAAGTGGCCTCATGTCCTAATATGTCCAATAAGATATAAGAAAAAGTTTACCGGAGTGGAGACCTTCCGAAAGAGATATGCCACTCCCCCAAAAAACTGATGAAAATAGCATTAGGCCATTTTGGGGGTGGGGACAGTGTATTATTTGCAGCTGAAATTATCCTAACGGATACTTCAATTACAGTCACTGCAAATATTTTCTCAGTTATCAATAAACTTTGATTTTGTTCGTATCTTTTGTGATGCAAAAAAAATTTTACTATTTTTAAATAGGGCTATATTTTTCTTTAAAGAGGTGCAATTTCCTGTATTAGTTTAATGGTTTCCCAAATCCCCAGGTTATAGAATGGTTGCTGCTGTTGTTTTACACTCAAGGGTTTTTACAATGTTGGGAATTAATTTTTTATAGATATGACGTAGAGATACAATTCTTTATTTTCAGATGAATAGCGAATTGCTCCAAGTTTACTGAATATTAAATCACCTATACTTTCCCACAGTATACAAAATGAAGCCATTCCGCTACTTTTTTATCATGACATTTAATAAATATGTAAATTTTGTGGTATCCTATATCATAACATTTAATAAATATGTAAATTTTGTGGTATCCTATAATCTAATTCAATAAGGGAAGAGTACACAGCACTAACCAGGGGATCCAGTGTCCCTTTAAGAGATGCTCTCTGTGTTCTGCTCCATCTTCCCACTGAAATTATCCTGTGCTGTGTCTCTCCTGGGATGAATACTCAATCCTGTAAACTTGAGAAACATTTGCCACGTTTCATTTCACCAATATAGTGAGTCTTCAAGTGGTCGTATCAAATTTAATCTGGGGGAGAATAAAAATCTCTCCAATGCATTTTCTCTGTGGTGGGTAAGGAAATCAGAATGTGTCCTGGGCACACTTTTTCCTGAGCCTTCACCATCTGTGCGTTGTCGAACATAATCTAAGAGTAGAAATTGGGGCAAAGTTACACGGCTTTTCCTCAAAGTTAATTTTTCTATCACAGGAGGTCTGACGGCTCTATTTCAGCACTGTTAAATCTTCTAGTTTTTCCTGAAGCCAGCCAACATTTATCCTGTTAACAAGGATGACTTACCAAACAAGGCTTTTCAAAAGCAGCAAAATCAATGGCTTGCCGTCGCTCTGACTCTTGGAGGCTGACAAAAACAGACCCTGATTAATTACGTTCCTACCACATGTATTTTTTGGAAACTTAGGCAGGGGTGTGTCAGAAATGGCTTAAAATGGCTATTAAGAAGAGCTAGTGCACGTTTTCATCTGCATACATAATTTATGCTAATGGCATACGTTTTCCGTACAAAAATCTAGCAGGTTGAATTGTTAGTGGAATGGATACAATCAGGACATCACACATGAGGCATTTTCCTCTCCTGCGACTTCAAGTTTGTAATCGAAAACACAGAACTACTTAACAATGACTATAAATGTGCGCTACATGGCAAAGATAATTGCTTTTACATTTTGTCTCTTTTTTGCTAGCATAAACTTCTCTATGTGTGGATTTCTTCCCAAACGACTTCCAAATGAGTATTTAAGGTCACCGTTTACAACTCTGAGCTCCCTCTTCGCCGCAGTCAGGAGGTATTAGAATGTTTTCTGCGCCAGCATTTCTCAAATTCTGTGTGGAAAGTAACAAGTTTCCATCCCCCCGTCCCCGCAACACACCACTGACCAATCATCTTGGAAAAGAAAATGAAAGTGAATTGTTATAAAGATGAAATTTAAAAGGTACCAAATATAATCCTCAGGGATTTGTTTTAATGTTTAGATTAAACAGACATAAAATTACTCACTCTGTCCAATTGCTATAAAAGTTCTAACGCTTACTCTGAGTTCCTATATTTATCTCATTGCAGACCAGTGACAAATAGTTCAGGGGGGGCTCCTGTTCACAAGCCCTATTTTGAGAAGCACTGCTCCAGATAATGATTGATAAAGGAACATGTGCCACTTTCAAGATCTCCTCTGTTAGGAGATACTTAGAAAGTTAATAAAAGTGTCCCCATCACTGTCTAAACCCCGCAGATTTATGGGAGCTGATAATGTGCCCTCGACTATATTTCTGATGAGCTAGCTGAGATCAGAGAGCCCCTGGGTTCAGGATTTTCTTCCAAATCATGTTTGGATAACCATCTGAAGATGTGAATAAATCTCTTTGAGACCCCGTTAAAGAACCAGAATTTAGGAAAAAGCTTCCTGAGAATGGGTGCTCTTAGAGTGCAAGAAGAACATCTCTCAAATCTGCCCCACTCCTCTCCCTCCCCACTGCCATCATTTGATATGAACATCTGCAAAAATCCATCTGCAGTTCCACTCTGGGTCCCTTCCAAGTCATTCCTTGCTTAAGTCCCTTCTGTGGCTTCCCATCCCCCTCAAGATGATATCAAGATGGCAGACCACGGCATACATGATTGTCTTTCTCTCCCCAGCATCTTCCCTGTCACTCTCTCCACACTCCCAGAAAACAAGGTCAGGTCAGAAAAACTCACAAGCCAACTTCAAGTGGCTCTTACCAGACAGAGATGGGGAAATTTAAGCAACAATAGGAGTAATAACTGCAACAGATCAGACATGCTAAATTATTTAAATCCATGTGTTCATAATAACACTTTCAAAACTTGTTGATCATCTTTGGAAGATGCTGGGGATGAACTCATTGTTCTGTAAGCAGGTGTATAAAGAAAAGCCACAAGCATTTATCCTGCCTTTGCTATACAGACTATACCTCAGTACAACCAAATAATTGATGAGGGGGAGTTTTTCTATATGGAATTATTCCAGCGAAAGAAGAAAGAATATCAGCAGTTTGCAGCCCCTCATGGAATAATAGATGTACGTAATGATCATCAATTGGACTATTCTTGCTAAAAAATTTAACCTGCATCTAATCAAGCCTCTAGATCCAGCTACAAGTTTCAGGAAATACAGAAGGTAGTGAAATATACTATGCGTACTATGGGGATGCAACTGAGAAAATCCAGAGCGTGGGAATTTTACAGGATGAACAACCCAGTTTCTCCAACAAATAAATGGCAGGGGAAAAACAGAGACAGGGAGTTGGAATCTATAGATTAAAGTACACTTAGATGATGTATCAACCAAATGTCATTTTTAGACTTTGGATTTTGGTGTGAATAAACCAAACAATATATATTCCTATATACTCATTATATATATTTACATTATACTTATATTAATATTTTGTATATTAATATATTCGTGAATGAATTGAGAAAATTTGAACCCTTAATACTGATATTGAGGAGTACTAACAATTCTGTTAGTTTGATAGCGGTAGTGGGGATAGTTTTTTAAGACCCCTTCTGTTTTAGATATGCACACTGAAATGTCACAAATGAAATTGTGCAATGCCTAGATTTGTTTCAAAATAAACCATTTGGGGTAGGTGGAAGGGTTAATATGGGAATATAAATGAAACTCGATCGACCATGAGTTAATAACTGAAACTAGGTGTTGAGTCCATGGGGGTTCATTATTCCATTCTTTTTAATATTGTGTTTGAATTCTCATAATTAAATATTTTTTCATTAAATCACCTATAATTTCAGGCTCCAAAATAATCACTACTTGTAACTTTTTAGCTGGTATTTTTCTATGTGCATGTATAAGTATACACATATAATAAGTAAATATAATTCATATCTAATTTTATTTTTAAAAGAGGCAATTCTATACGTAATGTTCTCATTCAGCCGTTTGTACTTAACGGTACATCATAAGTATTTTGCATATCATTGAATATTCTTCTACAATATTATTTTAATGACTTCAAAGGGCCCTATTAGATATATATAGATATATATGTAACTATTTCTTACTGTATTTACAATTCCTATCTTTCAGTCATTTGTATTATTTCTACTACGTTGCTGATATAAATAATGCTGCATTGAACTTCTTTGCATGTTCATCTTTTTTCAAGCAATCATTCTCTTAGGAAATATTCCAGATATCCTGAAATAAAAGATACAGAAGTTGTAAGACTCTGCACATTTATTGTCATATTGCCTTTGCGACAAGTGTGCTCAACTTCCTACCCCTCTTTCAGTAGTAGATACTATAGACTTTAAAAACTGGACCTGCAGTAACCTTTGGGCCATACCAGCCCTGGAACACCAAGAAATAAGAAAAGCTTCCCAAGAAGCCATGACACGTCATGGACTATGAAATGCATCCTGCTTTCCAACGTCAAAATGTAGAAATTTTTGTATCTTAGACTTAACGAAAGAAAGTATAGTGTTCACTTCTTCTCATTAATTGATTTAATTACCCATTAATTCAGTATATAATTCCCACATTCAGAAATATTTCCCAAGTTCCTCATAGTCGGGGTACTGTTTAGAACTTAAATGTAAAGATATAAGAATGGATTCTCTGCCTTCAGAAAAGCTCAGGTATCAATCTGTATAACGAATTACAATACCATATTTTCCTGTTAGATCAGAGGAACAGGAAATATTATAGGAGCAGAGCGATTAGCACAATTCCTATTTTTCTGGGGAGATTGGAAAGCACTAATGAAGACAGTGCATGCCACCTGTCCTCGAAGAGGGAGCCTGTTTCTCCAGGCCGAGGGAGGCAGACACGGTATGGCCCTGGCCTGGCCCTCTGATCTCTGCCCCTGGCGTCTCTTTGCTTCGTAAAGGTGTGCCTCAATTAGGTGGGGTAGTAAAGGTTACATTTCAGTCTGGGCTCCAAAAATCAGAGAAACAGGTTTTTAAAAGGTTTCTGAGGAATTCAAGACTACAATGGATTGCCTCTGATGCTGGAGTGAGAATCTAAAATCAGTGCAAAAGGTTAAAAGAAAAAGCGTGTAGCCAAATCTACCCTGGAAAAAAATCATTGACTCCTTTAGATTACTAGGAATCAGGCCCTTGAGGTTCAAAAGATGTGATCTTTTTTCCCCTTCATTGTTCTGTACGTTTAAAGTGATGCCTTTCTTTTCCTTCTGGCATTTGGGGAAAAGTCCTTGGGAAGGCAAATGAGAAGATGAAAGGATTCTCTCAGCCTCTTTCTCTCCAGTCTCAGAGTTGAATTTGCCCAAATTGGATACTCAAATGATGTGACTCCATTCCCATCACTTGCAGAATATAAAGCAAGTAATTTAAAACATTTAAAGAATTTAAAGTGAGTAATCACTGGAGAAGACAAAAATAAATACCATGAACTAAAAGACAAATGAAAGGAAACCATGAAACACGTAAGTCACATGAAGTCCTATAAAAGGAAATACAACAGATATCAGCATATGAACACATTTAAATAATATTATATACGGTATATTTTCATATGTATAAGCAGAAAATCCACTGCAATCCAAATTGTTAACAGTGCCTATATTTGTGGTATAGAAACAGAAAGAAAAATGAAGAGCATTCATTTTTAACTGTATCTAATATCATATTATCTGAGTTTAAAAGCAATGCTTACATCTTCAAGTGAAATAATTATTTAAAATATGAACATTTAGTTTAAGATTTTTAAATCGTTCTATATTTATTTTGAATGCATCTTTGCTCTTTCCTTTGCTTTTGTTTTAGAAATATTGCTTTATTTGAGAAACTTACTTCCAAATTACTCTTCTGCGTTTTGAAAAGTATCAAAGACCATCTAAGAAGGATATTTCCTCCCCCACATTCATATAAGTGGGTAGGTAGGGAATCTGAAAGAGTAAACATTTAACCAAAAGAAATGGGAAAATGCACGAAATTTTATTAAATTCCTTACTTGCCCCCAGCTATTCAGTGACAGTGCGGAAACCAGAAAAACTAGATTAAAAACTAAAGAAGTTAAATTTTTTCACTGCAAATCTGAATATAATTGAGTAATTTAGAGACCTAATAACACATATATACCTACCTAGCCAACCTTTTCAAAAAATATCCAAATAACAAACATAAATAGATTAAAACATTTATGTAAAAGACAAAACCTCATAGGCTGGGTCAAAAATATAAACCTAAGTTTATGCTGTTTAAAAAAGAATATTAAAATCAAGGAAAACAAATTTGTGTTAGGCAGATTTGTATTACATTTGAAAATAAATGTGAAAAACATTCAATGATATAAACAAAGTCACGTATTAGAAAGAGATCAATTGAAATGAGGAACTATTGTCATAAACTTTTATGCAGTGAATGATATATCCTCAAAATAAATAAAGCAAAATTTTTTTAATTTTATAAAAAACTCACAGCAAAATTTGATGTCTTGATTTTACTTTTCTTCCTGAAAAAAAAAAACATTCCCAAAGTATGTTTTTTTCCTGACACTTGCATGCTATTTATATATTTATACCCTGGAATGTTTTTGTTATTTCCACCTTCAGTCCTTAAATGTGTTTAGCCTTAGATCCTGCCCCTCTGTTTTCTCCAGAAACAAGTGAATGGATTCTCGCTGGATCACTTAAGCACAGTTGGGGATCTCCCTACAGATACCCAGACCCTATGCCATTTGACCAGCCCCAAGGGAGGTGATGGACCTGGAGCCCATGGAGACCCCTGTAACAGTCCTTCCTTTGGGCAGTTTTCCCTCACTTTGGGCATGTGCTTCATGCTATGCCTGATATAGCAGGGCATCCTTCCTGGCACAGGAATAGTCCCACTTTATCTTGGACCTGTTTCGCAAGCTGTCAAATTTTACAACAAAAAAAGAGTTTCCTTGAAAACCCTTGTCTAGAATCATTGCTGTGGCTTTGGCTAGCTCTGTGATAGTCTTGCAGCCAAAGTCCTCAGAGCCAGCTCATAACAACAAATGTAAATGGATCAAAGTAAAAGGCAATACTTCACAGAATTTAAAAATCATACAGGATTTAGAGTGGAAATTTTCAAGACTGGAGGACATGAAAGATCTGGGGGAAAAAAAGGAAAGATTTTGATACAGATATGGAAGGACATACTGTATTCCTATGTGGGGAAAGTCAATATCCTTAATCAATTCCTGTTCTTTCTTAAAAAATAATCTGTTAGTTTAGTGCAACTCCAGTCATATTCCCAGGTATTATTTTGGGGGGCGGGGGGAGGGGATAGGGATGGAGGAGAGAATTGTAGGAAGGCTGGATACAAAAGTTTTTTAAAAAGCAAAAGAATTATGACATTTTAACAAGACAACAAAAAGAATACAGAAATTTTCAATTAAAGGAATTGAGAAAGCTTTCATAAGCAAATATAAATAAAAAATATAAAATAAAATAAAGGATAAGGCCAGCAATATAATACTAGATAAAAAAAGATTTCAAGAGAAAAGGCACTGAGTGGGACAAAGAAGGTGATTTTAATTTTCTAAGATAAACTTGGAAATGAAGATGTGATATTTATGTATCTTTGAATTAAATAAAATCACTTTCATGTTCATCCTCCTTAAGATGACTCTCCAGTCATCTTGTTTGGAGCTATGGATGTGTCTCAAATTGCAGTCACGGGATCACAGGTAATCTTTTAATTTGATCCCTTAGATGACTAATCATAACCAGTGTGTGTGTGTGTCCCTTACCAATTTATATCCAAGTGTTGGAGAGGACTCTTATTTCCTCTTCCAGATACTAACAACAGGTGTCAAAGTATATGTGGTTTTTTTTTTTTTTTGGAATGAGTTTGCCCTAGGTGGAATCAATCAATCAATCTTTGAATACAGTAAACGCGGGCTTCATGTCCTCTATATTATTTTTCTGAAGAGGAAGAAAGGAGATGATAAGGAAGAATTGTTGGGTCTGCAGTTCACTTCACCAGCAACGAGGTGACACTGTTAGGTCAGAACACCAACAGTTCTGAAATGAGTCAGAAGGAGTAAAAGGAAGAAAGAAACAAAGAATCATGTTGGATTCATTGGCGGGGGAGGGAGAGGTGTGTGGTGCAGGCAGGTGGATCCTCTGTGTAGAAGACACACATTGCCTTTAGGAATAGCCACAAACATAGTCCTCCTTTGCATTATTGAAACGTGTTCAGACGTTCGTTATTGCTGAAGTATTTTACAACAGTAGGAGAAACTGCTACAGAAAATAAAACCTTGAAAAGAGAATTTAAAAAGCCATATCTAGGTTAGGTGATCATTTCATTTTCAGCACAAAAAATCCAGAACAGTGAAAGAAGCCTGCTGGTCTTTTCATCTTTATTCTCCTGCATTGATTCAAGCATCCCTGAGAGTTATTTCAAGAACTGTTTTCACACATTCCCTCATTTTGTTTCTTTTTTTAAGCTTTCTGGAAGCAAAACCCAAGCTGTCAGTTGCAGCCATGGAGATAAACAGAGATCTGTAAGCCATCATTTTGAAGCCTTCTTCTCTTTTAACTATTCTTAGCAGGATGAAGCTACCCTGACTGCATGATAGGTCACCTGGGGAGCTTTTCAAAAACCCCAGATACTCAGGACACACTCAAGGCCAATTAAATCTGAACCTTGTGTGGTGTGCACAAGGCATGGCAGAAGTAGATGCCCCCTGGCAGCAACATTGTCTTGGGACCCAGATTCAGGGGTATTTTCTAGGTCATCGTAATAAGCCCTTATGTTAGAATAGTTTTCACTTCTCTCATAAATATTATCTCATTTAATCCTTACCACAAGCTGTGTGGTGGGTCATACTCTCCCAGTTTTACAAATGAGGAGATTAAAGTTCAGATGAACTTGTAAGCATCAGACCCAAGTGTGTAACCCAGTGACCTAAATCTAAGGAAAAGCTAGATCTTCCTGAACTCCCCCCAGTGACTTAACTCTCATTACAAAATTCCTACAGAAGAGAACAGCTGGGTCCATATTATCAAACCTTGAGGAGCAAGGGTGAAAGCTCCCTTGGTTTCCATATCACTTCTCTTCCGATGAGAGTCTTGTGGTTTGGAGTGACTAATGAATTATTAGTATGATTAGAATTCTTCATGGACTCATACAATCCTGAGAGTTAATAGAAAATTTATGCTGGTCTCTGCCCCTTGTTCCTGACACAGAGCTCCTGAAACCCTTATAATTTCCTGGGTGATAGGAGTGTCTTTTGTTCTAATGCGATGACTCTGGGTGGGTTCCTGGATGAGGGCTGGTCGCTGGAAAGACCAATCCATGATTAGATGCTTAGAATTTTCAGCCCTGCCCCCCATTCTCTTGAGAAGGGAGGGGGCCTGAAAATGGAGTTTATGATCCATTATGACTACGTGATGAGGCCTCCATAAAGATCCCAAAGTATGGGGGTTGGAGAGTTTCCATGTTGGTGAACACATGGAGGTGCCCAGAGAGGGCCTGGACGCTCCACACCCCTTCCACCATACCTTGCCCTATGCATCTCTTCCATCTGGCTGTTCATCTGTATCCTTTATCATATCCTTTTACAAACTGGCAAATGTAAGTAAGTATTTCCCTGAGTTCTGTGAGTCGCTTGTGGATGAAAAATATCTCCTGCCATATCAGTAAACAAAAGAAGTTGCAGCCATCCGGCCAGCAGCCACTGTAGCCTCCCCCAACGGTGCGCCCTGAGAGGATTCAGGCTGGAGAAAAGCAGGATACTGGTCCTAGACAGCTGAGGTGCCTATCAAAGGAATGCTTTCAATGAGCCCAGCTTCTTGCACCTTTCCATACCTAGAAAAGCACTAAATTCATTTACTTGAGATGTCTGGTTTTCTTTAACTAACAGCAATCTTTTGATGCTCCAACTACCTGGTTTTTATCACAAAACTCCTATGTATCCTGGCTCCTCCCTGACCTCTTCAGAGCATCCCTCAGAGGGATCTGAGAGGTTGTCTTCTGAGCCTAAGTCCTCAGCAAATCTGCCGAATGAAGCAAATTAATCAAACCCAAGGAGGGGTTTGTGGAAACCTCCAATTTACAGCCAGTTGGTCAGAAACACAGACAAAAACCATGGCTTGCAACTGGCATCCGAAGTGTGTGTGGGTGGTCAGGCTGGGCAGTCTTGTGGGACTGAGCCCTTAACCAGTGGGATCTGATGCCCCCTCCAGGCAAGTAGTGTCAAAACTGAGCGAAACTGTAGCACACCCAGATGGTGTTGCTGGATGGCTTGATGTGGGGGAAAACTTCCACACCTTTGGTGACCAGAAGTGTCAGAAATGAAGTATCTATGTAGAAGTAGAGGAGATACCCAGGAGAGAAACACAGGTCGAAAAACTGAGTAGGTTTTTCCTTAACCAATTCATAACTTGGAGAAAACTGAGATGTCCTCAAATCATCCTGTGGTCAGATAGGGTCTTAGTAATGTGTACCATTACCTCTTATGATGAAGCAATGGGTATCTGATACTGTTTGGGCTATTTTTAGTAGCTATAAAGAATATTAGTTTTGATTGTGGGTACAGAAATTATCTGGATAGGACATCCACCGGATTGTCCAGACAGGTGGAATTTTTCTGCATAATCAAGTGCTTAGTTGCAGGATAAAGGGCTGCATCCCACTTAGGGGAGGCTGGTTCACTGGACCAGACTATTAAGATTGAAACCAATCAAAAACATGGATGAATCTTAAAATTATAATATTAAGATATGAGTGAGAATGATGCACTAAAGACCTCAAAACCCTCTCCATAAAAGCAATAAAAACATACCAAAAGCTGACAAAATTAACTTTTTCAAAATTCTAGAAATTAACCAAAGACTTGCAACAAAGTGAATGTTTATTCAAAAAGGGGGGAGGGGGTGGAATCTTGGTAAAAATAATGAGCCTTGGGATACTTTAACCTGCCCTATTACGGTGGCAGCAGCCTGTCAGTCACTCAAGGGCCCAGAGAGGGCTGAAGCTCTTTCAAAGCCCCACTGTCAGAGAATTACCACTATTTGACCTGTCTGGCAGTTCCCTGGAAAACAACACACACAAGGATTGTCTTTATTTGACTTGACTCAAGGACACACAATGCCAATAGAGTTTTGCCCAGTGGCATTTGTTAAAAAAAAAATTAGCAGCAATTGTTCAACATCACGGCTACCTGAAATGACAATAACAATTGAAGCAAATAACAAGTAGACCAAAAACTTGAAAGGAAAAGCTAGGGAGTGAGATTTCCAGAGGGTGCTTTGAAAAGCTTGAACACTTTCCTAGGAATCTAGAAGAACACACATATATGTGGGGTTGTGCACAGGCTCAGGAAAAACCTAAGAAGGCTCTAAAGCTCTCACATCTGACCGACCTTGAGGTTCCGTGCCAGTAAAGAGAGAAGGCTAAGGTAGAATAATAAGTTAGGTGGCTGAATGTTGAAAGCATGCCCCCAACATATACAGAGCTCTCAGTAAAGACAGGGAGACTTAATGATTCCATGAATTTAAGTACATCGGTGTCCAATTATTACCTGACCACTAAACTAACCATGCAAAGACGTCAGAGGTCACACAAGAAAAATATACAGAATTTACAGAATTAGTTGAGGAAAGAGATTTTTAAAAAAGCAGCGGCAACAATAACAACAAACAGCAATAATAATAAATCCTACAGAGGGAGAGAATCTGATTTCAAGAGTTGCCACATTATATTATTTAAAATGTTCAGTTTTCAACAAAAATATTTACGAGATGTGTGAAGAAACCAGAAAGTATGACATATATACGTAGGAAAAGAACCAGTCAGCAGATATTGTCCCTGAGGAAGTCCATATGTTGGACTTGTTAAATAAAGACTTTAAATCCATTATCTAAATATGTTCGAAAAACTAGAGGGCACCAAAACATGATCCATGAAAGAAAATAATGATCAGTTGAACTTCATTAAATTTAAAACCTTCTCCTGCATGAAATATACCATGGAGAGAATGAAAAGTCACAGATGGGGGAAAATATTTTCAAAATACATATCTTTGAAAGGACTGGTATCTAAAATATAAAAAATTATTAAAGCTCAACAACAAGAAAACAACCCAATTAAAATGTGGGCAAAAGATCTGACCAGACACATCACCAAAGAAAATACATAGATGGCAAATAAGCATATAGAAAGATGCTCAAACACCACGTCATCAGGGAAATGCAAATTCAGACAAGGAGATACCATTACACAGATACCACTACACATCTATCAGAACAGCAAACATCCAAAACACTGAGAGTATTTTCAATACCAAAAACTGGCAAGAACATAGAGCAACAGGAACTCTCACTCATTGCTGATGGGAATACAAAATGGTACAGTCATTTTGGAAGACAGTTTGGCAGTTTCTTACAAAACTAAACATAGTCTTTACCATATGATCCAGGAAAAATGCTCTTTGGTATTTACTCAAGCTGAAACTGTATGTCCACACAAAACGCTGCACACTAATTTTTAGAGAAGCTTTATTTATAATGGTCAAAGCTTGGAAGCAATTAACTTAAATAAACAGACTGTGGTATACCCATACACTGGTATACTATTCAATAATAGAAACGAGAGGGACTTCCACTGGACCACCAGGGAAGTGGTGAAGAATATGCCTTACAATGCAGGGGATGCAGGTTTGATCCCTGGTCAGGGAACTAAGATCCCGCATGCTGCGGGACAACTAAGCCTGAGTGCCACAACTACTGAGCTCGCGTGCCTCAACTGGAGAGCCTGTGTGCCGCAAACTACAGAGCCCATGCACTCTGGAGCCCTTGTGCCACAACTAGAGAGAAGCCTGCACACCGCAACGAAGAGCCCCCATGCCTCAATGAGGATCCTGTGTGCCGCAACTAAGATCCGACGCAGCCAAAAATAAATTAAAGAAAGAAAGAATATTAAAAAAAAAGAAATGAGCTATACAGTCATGAAAAGACATGGAGGACCCTTAAATGCATACCACTAAGTGAAAGAAGCCAATATGAAAAGGCTACATACTGTAGGGTTCTGACTTCATGGCAATCTGGAAGAGACAAAACTGTGGAGACAGTAAAAAGATCACTAGTTGCCAGGAATTTGGGGTGAAAAAAAATGGACAAAAGATTTGAACAGGCATTTCTCCAAGGAAGATATACAAATGGCCAACGAGTCCATGAAAAGATGCTCAAAGTTACAGAAAGGCAAATCCAACACCCCAGTGAGACACCACTTCACAATCACCAGGATGGTTAAAATCAAAAAGATGGATGATAACAGGGGTTGGCGAGGATGTGGAAAAACTGGAACCACCACACATTGCTGGTGGGAATGTAATATGGTGCAGTTGCTTTGAAAACCAGTTTAGGCAGTTCTTCAAATGGTTAAATACAGAGTTCCATGGGATCCAGCTGTTACACACTTTGGTATATACCTAAGAGAAATGTAAACATATATGTATACAAGAACTTTCACGCAAACGTTTATAACAGCATTATTTCTGTTGACCCCCAAAATGGAAGCAACCCAAATGTCCATCACCTCATGAATGGATAAGTAGAATGTGGTATATCTTTACAGTGGCGTGTTACTCAGTCGTAAAGAGAAATGAAGTCCCAAAATACGCCGTAAAGTGGATGACCTTGAAAACAGTATGTGAAGTGAAAGAAGCCAGACACAAAAGCCACATACTGTATAATTCCTTTTATATCCAGAAATATCCAGAAGAGGCAAATCCACAAGGACAGAAGGTAGATTAGTAATTGCCAGGAGCTGGAGGAAAGGAGAAGTAGGGAATGACCACTAATGGGTAGAGGGTTTTGGGGGGAATCATAAAAATGTTCTGGAATTAGTGATGATGGCTGCACAACTATGTGATGATACTAAAAAACACTGAACTGTACACTTTAGATGGACGAATTGTATGGCATCTTTATTATTTCTCAATTTTTTAAGAAAGGAAAAAAAATCGTGTTAAGCAAACGTCTCCAAACAAACAAACGAAAAATCCCATTTAAATAAATTTCAAAAGGCAAAGCTAAACTATAATGTTGAGGAATAACATTGAACTGTACACTTTAGATGGGCGAATTGTATGGCATCTTTATTATTTCTCAATTTTTTAAGAAAGGAAAAAAAATCGTGTTAAGCAAACGTCTCCAAACAAACAAACGAAAAATCCCATTTAAATAAATTTCAAAAGGCAAAGCTAAACTATAATGTTGAGAAATACATACTTACGTGGTAAAACTATAACAAAAAAGTTTAAGTGATTATCATAAAATTCAGACTAATGATTATTTTAAGAGGTTCTTGGTGTGGTGTGAACACATGAGAACTAACGGGGTGCTGGTAGCGCTTCATTATTTGGTGTGGGTGGTGGTTATCTGGCTGTTCCTTTTATGATAATTCAGTAAATTGCACATTTATGTAGTGTACACTTTTCTATTATGTGCTATATTTCATAATACATGTTCTTCTTGATTTGTTAGGAAAAAAACCCATGAATTAGATGCTCTACAATTTACTTAATCATTCCCATATTGTTGACATTTCAATTGCTTCCAGTTTTTCATTATTCTTAACAACACTGCAATTAACATTTTTGTGCAAAAAATCTCCTCCCAGATTTTTTAATATTAACTTGGGATAGATTTACATATGTGGGACTACAGAGTCAAAGGATTCAGATATTGTGCAATTGATACTATGAGCCCTCAAATGTAGTTTTCCTTTTTTGTGTTACATGTGGTTTATTTCAACCCAGTGTTCCAGTTTTCCAAGGCCTTTCTGAATTGTGATTCTGTCCTTGGATATGTGAGCTACCCCCTCTCCCTCCAGGGCATTTCCATCTTCCTCTCAAGCAGGCTCAAGATCTCTCATTACAAGCCCAGGTTATGCAGTGAGCTTGGGTTCTGCTCCCTCCTAGCTACATGCATCAATGTTCAGGACCATATCCAGAGCATTCCTGATAATGAAGGAGCTTCTGCATCTGAGATTTGTAGCCTGTGGCTTCCAGGCAACCTCCACTCTGCAAAGTACTCTTAAAACCACAAGGCAGTGCCATCCCCACTGTCAAATTACAGCGTACGTGACTCATACAAATATAGAATGAGTGTGTGCCAAATATTTTCTTCAACTCAGTTAATGACAGCCCAGTAAGGTGGTAAAACTGTTAAGAGAACAATTCAAGGAATAAAGATTGATGGAGTCAGTCAGTCATTCCAAGAAAGGCTGAAATGAATTTGCTAATAGATGTAAAACTTTGTAGAGTTGTACAGGATGATTAAACAAAAGTAATATTTGGAATTATTTTTTTACCAAACACAGAAATACACAGATGAGCATGTAACTTCACGGTGTGTGGGTTCTAATCAAGGGGTAACAAAGTCAAGTGTAGGTATATTCAGTTAGATGATAAATAACCTTTAGGGGAAGGATTGTGAAATAGTGCCCCAGTACGACATTTTAAAGGACATGGAGTCATCCTTTGGCTTTATTTCCAAGTGTTGGATATTTTTCTAACCACACTTCTTCTGTGGCCCTGAAAAAATTTACTGGGTCTGTCTTTTGCTATTTAGAAAATGCTGAAAGACTTAGGTAGACTGCATTGTAAAATCTAAGTCACTACGTAGAAAAATGTTTTTTTCTTCCTGAGGCTAACTCAGTTCTATTTTGCATTATCTGAAAGCTCACCAAAGGTCAGTTCTCTTTTGTTGAAGCCACTGATGCTTTGCAAGATGTAAGAAATCTCCCATCTTCAAGTGTCCATGGAGAGAGCACATGCCCATCAGTCTCCTAAAATTGTGTTCAGATTATTGGTATAGGCACACATGTGCATTTTGCTTAAAAAAGGAAACAAATTTCCATCACCACAGAGGGTTAAGAAACACTGCCAAGTGGGGCCTCAGCAACTAGTATTTCCATGAAATTAGCCACCATATTTCAGGGTGCCTTTTCTTTATGCATGTCCTACTGCCTTCTTTAGAATCACTGGTTATAAATCCTGGTTTTAGTCCCATCCCTCCTATCCACCAGCCTGTGAGCAGCTCTCTCCTTCCTATGGGGAAAAAAGGTACCCATAATGCTCCACAGCACCACCCCAGACATGCGCAGAGTAACACTGCAAAAAAGGTAAAGAAACACAAAGGTGCCATATTCTTGGACGTTATATTTTGCAAACAAACAACCCAAAAAGCCCTGCTGTTAATGAAGCACTGCTCATTTGTTATTGTAATTCCTTCTGTTCTAAATTTTATCTGCAGCCTAGCTTTGCTAAGAATTCGAACACACTCTAACATATCATTTGCATATGTGACTATATATTTAACGTAAAGCTATTCCAAGATACCAAGAGTAATTGATGGTAAGGTTAGATTTCATATGTAAGCTATGAAATAAAAGTCTAAAATCCTTCTCAAGGCAGGAACAATCCATCAGCCTGTGTTGTCTTTTGGTCAATCCCTAACAAATGCCTCAAGCAAAGCCATTAAAGGCTTCTTTCAACTCACAAATTTTATTTTAATAAGAGACTAGAGTTCCTGGTTACTGAATGAATTGTGCCTATAATAAGCTTTATATTTAAATACTCTCTGAGACACTATTTTTACTACGTTTTTCTTATTTGAATAGGAGGACTAACATTACAGGGGCCAAAAAGTTGATAGGAAAGATAAAAGCGACACAAAGCAAGATTTCAATCTCTCTCCAATGATGGATAAATAACATTTCACGGTGTAACAATAATAATAGCAGGTGCCATTAACTTAACAATTAATATGTGGCAATCATTGTGCTCTATGCCTGACAGATATTTAGTCGTCCATTTATTTAACAACTATTTATTAAATGCTTGTTATGAGTCAAGCACTGTCTATGTGCCCTAGCCTATAAAATACAGTTTCTGCCCTCATCATGTTTAATAATGCTAAAGAGAGGAGAGACCATAAACATAGAAAGAAATACAAATACACATATACACACACATTTTATTGAGGTATGACTGACATACAAAATACTGTACCTATTCAGGATTTCCCTGGTGGTTGTTCGGTGGTTAAGAATCCACCTGCCAACGCCGGGAACACGGGTCCGATCCCTGGTCGGGGAGGATCCCACATGCCGCGGAGTAACTAAGCCCGTGCACCACAACTACTGAGCCTGCGTGCTGCAACTACTGAAGCCCGCTCACCGCAACAAAGAGTAGCTCCCGCTCGCCACAACTAGAGAAAGCCCACACGCAGCAACGAAGACCCAAAGCAGCCTAAATAAATAAATGAATAAATAAATAAATAAATTTTTTAAAAATACCGTACCTATTCAATGTATACAATTTGATGAAGTTGGAGATAAGCATGAAACCATGACCACGGTCAATGCCGTAAACATATCCATCACCTTCAAGTTTCCTCCTGCCATTATTATTATTATTATTTATGATAAGAACACTTAACATAAGATCTATCTTCTTAACAAATTTTTAAGTATATACTACAGTATTGTTAACTACAGGCACTATGCTGCACATCAAATCTCTAGGATTGGGGCTTCCCTGGTGGCACAGTGGTAAAGAATCCACCTTCCAATACAGGGGACACGGGTTCGATCCCTGGTCGGGGAACTAAGATCCCACGTGTCACGGGACAACTAAGCCCATGCTCCACAACTACTGAGCCTGCGCTCTAGAGCCCACGAGCCACAACTACTGAGCTCCCGCGCCTCGACGAGACAGCCTGCGTGCCACAAACTACAGAGCCCACGCGCTGGAGCCCACGTTCCACAGCTAGAGAAGAGAAAGCCCGTGCACCACAACTAGAGAGAAGCCCGCGCACCACAATGAAAGATCCCGCGCCCCTCAACGAAGATCCCACATGCTGCAACTAAGACCCAATGCAGCCAAATAAATAAATAAATATATATATATATATATATATATATAAATCTCTAGGATTTATTTATCTTACATAACTGCAGGTTTGTACCTTTTGACTAATACCTCCCAATTTCCCCCTCTCCCCCAGCCCAGCTTTCTACTCTCTGCTTCTGTGGGTTTGACTATTTTAGATTCCTCATATAACTGAGGACTCATGCTGTATTTGTCCTTCTGTATCTAGCTTATTTCACTTAGCATAATACTCTTAAGGTCCATACATGTTGATGCAAATGGCAAGATTTCCTCTTTTTAAAAGCTGAATAATATTCCATTGCCTGTACAGCATATTTTCTTTATCCATTTGTCCATTGATGAACATTTAGCTTGTTTCTATGTGTTGGCTATTGTGAAAAATGCTGCACTGAACATGGGAGCGCAGATAACTCTTTGAGATCCTAATTTCAATTCCTTTAGATATATATAGCCAGAAGTGGAATTGCTGGGTCATGTAGTATATCTATTTTTTTGAGGAACCTCCATACTATTTTCCATAGTGGTTGCACCAATTTACTTTTCCACCAACAGTGTACAAGCATTCCCTTTTCTCCACATTCTCACCAACACACTTACCTTTTGGATTTTTGTTAATAGTCATCCTAAAACTGTGAGGTAATACCTAATTGTGGTTTTGACTTGCATTTTTCTGGTGATTAGTGATTTTAATCATCTTACCATATACCTGTTGGCTATTTCCATGTCTTCTTTGGAGAAATGTCTACTCCATTTCTTTGCTCATTTTTAATCATGTTATTTGTTTTTTGCTATGGAGTTGTAGTAGTTCCCTATATATTTGAATATTAACCCTTTGTCAGATATGGTTTACAAATATTTTCTCCTGTCCCAAAATTTGCCTTTTCATTTCGTTAGTTGTCCCCTTTGCTGTGCAGGAGCTTTTTAGTTTGTTATAGTCCCACTTGTCCATTTTTGCTTTTGTTGTATGTGCTTTTGGTGTCACATCCAAGAAATCATCATCAAGACCAGTGTCAAAAAAATTTCCCCCTATATTTTCTTCCAGAAGTTTTATGGTTTCAGATCTTATGTTTAAGTCCCTAGTCCATTTTGACTTAACTTTTGTGTATGGTGTAAGATAGGGGTCCAATTTCATTCTTCTGCAAGTGAAATATTTAGTTTTCCCAACACCATATATTGAAGAGGCTCTCCTTTCTCCATTGTGTATTCTTGGTACCCTCGATTATTGGTTCACCCTTGTCAACACACATATGTATGTATAAAATTTTATAACCTGAAACATACCTTAAAGAAAATAGGTTAATCAAATACAGAAGTAACTGGAGTGGGTCAAAGGAGGACTATTTTGACCAGATGGTCAAAGGTCTCTCTGAGGAGGTCCCATGAGATGACTTGGGAAAGAGCTTTCTGGGCAAAGAAAACAGCAAGTGCAAAGGCTTTGAACTTACTGAATAGAATTGAATGGAATTTGGCATGTTTGAGAGACTCAGGAAGAAGTCCAGCGGTCATATTGGATGAAGATGAAAATGAGGAGAGATGAAAAGCTCATTTGAGGGTTTAAGTAGGAGAATCATGTCTCTGATTTGTTTCTCAAAGATCCCTCTGGGGAATGCATGGTAAAGGAGTAAGAGTGGAAGCAGGGAGATGGGGAAGTTGTTGAGTTGGTGCAGATGCAAGATGATGGTGGTTGTGACTGGGTTTATCAGTGTGCAAGGCAGAAAATGGCGGATTCTGTTTACATTTTTGTGGTGGAGTGATTAGGATTTGATAATGGATGAAATATAGGGTGTGAGGTCAGGGAGGAATCAGAGATGAATACTGGGACAAAATAGAATCCCTGCTCTCCTTATCTCCTTTCCTATAATGGAAAAATTGACACACAGTGTCAAAAATTCACTATAGCAGCCAAACAGTGTCCCAACACAGTGCAAAATATGTTTAACTTCAAAGATGATAAAATAAGTGAAGAGTTACAAACCAAAACTGTCATTTTGGTTTGTCCAATTATCAAAGACTTTTAAATGATATATATCAGGATTATCAAGGATGGTTAAAGAACCACCCTCACATCCCAATAGTAAACTGCAAAGGAATCCAAACACTCAAAAGGGCGATTTGAAAATTTATTTTCAATCACCTTCAACCTGTACACTTTCTCCAGCAATTCTACCTCTTGGAAAATATTTTAAGAAAATAATCAACTATGAGCTAGATTTGCATTCAAAAATCATTAATTGCAGTAATAATAAAGGAAAATTAGAAACAATATAAATATCCAATGATAGCAAAATGGTTAAAAATATTATGGTACAAACATTTATGGTGTACTTAAAACCATATTTGGTAATAATTTTTGTGATTATAAAATGATTATGATATAAATAATGAGTTCAAAAAGCATGATAAAACTTTACATGCATAAACATGCCTATGCGTGCAAATAACAGGAAGTAGAAAGCTAAAATGTTAATAATGGTTTTCTCAGAGAGGTCCGATGATAGATGATTATTTTCAAAATATCCACAATGAATATGTATTACTTTTTTTCCCCAGCTTTACTGAGGTATGATTGACAAATAATAATTATATATACTTAAGGTGTACAATGTGATGTTTTGATATACGTACACATTGTGAAATGATGGAAATTTTATCGTTACAAATTGTACAATCCCCAAGAAATCCAGGGAAATTTCTGGGCTGCGGTATAGTGACAGTTGCTTTCAAACCAAGCCTGGCAATTTTCATGGACCCCTGAGTCTACCTCTCTAAGCTTGGGGATGTTTGCAGGGTTCTCCCGGGAGACTCTCACAACCACTCTTGTACTGGATTCTCTTTCTCATGTGACTTACGTATATTGATTGGCTTTTTCCCTTCATCTGAGACCTTGGCTGCAGAAATTGTGCTGAAATGTCTTGAAGTTGGAAGCATGCTTCCCTGAGACTTGTGCTGGTAAAATACTTCCCTCTTAGGTTTTTTTCATGATTTAAGTGGGAATGCAGGAGAGGTGGAATCAATTTGCTGAGCCCAGATCACATTTGCACACGGTACCCTTGTAGCAGGGCTTCTCCACATCTCCTATCTGCCAAGTTCCCTCACATACCAGCAGGAAGAGAACAGGGGAGAAACAGCAGATTATCATTTTAGGGGGATCACGTACACTTGTTTTTGCCACTCTCTCTACTGCTATCTCACCAAATCAGGGTCCCTTTTTTTTCTAATATGTGTAAAGCTGAGAAACCAATGAAACCAAACATATACTAGCAAACATCTTTTGCCACAAAGGCCATATTTAGCCAGCGATAGAAGCATATATACAATTGATTAACTGGTGTCCAAACACACAAGAGAAACCAAATTTTCAACCTATTTTGGATGCATAGTCTGACTTAAAGGTTTGTGAATGTAAATCAGCAAATTTCCCCAAGATTATACCATCCAGTGACTCCAATGTTCATTGTATCAATTATCAAATTTTATTTAATTTTATTTTCTTAAAGTCTTATATGAAAAACTTTTCTTCCATGATCATTACAGCTCTTGTGGGTTTTGGAGAAGCAATGCCATGAAAAGGTGGTTGCTGAAGGGTAATTTAATCAGCATTCTCATAAATTACACATGTTTTCTGTCTGATTTGCAGAGAGGAAAAAGTCTCAGGACAGAAAGCATGTCCTCCATATTTTAATTTGATTTCCAGGTCTAATTACATTTGCTTAAACTCAACACACTTGTGATTCTACAAGGAGAACATGGTTGTATGATGTTATTTCAGCTTTTTAAAACTTCTAAAGTTGGCTTTCTTTCCTGGAAATTGAACTCCTACTGTCATCCAAAGATACAGGCATCAAAGGTAACTTACTTTTATCACATGTTAACAAAGAGATTTACTGTAAAATTGATAAATTGACCATAGCCTCTTTGCAAAAAAAAAAAAAAATGATAATGGAAAATATAGCTAGAATTATCAAATAAGAGCAATAGGGTAAAAGGGCCAACTCTGTCAATTCTTCCAGATACACAAGCTTACTCCTTCTCCCGAAATGCACCAGTTATATCACAAAAGGTTTTCAAATCCTGCCAATTTCTTTTGAAATGCTTTGCACCATTTTTCAGTCCTTTTCATTACCAAATTCTAGATCAAACCTTAAGTATTTTTTACAAGCCTGAAACATTACAGTATCTTGTATTTCCTCTCGAGTCTCTCAACTATCTATCTGACACCTCAGTTTTCACTTTTATTATTTAAATTACCTAATTAAAATATCCATAATCATCTCCTCAATCGAAATCGTCCCAACATTTGTTACTTCCAATGTGTCAGATCCACTGTTGAGGAATTAATGTTATGGATGATGGGGCAGTTGCAAGAAAACAGACATGCCCTCAGTTTCCCGTGACCAGGGGGAACTGTCTGAACTCTGAGCTGCACGGCATCAGGAACCAATGTTTTCTCTTCTTGGTCTTGGTCATGTTCAGAAACATGACAGCAAACGCCAGGAACAGTCTTGCTGAGATCATTCTCAGACTCAGAAGAGTAAGGAGAGGTCAAGGGACTCTCCAATTTCAGAGTCTCAGGTTACAGTTTGAAGCCAAAAGCTGAGCAGAAAAGGGCAGATTAGCAGAGCAAATTCTTTTTCTTACGTCTCTCAGACTCTGCCCAACCAGGAGGGTACATCCAAGGAAATAAGGATTAAATAGGATCCATTGAAGCACTTTTTGGTGCAATTTCTTTCTTAGAACGTGGACATGAAAATATTTAATTTTTCAATGAGGTTACGTATGGAAACCACCTGGAGAGCTAGGACTCGCACATACTTAGTAAGTGTATGAGTCAGCTGGGGCTGCCACAATAAAATTCCACAGACTGGGTGACTTAAAAAGCAGAGATTTATTTTCTCACAATTCTGGAGGCTATGAACCAGATCCAGGTGTTGGCAGGTTCAATTTCTTCCAAGGCCTCTCTCCTTGGTTTGTAGATGGCCGCCTTCTTGCTATGTCCTCACATGGTTTGTGGGTGTGTGTGTGTGTGTTTTTTTTTCATGAGAACATCAGTCAGGTTAGTTTAGGTCCTCCCCTTCCATTTACTAATTCATAATATTTGTAGAGAATTTACAATATGCAGGGCACTGTGCTATGTGCTTTATGTGCTCTGCCCTAGCTAATCCTCAGCACCTTGAAGGGTGTCACAGATCGTTACTCTCTCGAGATGGGATGTGCTTCCAGGCGTTTCTTTGCCAAGACCTCCTTTTTCCAAAATAATCCACATAACTCAGTGAAGTAGCATTTAAAATGGGCGACTTGTTGTAAATGTTATTGTTCAGCTGTTGTTTAACTATATTGCTTCATCTTTTTAAGTCTCAGTTTCTCATCTGTCAAAAGAGGGTAAAACTGACATCTACTAGACAGGATTGTATGAGATGAAATGGCAAAAAAAAGTGGGTAAGGATGTAGTAAAGTACTTGGAGCATAAAAAGTGCTCAATGTATCTATTCATTCATTCAACCAATATTTAACTGATGACTTTTGATTTCCCAGGCATTGGGCTCAGGGTTGGGAAGGTAGACTGAACAGGAACAGACACAGTCGCTGCCTTCAAGGGGCCTACATTCCAAGGGAGGTGAAAGACGTTAGATCACAAATTCCACAACTCCCTTCTTAATTACAATTGTGATCAGTGCAATGAAAGAGAAATACAGAGTGAGATGGCCTAGGAACCAGAGCTAAGAGTCTAAGAAAACTTTCTGGGGGTACTGACAGATGATCTTTTCCAGCTCATCTGGAAGGCTGTTAGAATGCAATCTGCAATGTATAAATACAGACAGAATCCAAGGCGTTCCTCACCTTCTTCTGGATTGGGGAGTTAGTGGAGGTTTCATGTGATTGTGCAACTCTAGATAAAATAGCAAAATGAACCTGAGATGGTGACAATGTTACTCTGCCCTTTTTGAGCCCAGATATACTTATTTTCATAGAAATGTACACCCTTTTGTGCAACTGTTCATCAGTAGGACTCTTATGCCTTTGGATTCTCTTTTTCATCACTATTCAAAACATGTCTCATGGCTCCATCACTGGAGTGAATAGATTCTTTTAGTTTATCTACAATCTCCTCTTGTTATACACTGCCTTTTGCTACGGCATAATTCAGTTATTTATGTTGATAAAATATTCTCTGGCAATGGCTTTGATCCCAAACCATATTTTAAACCAATTTCACAACCAGAAGAAAATAAAGAAATGAACCAGCTTATCAGTCATCATTCAATCCATCCTGAGCTTTCTCCAACGTGCCAAGGCTGGATATACAGAAGGAGCCAGACTGAAAAGGTTCCTGCTTGCTTCAAACATAAACTCGGGCAGGGGCAGGGGCAGGAAAATATAAAATGAGATGATTCTTACTTTGGAAAGGACCAGATGAAAGTAAGAAGGGAGATGGAGAGAGTAACTGGGAATCATTGTAGACAGAACAGTGAGGAGAGATCTCTCCAGTGAGGTGACATATGAACTGAGAGATGAGACGGAGCCAGGCGGTGAGGCAGGGAAAGAACCTTCCAGGTCTCCCCTTGCACACTGGAGTCTGGCTATGGCGAGTGTCTTGGTGTTGCAGAATTCAACCATGAATGTAGGATCAAAGGTGCTGATGCTACTGGGGGGTGAGGAGGTTGATTATGACCCATGCTTCCCTAGTGTGTGACTTCCTTGTGGAAGGCTAGATGTGCAGTACAGTAAGTCCCCTACATACGAACCTTCAAGTTGCCAACTTTCAAAGATGCGAACGTGCGTTCCATCAACGTCAGGCGTGAGTGTAATATTCCATTGCCTGTACAGCATATTTTCTTTATCCATTTGTCCATTGATGAACATTTAGCTTGTTTCTATGTGTTGGCTATTGTGAAAAATGCTGCACTGAACATGGGAGCGCAGATAACTCTTTGAGATCCTAATTTCAATTCCTTTAGATATATATAGCCAGAAGTGGAATTGCTGGGTCATGTAGTATATCTATTTTTTTGAGGAACCTCCATACTATTTTCCATAGTGGTTGCACCAATTTACTTTTCCACCAACAGTGTACAAGCATTCCCTTTTCTCCACATTCTCACCAACACACTTACCTTTTGGATTTTTGTTAATAGTCATCCTAAAACCTTGAGGTAATACCTAATTGTGGTTTTGACTTGCATTTTTCTGGTGATTAGTGATTTTAATCATCTTACCATATACCTGTTGGCTATTTCCATGTCTTCTTTGGAGAAATGTCTACTCCATTTCTTTGCTCATTTTTAATCATGTTATTTGTTTTTTGCTATGGAGTTGTAGTAGTTCCCTATATATTTGAATATTAACCCTTTGTCAGATATGGTTTACAAATATTTTCTCCTGTCCCAAAATTTGCCTTTTCATTTCGTTAGTTGTCCCCTTTGCTGTGCAGGAGCTTTTTAGTTTGTTATAGTCCCACTTGTCCATTTTTGCTTTTGTTGTATGTGCTTTTGGTGTCACATCCAAGAAATCATCATCAAGACCAGTGTCAAAAAAATTTCCCCCTATATTTTCTTCCAGAAGTTTTATGGTTTCAGATCTTATGTTTAAGTCCCTAGTCCATTTTGACTTAACTTTTGTGTATGGTGTAAGATAGGGGTCCAATTTCATTCTTCTGCAAGTGAAATATTTAGTTTTCCCAACACCATATATTGAAGAGGCTCTCCTTTCTCCATTGTGTATTCTTGGTACCCTCGATTATTGGTTCACCCTTGTCAACACACATATGTATGTATAAAATTTTATAACCTGAAACATACCTTAAAGAAAATAGGTTAATCAAATACAGAAGTAACTGGAGTGGGTCAAAGGAGGACTATTTTGACCAGATGGTCAAAGGTCTCTCTGAGGAGGTCCCATGAGATGACTTGGGAAAGAGCTTTCTGGGCAAAGAAAACAGCAAGTGCAAAGGCTTTGAACTTACTGAATAGAATTGAATGGAATTTGGCATGTTTGAGAGACTCAGGAAGAAGTCCAGCGGTCATATTGGATGAAGATGAAAATGAGGAGAGATGAAAAGCTCATTTGAGGGTTTAAGTAGGAGAATCATGTCTCTGATTTGTTTCTCAAAGATCCCTCTGGGGAATGCATGGTAAAGGAGTAAGAGTGGAAGCAGGGAGATGGGGAAGTTGTTGAGTTGGTGCAGATGCAAGATGATGGTGGTTGTGACTGGGTTTATCAGTGTGCAAGGCAGAAAATGGCGGATTCTGTTTACATTTTTGTGGTGGAGTGATTAGGATTTGATAATGGATGAAATATAGGGTGTGAGGTCAGGGAGGAATCAGAGATGAATACTGGGACAAAATAGAATCCCTGCTCTCCTTATCTCCTTTCCTATAATGGAAAAATTGACACACAGTGTCAAAAATTCACTATAGCAGCCAAACAGTGTCCCAACACAGTGCAAAATATGTTTAACTTCAAAGATGATAAAATAAGTGAAGAGTTACAAACCAAAACTGTCATTTTGGTTTGTCCAATTATCAAAGACTTTTAAATGATATATATCAGGATTATCAAGGATGGTTAAAGAACCACCCTCACATCCCAATAGTAAACTGCAAAGGAATCCAAACACTCAAAAGGGCGATTTGAAAATTTATTTTCAATCACCTTCAACCTGTACACTTTCTCCAGCAATTCTACCTCTTGGAAAATATTTTAAGAAAATAATCAACTATGAGCTAGATTTGCATTCAAAAATCATTAATTGCAGTAATAATAAAGGAAAATTAGAAACAATATAAATATCCAATGATAGCAAAATGGTTAAAAATATTATGGTACAAACATTTATGGTGTACTTAAAACCATATTTGGTAATAATTTTTGTGATTATAAAATGATTATGATATAAATAATGAGTTCAAAAAGCATGATAAAACTTTACATGCATAAACATGCCTATGCGTGCAAATAACAGGAAGTAGAAAGCTAAAATGTTAATAATGGTTTTCTCAGAGAGGTCCGATGATAGATGATTATTTTCAAAATATCCACAATGAATATGTATTACTTTTTTTCCCCAGCTTTACTGAGGTATGATTGACAAATAATAATTATATATACTTAAGGTGTACAATGTGATGTTTTGATATACGTACACATTGTGAAATGATGGAAATTTTATCGTTACAAATTGTACAATCCCCAAGAAATCCAGGGAAATTTCTGGGCTGCGGTATAGTGACAGTTGCTTTCAAACCAAGCCTGGCAATTTTCATGGACCCCTGAGTCTACCTCTCTAAGCTTGGGGATGTTTGCAGGGTTCTCCCGGGAGACTCTCACAACCACTCTTGTACTGGATTCTCTTTCTCATGTGACTTACGTATATTGATTGGCTTTTTCCCTTCATCTGAGACCTTGGCTGCAGAAATTGTGCTGAAATGTCTTGAAGTTGGAAGCATGCTTCCCTGAGACTTGTGCTGGTAAAATACTTCCCTCTTAGGTTTTTTTCATGATTTAAGTGGGAATGCAGGAGAGGTGGAATCAATTTGCTGAGCCCAGATCACATTTGCACACGGTACCTTTGTAGCAGGGCCTCTCCACATCTCCTATCTGCCAAGTTCCCTCACATACCAGCAGGAAGAGAACAGGGGAGAAACAGCAGATTATCATTTTAGGGGGATCACGTACACTTGTTTTTGCCACTCTCTCTACTGCTATCTCACCAAATCAGGGTCCCTTTTTTTTCTAATATGTGTAAAGCTGAGAAACCAATGAAACCAAACATATACTAGCAAACATCTTTTGCCACAAAGGCCATATTTAGCCAGCGATAGAAGCATATATACAATTGATTAACTGGTGTCCAAACACACAAGAGAAACCAAATTTTCAACCTATTTTGGATGCATAGTCTGACTTAAAGGTTTGTGAATGTAAATCAGCAAATTTCCCCAAGATTATACCATCCAGTGACTCCAATGTTCATTGTATCAATTATCAAATTTTATTTAATTTTATTTTCTTAAAGTCTTATATGAAAAACTTTTCTTCCATGATCATTACAGCTCTTGTGGGTTTTGGAGAAGCAATGCCATGAAAAGGTGGTTGCTGAAGGGTAATTTAATCAGCATTCTCATAAATTACACATGTTTTCTGTCTGATTTGCAGAGAGGAAAAAGTCTCAGGACAGAAAGCATGTCCTCCATATTTTAATTTGATTTCCAGGTCTAATTACATTTGCTTAAACTCAACACACTTGTGATTCTACAAGGAGAACATGGTTGTATGATGTTATTTCAGCTTTTTAAAACTTCTAAAGTTGGCTTTCTTTCCTGGAAATTGAACTCCTACTGTCATCCAAAGATACAGGCATCAAAGGTAACTTACTTTTATCACATGTTAACAAAGAGATTTACTGTAAAATTGATAAATTGACCATAGCCTCTTTGCAAAAAAAAAAAAAAATGATAATGGAAAATATAGCTAGAATTATCAAATAAGAGCAATAGGGTAAAAGGGCCAACTCTGTCAATTCTTCCAGATACACAAGCTTACTCCTTCTCCCGAAATGCACCAGTTATATCACAAAAGGTTTTCAAATCCTGCCAATTTCTTTTGAAATGCTTTGCACCATTTTTCAGTCCTTTTCATTACCAAATTCTAGATCAAACCTTAAGTATTTTTTACAAGCCTGAAACATTACAGTATCTTGTATTTCCTCTCGAGTCTCTCAACTATCTATCTGACACCTCAGTTTTCACTTTTATTATTTAAATTACCTAATTAAAATATCCATAATCATCTCCTCAATCGAAATCGTCCCAACATTTGTTACTTCCAATGTGTCAGATCCACTGTTGAGGAATTAATGTTATGGATGATGGGGCAGTTGCAAGAAAACAGACATGCCCTCAGTTTCCCGTGACCAGGGGGAACTGTCTGAACTCTGAGCTGCACGGCATCAGGAACCAATGTTTTCTCTTCTTGGTCTTGGTCATGTTCAGAAACATGACAGCAAACGCCAGGAACAGTCTTGCTGAGATCATTCTCAGACTCAGAAGAGTAAGGAGAGGTCAAGGGACTCTCCAATTTCAGAGTCTCAGGTTACAGTTTGAAGCCAAAAGCTGAGCAGAAAAGGGCAGATTAGCAGAGCAAATTCTTTTTCTTACGTCTCTCAGACTCTGCCCAACCAGGAGGGTACATCCAAGGAAATAAGGATTAAATAGGATCCATTGAAGCACTTTTTGGTGCAATTTCTTTCTTAGAACGTGGACATGAAAATATTTAATTTTTCAATGAGGTTACGTATGGAAACCACCTGGAGAGCTAGGACTCGCACATACTTAGTAAGTGTATGAGTCAGCTGGGGCTGCCACAATAAAATTCCACAGACTGGGTGACTTAAAAAGCAGAGATTTATTTTCTCACAATTCTGGAGGCTATGAACCAGATCCAGGTGTTGGCAGGTTCAATTTCTTCCAAGGCCTCTCTCCTTGGTTTGTAGATGGCCGCCTTCTTGCTATGTCCTCACATGGTTTGTGGGTGTGTGTGTTTTTTTTTTTTTTTCATGAGAACATCAGTCAGGTTAGTTTAGGGTCCACACAATGGCCTCATTCTCATTTTACTTTAATTGCCTCTTTAAATTAATTAACTTGGCTTATCTCCAAATCCAGCCACATTTTGAGGTATTGGGGGTTAGGACTTCAACATAAGAACTTGGAGGGGAAGTTAGAGATGGTGATACTAGAGCTGCTATACGGAAGTAAAAATCATGCCAAGATGGGCAACAGTTCATGATAAAATAGACTCATCTGGAAGCACTCAAGAATTTAAGAATGTGTCCATAAGAGTTGCCTAAATTGCCCCAAATCTGTTTTTATTCTTCATAATCTCATAGGCTAAAAAATCAAAACATCATATTGTAATATGATTGTAGTGCTTTTATTAGCATTCAATGCTAATGTGTTTATAGAGTTCCATTTTGGGGTATTTGATTCATGAGTTTTTAAATGCCTAAGCACATGGTGCATTTTTAATTATCATTGTGTTATTGTTTTCAAGTTTCATTGCACTACGGTGAGACAATGTGTTGTGTATGAAAATAATTATTTTAAATGTGTTGAGGCTTGCTTTATGGCTTAAGACTTATCCAAATTTTATAACTGTTCCATGTGTATTCGAGAAAAATTGTATTCCTTGTTAGATGCTATATATGTCCATTAAAATCTACCTTATTAACCGTGTTATCAAAGTTTCCAATTTGTGTATCTCTTTGTGTGTTCGACCTACAATTACTACTGATATGGGCAGTGTGAAATTTCTTAATATACTGATGAATTTGTCACTGTTTCCTTGTAATTAGTTTTAGATATTTTCATGCAATTTTAGGTAACTGTGTTTAGAATTCTCTCTCTCTCTGATGAAGTGACACTTTCATTATTGGTTAGTAATGTTCTAAACTCATCGATGTTTTGTCTCAAAAACCATTTTGTTTGCTATTAATAGACATCAGCTTCCTTTTGGTTAACATTTTCCTGGTGTATCTCTTTTCACCTTTTGCTTTTGATATTTCTGTCATTTCAATGTCCTTATATGGTATTTTAGTCTCTTATAGTCAACAGATAACTAAATTTGATGTCTTTTTAATCTTATAGCACAATTTACGCCTCTTAACAGATGTATTTAGATCCTTCATCTTTTTGTGTTCTCAATTATCTAGTTGTATTTATCTGAAATTATTTTACGTTATTTTAATATTTTTGTATTCTTTTCTCTCTCTTTTTACTTACTTTTGATTAATTGCCCACATATGCACTCTTATTCTACCATCTTTTGTCTACTATTGGAAAATATACCCACTATTTTTATTCTTTTAAGAGTTCTGCCAATCCTCAAATTCATAGCAGTTGGTTTGGAAATTTTTTGTTTATGAGTTTGTACTTGGCTACATTTATTCTCTGGGAACCCCGAGGACTCTGGGTAGAGGATCATTTTCTCCAGAGAGGATCTGCATTTGCTTCTGTTTAGTGTCAAGGGCACTACCAACCCAATACCATTTTAATTTCATTTTCTCAGCTGGGGATTGTCATGGCCCTGCAGGCAGCAACTAGCCACACTCCAAGCTCAAATGAGGTCTCACTTTGGGTTACAGTTTTTCTGAGTGAAAAATTGTGTTTTGTTTTGTTTTACTTTTTTTGGCTTCTTATCTGTCTGTCTGTTTGTTCTCCCCAGTCCAGAGCCTTGTGGAGATTAGCAGATTTCCTTGTTGATGCTCTGCAACCGCCGGTGTAAATGTTTTAACTCCCTTTTTGAGGGAGTATCCCTTTTAAGTGTCCTGATGTGATGGAGTGTCTCAAGTTCATCCCCCCTCCTCCTCAGGCAAAGCGCTAATCTCTTGTCCTCCCATTTGCTGTCCTCAGTGACGCTCCCACGTCTGTGCATTTTTACACCCTGGATTCAGCCCCCACTAGGGTAGTTTAGCACTTTACTTTCTGGAAAGTTCAGCAACGCTTATACGATATGCTTGTTCGAATTTATCCGCAAATATTTATTTTGCAGTAGCAGAAGTTTTCAGAATCCCTAGACCACCATACTGATGGACGCAGAAGTATAAAAAGCACTTTTCATCAGGTTGAATATTAAATTTGATCAAATGCATTTTTATCCCCTGTTGAGAGATGTTTCCTCCCCTTCCATTTACTAATTCATAATATTTGTAGAGAATTTACAATATGCAGGGCACTGTGCTATGTGCTTTATGTGCTCTGCCCTAGCTAATCCTCAGCACCTTGAAGGGTGTCACAGATCGTTACTCTCTCGAGATGGGATGTGCTTCCAGGCGTTTCTTTGCCAAGACCTCCTTTTTCCAAAATAATCCACATAACTCAGTGAAGTAGCATTTAAAATGGGCGACTTGTTGTAAATGTTATTGTTCAGCTGTTGTTTAACTATATTGCTTCATCTTTTTAAGTCTCAGTTTCTCATCTGTCAAAAGAGGGTAAAACTGACATCTACTAGACAGGATTGTATGAGATGAAATGGCAAAAAAAAGTGGGTAAGGATGTAGTAAAGTACTTGGAGCATAAAAAGTGCTCAATGTATCTATTCATTCATTCAACCAATATTTAACTGATGACTTTTGATTTCCCAGGCATTGGGCTCAGGGTTGGGAAGGTAGACTGAACAGGAACAGACACAGTCGCTGCCTTCAAGGGGCCTACATTCCAAGGGAGGTGAAAGACGTTAGATCACAAATTCCACAACTCCCTTCTTAATTACAATTGTGATCAGTGCAATGAAAGAGAAATACAGAGTGAGATGGCCTAGGAACCAGAGCTAAGAGTCAAAGAAAACTTTC